>NC_069381.1:35645588-35954558 GCF_027475565.1 Acinonyx jubatus | reverse complement strand
GGTTGGGGGAAGAAGGCACTCACACATGCATATTACATATATACACATTCTCTAGGAACAGTGAACCCAAATATCAGCAACCATGCCTATCACCCATATCTTGGCTTTTAAATACCATTCTCCACTAAAAGGAACCATGTTCTTTGGAGAAATGGCTAATACAAGGGCTAGAGCAGGGAAGATACAAAATAAGCCATCCAGGAATGTCTTACAGAGCCAGAAAATTAGGAAGTTCTCAAAGAATGGTGGGGAAATGTTAAAAAAAAAAAAAAAAAAGCAGCAGCAGCAGCCACCAGCATAAGAGACTCCTCTTGACTAAATATGGTACAAATTGAGTATCAAAATATATAATGTTATTAACAGATTACAACCCACTAAATAAAATAAGAGCCCATTGAATTCATGCTGATACGAGAGAAAAAATGAACAGGGAGAAGAAAAAGCTTTTCTTTACAGTGCAGTGCCAATGGACGAGTGCAGAAAAAATGATGGAATTTGAAAAATACCATTTGGCAACCAGCATAGAATAATAATTCAGCCAAGAAACATCAATGGATGCTAAAAATAGTGAGTTAAAATTTGATGAGAAGTGGGGTAGTTACATAATTTCAAGAAATTTCCCTCAAAATACTTGTTAATTAGAGAGGGGGAAAAATAATCTTAGAGCAGAGAAACTAGCAGATCAAGTGATCAAGGTTAATTTCACAGTAATGGGATATAATGAAAGCCTGTATCACCTGATAGGATGCAACAAGAAGAACACACCATCCTTTTTCAGGAACCGTAATATTTCTGCCAAAGATGCTGGAGGTGACCAGAATTTGCCACCCCAAAATACGCTACGTTGGCAAAAGGATTTTTTTAAGCCAAAGGCAACTGAGAATCAAAAGAAAAGGAAAGAATTCTCTGTCCTCTCGTTATCTGCCTGAAACCAGGCAAATTTCCCTTTGAGGAATGTGTCCCTCTGTACCTGGGAGAGAAGAGCTACAATGTGTTTGCATAAACATAAACACTGCATAATGTTCCATTAGTTCCTTCACATATTTCCTATTATTCCCTACAATTTATCATGCCTTAAAGCCCAAATCCTCTTTCCTTTGTAAAAGGATACGTAAGCTTTCTGAGTCTAACCAGTTCTTTGAGTTACATTTCTTTTCTGTGAATTCCTATATGTGTAAATATTGATAAAAATTGTATGCCTTTCCTATTAATCTTTCCTTTGTCAGTTTAAGTCATAGGCCCCCAGGCACTAAACTAAAAGGGTAGAACAAAAGTTTTTCCTAACAATGCATAACCTGAGCCGAAATCAAGAGTTGGATGCTCAAGTGACTGAGCCACTGAGGTGCCCCTGAAATTATTTATTTTTAATAGCTGCTAACCTCCAGAGCAATCACCTGAAATGTTCTCAGAATGGCTGTAATAGAAATGAATAAGGCTGAAGGCTGAAAGCTTACTGGATAAACAGCATTCCCTCTCACTCCACCATGTGCTGGGAACTTTCCTACTGCCTATTTGGGCCTATTCTCCCACTCAGAGTATCTAGTATACAGTTGAATGAAATAATGGATGATTCCACCTTAATTTCCTAGGACAGGAAAACTAATTCCCTCCACATAAGATGGGAAATACATTCTTTATCCTTAAGGAACAATTTAATATGACTTTTTAGTTAGCTACTTTGAGATACTATTTCTCACCCATCAGATTGGAAATAATTCAGAAGCTTGATAATCTATTCAGTTGGCAAGGCTGTGAGCAAATACAGTAGTCCCCCTGCTTTTTAATTTTTAATTTCTTTTTATTTTTAATTGAAGTATAATTGACATACAACAGAAGTCCCCACTTATTGGAAGTTTCGATCTTGGTAGTTTCAGTTAC
Source organism: Acinonyx jubatus (assembly GCF_027475565.1). Taxonomy (NCBI): domain Eukaryota; kingdom Metazoa; phylum Chordata; class Mammalia; order Carnivora; family Felidae; genus Acinonyx; species Acinonyx jubatus. The sequence continues at coordinate 35,952,680 of NC_069381.1, read as the reverse complement.
CCACAGTCGGGAAGGCATAACGTCAGAAGGTCAGTAGTACTTAATGCTACATCACAGTGCCTGTATCATTCACCTCACTTCAGCTCATCATGTAGACATGTTATTATCTCACATCATCACAAGAAGAGTGAGGACAAGATATTTGAGAGACCACAGTCACATAACTTTTATTACAGTATATTGTCATAACTGTTCTATTATTAGCTATTGCTGTTAATTTCTTACTGTGCCAAATTTATAAATTAAACTTTATCACTGGTATGTACATATAGGAAAAGACATAGCATATACATGGCTGGGTCCTATCCATGGTTTCAGGCATTTGGTGGGTCCCCTGCAAATAAGAGGAGACTACTGTAGACATTATCTTATACCCACTGGTGGAAATACATAATGATATAACCACTATTTTGGGAAACTGGACAATAGCTAATAAATTACATATGCATTTATTCTTTGACTCAGCATCCGCAATTCTAGGAATTTATCCTGAAGGCAAACCGTGAAAATTAACTCTTCTATGCTTGATAACTCTATCTATCTGATAAATCATTGAAAATTATTTGTGTCCAGAACTCTCCAGTTCTAAACCTCCTATCTACCAAGACAAAAGAAGGGACTGACCCGAGCCCCTATGACAATCAGGATTGGCATTGGTTTCTCTTCCTGTAGCATCCAGGGACATGAAAGAGAAGCTGTTGCAAGAGCCCCTCCTAAAGAACCCTAAGAAATAACATTTATCTTTGCAATTGCCTGGGCTGTTGGGTTCTTGCTATCTGGATCAGTTCTCACCTCTCGGAGCACCTATGTAACAAGGGTCTACATAAATGGTGTCCCAGGATGACTACTAGGAGCCAAAAGAGGAAGCCAAGGTTTTCTTCAGTTTAGCAATCAGTTAGCAGCTACTTAAATGGCAAGCTTCAAGGGTCTTTACACACACAAAAATCACTACTCTGGGTATAGAATCTTCACTACAAAGGAGTAGTTACCAGGTTTGAAACAAGACAAAGAAACTGGTGACACCGAGGCATCAGGATGAAGGCCCAGGAAAGAATCTAGCTAAACTGACTCAAGAGTAAGGGTAACAAATAGATAACAAGGGGGAAATTCCTTTTGTGTAAGTATTATAGCTAATAAATGGAAAGGGAATGGGAATATCAACTTTTTTTTGCAAACTTTTAATAAAATAATGGGTCTAAGGTGACAATTATTAATGGCCAATACTATCAAAACACGGGAAAGAGTTGACACAACCTGCCTCCTGACAATTGTACACTGCAAACCAACTACTAAGTATTCTTCTCTGGCCCCCCAAATCAAACCAGAATCAGATCAAGCCACCAGTTTATGAGAAACACAGAGGTCATAAGAACTATGTTAAATAACCACTCAGGGATGCAATGAGCAAAATTCAGAATGTAGGAAAAGTCTATAAGAACAAATATTTACAGATAAAATGATACAGTCTGGGATTTGCTTTAAAATAATCAGGTTGGGGGGAATAGGCAGAGATGCAGAAGAGATAATATACTGACCATGAGCTGATAAGTAGACACTCAAGATAGAAGACTACTCTTTGTATTTTGTAATGTTTCTGAGAGTTTCTATAATACAACATTTAAAAAAGAGTTTTTTAGTGAACAAAATTTTCCTACTTCCAGAAACAGAAATGCCATTTAGAAACCTTTAGCTTCTTGAAGTTGAACAATCCAAGAACAAGCCTGTGGCATCTTGCCAAATAGAACTATATGTTTATTCAGAGTTACCTGTAGCCAGGATCTATGAAAAATTCTCTGCTATACAAAGTTTCCTGAGGTTAAGTCACAGCTAGTATTCTTCCTTACTTTACCTTTCTATTTAAAAAGCAAAAGAACACGGGCTGTGACTCCATCAGTTAAGTGTCCAACTCTTGATATCGGCTCAGGTTGTGATCTCTCAGTGGTGGGATAGAGCCCATGTCAGGCTCTATGCTGAATGTGGAGTCTGCTTGGGATTCTCTCTCCCTCACTCTCTCTGCTCTTCCCCCGCTCGCATGTGTGCATCTGCACGTGTGGCTCTCTCTCTCAAAATAAACATTTAAAAAAAAAAAAAAAAGAAAACAAACAAACAAAAAAAAGCACTTTCCCTTTCTTAATAGGAGAATCCTATTTCCTGATGATACTCTCAAGCTGTTCTTTCCCTTACCTATGAGGAGAGGGAAAATGAAACACTTTAAACCTAGTTTAATGAATTTTCCTCACTGTCAAAAATAGCCCAAAAAGAGTTTTTCTCATTTTAGTCCACATCCTGCTGCACCCCAACTGGCCAATTTTTAGTAGCAAATAGTGAAACCGCATGTGAGGGCAGAAGAGCACCCAGCTGCCAGTAACAAAGCTTCCGTGGGCAGGACATAATGATAAGTGATACCTAGAGCTATCCAAGGGAAAATAAGAATATGAGAAAACGAACAGAAGCAACATGAAGTGTGGGGATCAGCAACATGTGAGTTTTCCAACAAAAACAACAACACAGTAACTGTTATAGCAGCCTGAGTATTCTCAACAATTTTACATGTATTGACTCATTTAATCCTTACAGCAACCCCTGAAGGGCTATTTTTATCCCCATTTTAATGATGTAGAAAACTGAGGCAGAAAGAAGTGAAGTAATTTGACCACAACAGGGCCAGGATAAGAACAAGTTCTAGAGATGTTCCTCTTTTAGAGTCACTTTGAAAAGCAGTTGTTTAAAAAAAGACAGACAAGGAAAGCAGGTGTTGGTAAAATGAAAATAGTGCTTTCTCTTTGGCAGGAAACAATCTTGACACTACCAAAAAGGGGTTTCAAAGGCTGCCTAGTCTTGGAGGAAGTCCAAAAGAACACCTGTCCTTTGCTGTAAAAGTCTACAAAAAGCCTCTCACACATGTGACACAGGAGGGGTCAGAGGGCTGAATTAGTACCAGCTGCAAACTTCAGTAGTGAATTTGTTTGCTGAAGATGTTTAAGTGAAGGCTGAATAGCTTTTTACTAGACACTGTATAAAAAAGAATTCCTTACCCTATGACCCAGCAATAGCACGGCTAGGAATTTACCCAAGGATATAGGAGTGCTGATGCATAGGGGCACATGTACCCCAATGTTTACAGCAGCACTTTCAACAATAGCCAAATTATGGAAAGGGCCTATATGTCCATCAACAGACGAATGGATGAAGATGTGGTTTATACATACAATGGAATACTACTTGGCAATGAGAAAGAATGAAATCTGGGTATTTGCAGCAACATGGATGGAACTGGAAGATATTATGCTAAGTGAAGTAAGTCAGTCAGAGAAAGACAGATACCATATGTTTTCACTCATATGTGGATCTTGAGAAACTTAACAGAAGACCATGGGAGAGGGAAAGGGGGGGGGGAGTTACAGAGAGGGAGGGAGGCAAACCATAAGAGACTCTTAAATACTGAGAACAAACTGAGTGTTGATATGGGGGTGAGGGGGAGGGGAAAGTGGGTGATGGGCACTGACGAGGGCACTTGTTGGGATGAGCACTGGATGTTGTATGGAAACCAATTTGACAATAAATTATATTTAAAAAATAAATAAAATTAAAAAAAAAGAATTCCTACACAGTAGGGAGTGGACTAGAGCTAGAACCCTTCCAATATAAACTCTAATAAGGAGTTCTTGCTGCAAACCGTCCCAACTACAGGGCTGACAAAGTCTATGGCAGTTTAAAACTGAATCAAAATATAAACCATTCTATGTTTCAAGAAGTTGCCAACACCAAATTCTTATCCCCAGGAGGCCTAGCTGGGCCAGGGAATAGCCAAAAACACAATTGCCTTTTCTCTCTTCAGGGATACCAGTTACACCATAGACCATATCTAGCATCCCTTCAAATCAGGTTATGTCAACAATGCAATACCCATGTCTGAATGCCAATCAATAGGCTGGAATCATATTCTTGGAAGATATACAAGATAACTAAAGGTTATAGGGTAAGGGCGCCTGGGTGGCTCAGTCAGTTAAGCATCTGACTCTTGATTTCAGTTCACGATCTCACAGATCGATCCCTGCATTGGACTCCACACTGACAGAGTAGAGCCTACTTGGGATTCTCTCTCTCCTCTCTCTGCCCCTCCCTTGCTCTCTCTCTCAAAATAAACTTTAAAGTTACAGGTTAATTAATTCAACCCCAATCATGATCATATTTATTATGTCTCTTAAGGTTGATCAGACCCATCTAAGACATTTAAGAGCCACCATCAAGCTTGCCTAAAACAGACCCATCCATCCTTTCCTATCAAGGAACAAACAGAAATGTAGTATACAGTTACAGTAGGCATCATTTTAAAACTGTGCCGTAATTGTTCTTCAAATTATTATGGGCAATAATTTGTAAGGTCCTAAGCACATCACTAAGATGCAGTCAATAAGGAAGGTTAAGATTCTGAGCAGGGCCTGTTCTAACAACCAAGCAAAAGGATACTATTTTCTAGGACTTTAGGCCAATGCAGCCAAAAGCCTCAAGGGCTATATTAGTTTGCTAGTGCTACCACAACTAAGTACCACAGACTAGGTGGCTCAAACAAAAGACATTTTTTGCCTCACAGTTCTGGAGATTGGAAGGTGTCGGTAGGGTGGGTTTCTTCTATGGCCTCACTCCCTGGCTTGTAAATGGCTGTCTTCTCTATGTCTGTGTCCTAAATCCCTCTTTACAGGGCACCACTTGTATTAGGACCCACCCCAATGACCTCATTTAACCTGTAAAGACCAAATACACTCACATTACAGGTACTAGGGGTTTTAACTTCAACGAATGAATTTTAGGGGGTCACAACTCAATCCATAACAATAGTTATACTCCATGGGAATAAAAGAGAACTCAATATGGCCACTGCAAGAGAGTTCCCTCTCTCTTGTGTCATCCCTTTTTATTATTTTTTAAAGAGATTTTATTGTTCAATAATCTCTAAATCCAACATGGGGCTGGAACCCACAACCCTGAGATCAAGAGTCACACGCTCCACTGACTGAGCCAGCCAGGCACCCTTTGGGTCATCTATTTTTAGAGGTCAAATTCACTGCCAGTAGCTCTCAATTTTTAGTTCCTCACATTGTTTAGTAGAATCATTTTTCTCTTCTTTCAACTTGTATTTTCTCAGTTGCTCAATAACAGTGATGTTCAACAGACTTATCTACATGGTAAGGATTTGTAGAATTTATGTGCATCGCTGTGTTCACTAAGCACTGATTCTGTGCTAGACTTTGAATGTGAATAGAGAGAACAAAACTAAGTTAATGGATGACAGCAATGAGCAGGGGTAAAAGATAAAAGTGAGTAAAATAAGCCTAAAAGAGGAAAGAAGGTAATAAAGACAAGGGCCTGGAAGTGACAGTGGACTATGAAATACCAATTCCCACCTCCAGTATGGAAATATTTAGTAAACAATGTTATGAATATGTCATTTTGGGAAGAGAAAACCTGGGGCTGCAAAACAATTTAGGTTCAGAATATACTATATTACTCAAACGAAGTATCTTAGATGCAAAAACAGAATACTTTTTTTTTCCTAACAAAAAGCTTAACAAATACCTATTGATCAAACACACTTTCCTTCTTGAAAAATTATGATTGGTTTCCAATATACCTCTCTCTTGATTCTTCTCATTTCTAAAAAGCCACTCCTTTTCAGTCCCTCTGCTGCTAGTTCCTCATCTCCCCAATCCCTCAAAGTCAGATGGCCCCAGGGCTCAATCCTTTGACATTTCTTCCTTATCAATAGACACTCATTGGATGATCTCATAAATCTAATCATTTGTTTCACTTATACCCTGATAATTCCTTATAAATCTTCAACCCAGAGTTCACCTATCTTTAACTGAATGTCTTAGCTATTCTTACAGTTTCTCAGTCTCAGTTCATGGTTCTTCCAGTTTCCTAGCTGCTCAACCTCAAATTCTCAGTCATCCTTCACTCATCTTTTTCTCAAACTCTGCATCTAATCCATCAGCAAATCCTATAGATTTTACCTCCAAAATATATCCTCAAATCTGACCACTTCTTACCACCTGTACCACCGTAGGTTCAAACAACCATTGTGTCTTACCTAGAATGTACTGTAGCCTTACTTACTTACTTACTGAGAAGGAGACACACAGTGTGAGTAGGGGTGGGGCAGAGAGAGAGGGAGAAAGAGAGAGAATCTCAAGCAGGCTCCATACTGTCAGTGGAGAGCCTGATGCAGGGTTTGAACTCATGAATTGTGAGATCATGACCTGAGCCAAAATCAAGAGTCCGGCACTTAACCAACTGAGCCACCCAGGCACCCCAGGTACCCTTCTAACTATAGCCACAGGGATCCTTTGGATTTAAGTCAGATCATAACATTTTCCTGCTTCAAACCCTCCAACAGCTTCTTATGTCATTCAACATAAAAACAAAAATCCCAGTAATGGATTTAAAGCTCTATTCCATTTGGCTTCTCACGTATGTCTCAGACTTCATTTCCCACTTTTTACCTCTTAACTCATTCCACATGAGCCTCACTGGATTCTGTGGAAGAACACATGAAGCAAGCTCTTAGATCAGGTCTCTGGCACTTAGTGTTGCCTCTGTCTGAAACACTCTTCCTTCAGATATCTCTAATTCTAGCTCTGTGACTGTCCTTCAGGTCTTTGCTCATATGTCAACTTATGAGTGAGGACCCTCCCTGACTATCTTATATAAAATGTCAACCCCTATGCCTCACATTCCCTATTCTCCTCATCCTGTTTTCTCCATATCACATATGTCCATCTGTTATATATTCATTCATTAATTTGTCTCCCTCCACTAGAATCTAAGCTCCTCGGAGGGCAGGTATTTTACCTTTGTGTTCATTCTTTTGTTCTTCATGCCTAAAACACTGTCCAGCACATAGTATTACTCAAATGCTGATTATACGAAAAGACAGAAAGAACTGAAGAGAAGAAGATTATTTTCAGCAATATGAACAAATCACTTAACCTACTTCAGAATCAAGTTTTCCTGTTGTATAAAATGTGGCATTTGGACTAGCTAACCTTTAGAGAGCTCTAGCATTCTGCCATGCTATGCTTCTCCTATGGAGGGGTCAGAGGGCTGTCCAATAGTCACAATGGGCACAAACTGTCTTAACTACTGATATGCTATATTACTTTCTCTTGAATTTTGAATACAGCAGAAATCTCTGAAATTCCTCTTACTCTTCTCTGTGACTTTTATTCTGTTTCTTCCCATCATTAAGGAGAAAGGTCTGGGTTTTTACCTACTTGGCCAAAAGCAATCACTAAGGCCACACTCACATCACAGCAGGTTTCCTTACCTCCACTGCAGTGGGCGGCTGGAACAGGGACTGCCAGGACTGCTGTGAACTTGTGGGTTCAGGAAAAAGGCAAGAGGAGAAGTAGCCAAAGCATAATCAGCACTAAATGGGATTTTAGAGAAGTAAAGAGCTGGAGCCGATGTGGGTGAAAACATGTGCTGGTTTACTTCAGATCCTCGGCAAAGAGTAGAGATTCTGACAAGGTACCACAGTAGAAAAAAGAAGGGTCAGGGATAATTTCTCAACCAAAAAGAAATATATTCAAAGTGGGTTAGTTTAGGCAAAAGGCTCAAAAATAGTGGTCAAAAATCATTCTCACATATCATACCTCAGTGTAGTGTTGGCACAGAATGACCATCGAGACTAAAACTTAATCCACAGAATTAAAACCAAAAATTTAAGCTTTGGGTATTCAAAGTATTTAGAATTGGCTTCTGGAAATATATTATAAGTTTACTACCAATCATCAATTAGCAAGAAGTAATATTTTATGTTCAATGACTAAAACTTCCTAGAGAAATGTGTATGTCCGTAAAAGTAAAACATTAATAGTTCATAAATTAGATTATCTCTACCATAACACCAATTTATTTAGCTAATTCTTGACTAATGAGTACATTAAATAACATCATTTAATTCTGTACAATAAATTTTGCTTCCATTTAAATTTTAGTATTTTAGTTTACTTTTTTCCCCTAAAAACAACCTAGCCCTCTTGATGTGTTAAGTCTTAACGAAGACTATTAAGTAAATAACCTCATTAGACTGAAAACAGATGGTAAATATGGATTTCTACTTTGTTGATCATTGATTGATATGTCACAGATGATGAAAAATAATTGACAGATGCACAGCATTTAATTTGCTATAGTAGGAGCATGGCTTTCCATACAAACACCATATTTAGCCACAACATTTCAAAGATTTTTTAAAAACTTAGGTATCTATCACACAAGCACCTGTTTAAAAATGTTAGTTGCCTATGTTGTTACTACTGGCTATTTGAATATGGTGACATTTTACTTGTTTTAATTACATATATTCAAAGGAGATATTTACTACTAATTATCCCTGTAGCTGGCTTCAGCATATTTCTCAGATGAGTACACAAAAAGAGGATACAAAATGATAATGTAGAAGGGAGAAAATTATTTAAAATTACCGGTGTGCACAAATTTCCACAAACTCAACATATTAATAAAAATTACAAGAAGTAGAAATATTAATTTTGGATTAATTCCTCACTTTCAAAAAGAATTTTCACTTTTCTAAGGAACTATTTCAAAACTCAACTCCCTAGTGTATACAAGCTACAGCTAATTAGAACATACAATAAGACAGTTCTTATTGGGGCACCTTGGTGGCTCAGTCAGTTAAGCATCCAACTTTAGCTCAGATCATGATCTCACAGTTCATGGGTTTGTGAGTTCAAGCCCTGCATCAGGCTCTCTGCTGTCAGCACAGAGCCCACTTCAGATCCCCTGTCCCGCTTTCTCTCTCTCTCAAAAATAAATAAAAATATTTTAAAAACTATTTTTGAAAAGACAGTTCTTATGAACCTAAATAATACTGCTTATGGAGTTATAAATCTTATCACATAATATGAGGCTTAGTCATGTTGATGAATATATAATTAAGATTATAAATCTATGAAAACCAAATCTCATTCTCTACTGTCTATTAATTAACACTCTGCAAACTGGTTATACACTGAGGCTAGAGTTTAAAAAGGATTGTTTGAAAAAGGAAAGGTTATTTAGAAACTACTTACTAGCTCCTCAGGGGGAATTTTCCTAAGTTAAATTCAAAATCACTAATGATTACCAACAGCAGTGCACCAACAACATTTGGAGAGCATGATTCTGACCACTTATGTTTTCTTAAACTACAAGCTTAATTTTAAAAATTTAAAGTTTTACTAACAAGTCCTTTTTACTTTAAATGATACTTTAGTTCATGAAGCTTCTTTTTTATGGTCTTTAACTTTTAGTCTAAGTAGGAGAATTTTTAAATTTTTAAAACATATGCCAATCCTTCTAATTATATATTTCAAACAAGTCCAGTCTTCCAAGGTCTTGTTGAATCATTAATTCAATCAATGAGCATCCACTAACACAGATCCACTAACAATGATCCAAAGAAAGCCCACTGAAGAAGTATGTCTATTTAAGTATACCACACTAACTCCAGGTAAACACTAACATTCAGGGGAAGAAAATCTGAAGTGCATTCCCTCTACCCTGTGAGTTACACAAAGGCAGTTTAAGACAGATCAATGAATGAAATGGATTCTAGGACACTTCATTCCCTGGTTCCTTAACTTGCTGATCAATTCGCTCTGCATTTCTTCATTAAATAAGCCTGAGCAGCTCTTGGAAAAGCTACCCTGAAATGGAAGCCTTCTTCCATTGCCCAGCTTTGAAATCCTTATCTAAGTATTCTTCTATTTCTATTTTATTTCTATACTGGCCAACACAGAAATAAAATTAGGTCACACCTGAAAGGACTCAGGCTTGGATCTGCAAGGGCAGATCTGAGGTCCTGAGCTGACAGGCCAGGGGCAGAAATACAATACCCTCTCTAGTCCAAGGAGAAGATACTTTCACTTCCATTTGTTTCCCACATTCATGGAGCTTGTATAGGCAGCTTTGACAGTAAATTTAAATACACATTTGCTTTCAAGGCAGGAAAAAAGATCTTAATCATTAACCCAGTTCCCCAGGTACCTAAGCACCCCTAAAATGATATCGAACTCAATTTTCAGAACTAGAAGCTCCATAGGCCCCTGCCAGGGACCAGTGTTTTGACCTTGAATTTATGAAGCCAGCCCAGCCCTCTTGGCATCTCCAAAGCAGAGTCTTTATCCAAGCAAATGAAAGTGTGTTAGTTGGCATTAGTTCTTTTCCTGACATGTGCCAGTTTCCACTCAGAGACCCCAGCCTCCTTACTGAATCCGCAGACATGGTGCTCCCAGTCTCTCTCTCCTTCGTTTCATCATTTTCCTGGCTACTCAAGCTTTTGCCCTCTCACACTCGGGAGTCTTGGCAGGAAGTTCTCTCACACAAGGGGTATGCAGTCTATAAGCCAAAGGAAACTTACAAAGGTTTCCCAAACTTAAGAGAAAAATTAAAGCACTGTTCTTCTAAAACATAATATTCAGAATCCCCCCACCCCACCCCCACTGCAAAAGACTTAAGAGCCCAGGAGGCAGCAATGAGGCACAGTGAGGAGTCCCAGATCCCAAATGAATCAGCTGTCCTCTGATCTGCCTGACATCATTCACACTCCGCCTGTAACAAATCAGAGCGTCAGAGAGCACCTTGTTCCTCCCCAGTGACAAGCACCAAACTCCCTCCCCCACAAGTCAGTTGCAACCTCCAACCCTGAGGCCTGGTAGCAGTGAAGACTCTGGCAAAACCGTAAATACCAACTTGAAAACTCACACTGTGACAGAAATGCCATTAACTCTGGAGGTGTGGGCTACTATAGAACAGCTGTTGCAGTGGGCGGTGGATTGGAAGAAAGAATATTAAGATCCCAAATTGGTAAATTAAGGAGCTAAGAATACATGGGCATTTCTGCAACATTATTCATTGCCAAGCACAGGTCAGGTGAAGTATTACAGTCTTAATGTTAGGACTCAAAGCATAGCCATTATTCAAATTCTGAATTTGACCGATTTAAATAAACTCTGTACTCCCTCCGTAAACAAAGTTTAACATCATTTTTAATTCAATTTCTATTACTCTCTAATCACTTGAATAAGTTTGTGGTGAGAAAAGCCATAGGAAGCTAAGAAAATAAGTCCAGAAAGTATTGGTTTAATTTCAACCAGTAACTATTAATAACATCATTTGCATGGCAGATGTTACACAAGACATTAAGGTAAGCTACAGAAGAACTCTAAAGAAGTGTAAGCTATTTAACCTTGTATGCTTTGTTTTCCCTATCTGTAGAATGAAAATAATTAAGGTACCTATCTATAGATTGTGGTGAAGATTAATATATGTAAAACAGAAAAGTGCCTAGCACAGAAGTGCTACAGAACCGTTAGCTATTATTATAGGTCTTGCCCTCAAGGAGCTAGCTCCCATTGTAGAGATCAGCCCAGACACACAAAAAACCATCTGACAAAAACAGCCTGGCCTGAAGAAAGCCAAGTGCTCAGGTAAAGCCAAGTGATCAAGCAGAGCTAAACAACAACAGCTAAGGGAGCCAGAGTAAGCAAAAGTCTTGGTCCCCTGCTTCAGAGCACCTGCCAACTCATTTATCTAGATGACAAAGTATGTCAAACTGTTTTTCTAGGGTAACATTCAAAGGATTAATTCATACCCCAACCAATACTTTTCAACTGCAGGTCACAACTCTTTATTAACTCATAAAATCATTTCAGGAAGTCAGGACCAACATTTTCTTAAAAGGAAAACAGAATGAAATAGAATAGAAAATATCAGAGTGCTTCACACAGAACTGTTTTATGAAATATGTATGTTTGTGACATCTATTACTGGTAATACATATAAATATACAAGGGCAAACACATGTGATGGGCTGCAATATAAAATCTTTTTGTTATTAAGGGTCAGAGTAGGGGCGCCTAGGGGGCTCAGTAGGTTAAGCATCTGACTTCGGCTCAGGTCATGATCTCATGGTTTGTTAGTCTGAACCCTGCCTCAGGCTCTGTGTCCATAGCTCAGAGCCTCAAGCCTGCTTCAGACTCTGTGTCTCCCTCTCTCTCTCTCTGACCCTCCCTTGCTTCAATCTCTCTCTCTCTCTCTCAAAAATAGAGTTTATTAAAAAAAATTTTTTTAAAAAAGGGGGTCAGAGTCTACAAAATTTGAAAGTCACTGTTCTAATTACCCAAGCAAACTCGCCCCCACCTAGTAGCTACAGACACTCACTCTTCCTTCCATGTACTAGTCCATCACTTGGCTTTCACAGCTCCTATTTCAGAATCCCCTGTTTTCTATAAGTCCTAATGAAAATGGAAACACTCTGAAATCTACAACCTCTCAACAAGTAATTATCAGGGTCAGTCACAAAAGCCCACACTCCCACAACTAAGAAACCAACCATGGTCTATCCCCATCTCAGGCTAAGTTAAGGCCAGCCTTAAGTTTCTAATCAACATTGTCCAATCTCTAATACCCAAGCCCATGCTCCTGAACAATAATAATAGTAATATATAATGATGACATAACAGCAACGAACATTTACACATTTGTAAGTACTTACTATGTACTCTATTCTAAGCACACTACACATAATACCCAGGTAGTCCTCATCACAGTCCTATAATATATGCGCTATTATTATTCTCATTATTAAAAAAAAAAAAGAAGGCAGCACGAGGATGTTAAAATCATGCCAGTGGTAAAGCAGAAAGTACCCTTTCTTCAATATATTTGCACCTAGTTATCCTACATATGAACTATGTATGCTAGCCAGAAGTATTCCTGTCTTCAGCCAAGTTGGTGAACTGAGGTAATCTCTAGAATCAATGTAATGAACCATTTTGCTATAAATACCTTTCAGCAGACGATTCTGACAACAGCAGCAAATACACTTCTCTCTAGCCTGCTGTGCAATAATAAATTGGGAGAGGAGGCAGAGCATGGAGCTCCTTAAATAATGCTAAAGGTTAGAAAATATTTGATTTTTAGAGAATGGGAGTCATATTTTATGTCCTTCATCTAACCCAAAGAAGGCATCACTCTTACTCCCAGAGTTTAACATCCCCACACAAAGCACTTTCTTTAAACTTACTGGCATTATAATACATTTGTGCCAATATCCCTGTGGCTGTGTCAGCACTAGGAGGGCTTAACATTTCCCTGGGACTGGATAGCATTCAACAATTTGAGGTATGGAAGATTAAACATCTGCTTTTTCTTATTTGTTCACACAACTATTTATCAACTGCATTACTACCCTTAGGCCAGGCAAGAAGGGTCTCTGCCACAGGCTTCTCACTTTAGCAGTTCTGCAAAATAACAAATAGCACAAAAATAAATTCATTAAAGAAATGAGTTGCTTCTATCACACTTGTGACTTACAATTCTGTACTGACAAAGTAGAACCCTAAAAATCCATTCTCATGACTTACACTGTTCAAACCTCAGGAAAACAGTTGCCCACATGTTTCTTCCTTTGTATTTTTTAAGAAGACAACCATGTCAGATTGCTGTTATGGACTGTGAAACTGCAAACTTCAGAGAGAGTTCTGCTGAGATTATAAAGTATCTGAACAGCAAAGGGCCTTAGAAGTAAGCAAAAAGACAAATTAATTAACCTGTCAAATCCTTCCTCCTCTCAGATAACATGAATAAAATAGATTTCTTGTCTAATCCAAGTATGGTTCTAAATACAACCCAACAACTATTTACTTAATTTCTTTCTGTTCCAATTCATGGTTCTAAAGATATTTATCATTTACCTCAGTATTCATACCAGAGCACAGGGCAGCTGAGGAACATTTTGCAGAATTAAGGAATTCATATCACCAGTAAGTTTATTTATGTGCAGGTCTAGACATAACATATGTAAGGCCAAAGGCTAATTTTTTATGCTGATAATTGTATAGTTAATGCTAAAATTAAAATGTTATCTATAAAACTATACTTAGGAGCACCTGGGTGGCTCATCAGTTAAGTGTCCAACTCTTGATTTCGGCTCAGGTCATGATCTCATGATTCATGAGTTCGAGCCCCATGTCAGGCACTGTCGGCATGTAGCCTGCTTGGGATTCTCTCTCTCACTCTCCCTCTGACTTTCTCTCTCTCAAAAATAAATAAACATTAAAAAAAAAATACATACTCAGATGTATCCAGAAATCACAAAATTTTTAAATTTTTTTAATGTTTATTTATTTTTGAGTGAGAGACAGAGTGTGAGCAGGGGAAGGGCAGAGAGAGAGAGAGACACAGAATCGGAAGCAGGCTCTAGGCTCTAAGCTGTCAGCACAGAGCCCAATGCGGGGCTCAAGCTCACGAAATGTGAGATCATGACCTGAGCTGAAGTCAGACATTTAACCGACTGAGCCACCCAGGTGCCCCGAAATCACAACATTCTTAAATTTAGGGTAAATAATTTAAAATACTTAAAAAAAAAGTAATTTTAAAAGCATGAAAATTTTCAATTTTTTACTTTACATTTTTATAAAAATATATTCAAACTTGTGCTCACTTTGGCAACACATATACTAAAACTGGAATGATACATAGATTAGCTGGCCCCTGGGCAAGGATGACACACAAGTTCAGGAAGCATTCCATATTTTTATAGTTTGCAATATATTTTTGAAAACTATAAAATATATGTATTCAAACTTGATACTCTCTGAATACAATTACATTTTCTTTTTAAATCCTATAGATCATTATAATAATGAGTACAAGATATAATCATGACAGAGATAGAAAAAGCAGGAAAGTAGAACTTAAGAAATAAAAAATCTACAAATAAGTTGTACTGCTTAAATTAAAAAACAAAATTAACGAAAGTGAACAGACTTCACTGCACACAGAAGGCACACATACAATTATTAGCACTAAAGAAAAGATTGAATAAACAGGAAATAAGCCATCATAGTCAAAGAACAGAAGTAAATGCCAATATAGATGCATGTATAATTGTTCTTAATATTATCTATTTAATGTTTAGCCAAGTAGAAAGGTGTTTTTTTTTTTCCTCCTGTGGTTTAACAGCAAAGTGATCACAGAAAATAAAGAAAAACTTACAGGTTTAATGTAAATTACTTTGAAATTTGATGCTAAAATGACTAAAGATTTCAGCTGGTTGAAAAATGATGAAACAAATGGTCACTAGCAAGACTGAATGAAGACTGAAATGATTAATTTTACTGGAAAAAGTAAGAAAAATCATACCTAACTTTAAATATATATATATATATATAACTCAGTTCTATAGATTATAACAGGGACAAAAGTCATGTTAAACAACTTTGTTATATGTAATAAGTTATCTAAGGAGGAAAATGACAAAGTACAAATGACACTTTCATTAACTTGAAACAAAATACAGGTTCTCACTTATGAGAGAACTAAGAAAAAACTCTCAATTTTAGGCATTAAGACTGTCAAACTTTCACCTGCAACTATGAGAGTTATGGAAACAAAAGTAGTTAGTCTGCTACAAAGCCCTACAAAACTAGACAAACTGTATGAAGGAGAACAAAACTAGCTATTCTGCTACAAAGCCCCATAAAACTAGACAAAGCATACGAAGCAGTAGTTTTCAGGCACTGGGAAAAGGCAACACAAAAATGCAAACCCAGGAAAAGGGGAAACATCCCAGTTGTCCCAGCCCTCTGCTTGGGAACACTTTTCTTACAGAGGTACAGACAGCTACAGTTCAAGCAAAATATAGTAGTTCCACCAGGCTGAGAAGGCACCAGTTAGAATGCAGGGTAGCTAATCAAACACACATTGAACATACATCAAGAAAGACCACAGGCTAGACCATAAAAGAAATCTCAAGAAATTTCAAAAGACTGAAATCCTATAAAGCATGTTATCTGAACACAACAGAATTCAAAATCAATTACAATTTTTACATAATTCCCCAACATCTGGAAATTAAACCACACTTCTAAATATGCTATTGATCAAAGGTGAAATGACAAAGGAAATTAGAAAATAATTTAGATTAATTTAAAATGAATACACAACATATCAAACTTTATAGTACGCAGTTAAAGGAGCACTTAGAAGGAAATTATAGCTTTAAATGCTTACATTAAAATGCTTACACTAGGGGCGCCTGGGTGGCTCAGTCGGTTAAGCGTCCGACTTTGGCTCAGGTCATGATCTCGCGGTCTGTGAGTTCGAGCCCCGCGTCGGGCTCTGTGCTGACAGCTCAGAGCCTGGAGCCTGTTTCAGATTCTGTGTCTCCCTCTTTCTCTGACCCTCCCCCGTTCATGCTCTGTCTCTCTCTGTCTCAAAAATAAATAAACGTTAAAAAAAATTTTTTTTAAATAAAAAAAATAAAAAATAAAATGCTTACACTAATTTATGCCTCTAGATTAAAAACTGAAAAAAGAAAAGCCAATTAAAATTTAAAAATCAAAATATAAGAATACATACAAGTAAAGGCAGAAATCAATGACTAAAACACTGTCTGTCAACTACATCTCAATTAAAAAAAAAGGGGGGGGCAGGAACAGAAGAGCCCTGTCCTGAGGTCTAGAGGCAGCCTCAATGGTTTAGGACATGCTTCTAAAAGGAAATCAATGACAGAAAACAAAAAATAGAAAAAATTAACAAAGCCAAAAGTGGGTTCTTTGAAAATATTAATAAAATTAATAAAAATCCCAGTAAGACAGAGGCACCCAGCTGGCTCAGTCAGTTTAGAGCCTGTGACTCTTGATTTTGGGGTCGTGAGTTCAAGCCCCACATTGGATGTAGAGTTTACTCTAAAAAAAAAAAAAAAATTCCTAGTAAGACAAATCAAGAAGCAAAGGAGAGAAAACACAAATTACCATTCTTAGGAATAAAAGATGGGCTATCGCAACACTTCAACAGACAATAAAAGAATGAGAATACCAGGAACAACTTATGCCAATAAGATAAATTAAAAACCTCAAGGGGCACCTTGGTGGCTCAGTCAGTTAAGCGTCCGACTTCAGCTCAGGTTGTGATCTCACAGTCTGTGGGTTCGAGCCCGGCATCGGGTTCTGTGCTGACAGCTCAGAGCCTGGAGCCTGCTTTGGATGCTGTGTCTCCCTCTGTCTCTCTGCCCCTCCCCTGCTCACACTCTGTCTCTCTCAAAAATAAATAAACACTAAAAATTAAAAAAGAAAAACTCAAAAAATATCTTACCAAAATTGACTTAAGATATGGACAAAATGAATTATGTTAAGTGACATAAGCCAGACATAAAAGGCCAAATATTGTGTGATTCTACTCACATGAAGTACCTGTAATAGGTGAATGCATAGAGACAGAAAGTACAATAGAGCTACCGGAGGCTGGGAAAGCCTTATTTCTTAAAGGCTACAGAGTTTATACTTGGGGTGATGAAAAAGTTTAGAAATATAATGGTGATAGTTGCACAACATTGTGAATAAACTTAATGCCATTAAATTGTATACTTGAGAATGTGTATAATTAAATGTTATATGTATTTTATCACAATTTTTAAAGTAAAAAATAATTCAAAAGGGACTAAGACCCAAATGTAAAAGCTAAAATTACAGAACTTCTAGAAGAAAACACTGGAGAAAATCTTCATGATCTCAGGACATGCAAGGATTTCTTGGATGTACATAGGATGAATACTCACAAATTGAACTCACAAAAAATAAAAATTCACAAGCTAAACAATATAAAAATTAAGACCTTTTGCTCTTTGAGAGCGCCGAATCCTAACCACTAGACCACCAGGGAGGTTGACCTTTTGCTCTTTGAAAGTTACCGTTGCAAATATTTTTCAAAGGAAAAAGGCAAGCCATAGACCGGAGGAATACAGTCACAATGTATCTGACAAAAGATCTATATCTGGAATGTATAAACATCTCTTAGTAATAATAATAAACTACACAATTCATTTTAAGTGAGCAAATGACTAGAGCACACATTTCACAAAAGAAGATATACAAATAGCCAATTTGTACATGAGAAACATGGTCAACATCATTTTTCATCTGGCAAATACAAGTTAAAACTACAGTGAGATACCACTACCCACCCACTAGAATGACTAAAATTTAAAGTCTGACCATAACAAGTGTTAGTATGGATGTGGGCCAACTAGAACTCTCAATATCACTAGAGGGAGTATAAAATGATACAACCATTTTTGGAGAATTATGTAATGGGTTTTACAAACTTAAACACTTAACATTTACCATTTGATGGGGAGACAAAAACGAAAGAAATCTGTTTAGCAGTTTGGCTCTTTTACCTTTTAAAAGATTAAAAATAATTTAGTCAAAAGAATTTCCACATACCAGATGTAATGAAACTGACATTGCAATATACAGAAATTAAAGCAAGAAAATATAATAAGTACATCTGTATCATGTATTCATTTTCTATCAAATAACATATTATCACAAATATAGCCACTTTAAACAAACTTTCATTAATTTCAGTTTTTGTGAATAAAAATTTAAGCACAGCTTAGCTAGGTCCTCTGCTTAGGGTCTCACAAAGTGAGACATTCACAGTGTTGCCTAGGTTGTATTTTCATAAGGGAGGCTAGGCTGGGAAAGAGTCCACTTCTAAGCCCAGTATTGTAATTGGCTGAATTCATTTCCTTGTGGTTGTAAAACTGAGGGCCCTAGCTGCTTGTTGGATATCAACTGAAAGCCACCTCACCTCCTAGAAGCTACTACAGTTCCTTGCCACATGGGCTTTTCCAACACAGCTGCCTACTTCATCAAACAAGTACAGTCTCTATGGTGAGCCTACTAACTACAGAGTCTTACATACCATAAAATAGTCAAAGGAGTGATATCTCATCACCTGTACTATGTTCTGTTGTTCTGTTAGAAGCAAGTCAAAGGTAGTGTCCACATTCAAAGGGAGGAGCAACACACAAATGTGTCAACACCCAGAGGAGAAGGAAACCATGGGGGCCACCTTAGATTATGTTCACCATACATGACTATAAAGAAGAGTCACTGCCAAATAATCCTAAACTGATCTCTATAGACTACTTTGGAACCAGCAACATTATTAAGATTTAGTATGAACATACTGCTATTGTTGGTTTTGTTTATAATATCCCAGCACTGAAAAGATTAAAGAAGACCTTAACAAATGTTATAAGGCCCTAGACGTTGCTTTTAAGAAATGGTGAAATTGCAATAAAAGTGACAGTAATTTATAAGGTGATATTACAACATTGTGCAATATCTTCCATGATGACAATTATTTATGAAACTTCATCACAAAGTTTGATGTGCAAAATTCATGGTTCATCTGCAGAATAAACACCCCCTAAATAGAACTTATTTTTTAATAATGTTAAGAAATAAAATGCCTCAAGAAAGTTAATTTGGCACTTGTTCAAAGTGCCAAAGATAACAATCTTTGTTACTTTGATCAAAGTAACAAGATAACAACAATTTTTGTTATCTTGATAACACAATTTTTAAAATTTTAATATATCTTATTTAATGTAATATAGTATATTCAAAATACAATTTCAATATATAATATACAATATTGATGAATTATTTAACATTTTTTCCTAGTTTTATTGAGATATAATTGACATAAAGATAATACCATTTATTTTAAACAATCTTAATTACAACATAGTGATTTTGCTGAAATAAAGCCAAGGAAAAGTATAGGCATTTTAACAATTTATGAATTGCTTGCCTTTATTGCTCAAACAGATGAGTATCAATATGGGGACAATATTAATGAAATTATGATCCTTGATATTTTGCCAACTTTCAATCATAAATATTGATAATGGAAAAATTGATAACTGGTTATAACATCTGATTCCCTCATTAATGATGAGGCCTTTTTTTTAATCTTTAAATGTTTTCATTTTATATCTAGATAAGAGCCATGATTTTCTTTTTTGGAAAATTACCTGTTAAACAGTACTGCAAGTCCTCCACCAAAATGCCCAATGGATTCACCTCACAGAGCCACAGATGAGAAGTGTACCTCATGTGGGCTGCCCACACATATCTTTTCTTAACTTCTAAAGGTAAATTTTAAGTGGCAATCTGAACTTTGCTGACTCTCTACTTTTATAAGTTTAATTTTCCTCTATATAATCAGGTTTTGTGTTAGGTTTGTTTATGGCTAAGCTACTCCCATTGCTGGTAGCAATGATTAGGGTACTATTTTAATGGCTGGACCACTCGCAGTTATATACCTCAAAAAAATGAAAACATATGTCCATAAAAAGACTTGTACATGAGTGATCATAGCAGCTTTATTCATAATATCCAAAAACTGGAAACAACCCAAATATCTACCAAACAAATAGTGGTATATTTACACAAGAAAATACTAATCATTAAAAGGAACAAGAGTACTAGCCCCACGTTGGGCAGTATGCTGACAGCTCAGAGCCTCGAGCCTGCTTCAGATTCTGTGTCTCCCTCTTTCTCTGCCCCTCCCCAACTCCTAATCTGTCTCTTTCAAAAATAAATAAACATTAAAAAAATCTTTAAAAAAATAAATAAAATGAACAGGAGTACTTGAGGAACATGAGGAAGCCTAATACAAAAGAGTCAATACTGTATGATTTTCACATACGAAATTCTGCCATAGGCAAAACTAATCTATAGCCCCAAAAAGCAGATCAGTGGTTGCCTGGAGCCAAGGGTGGAAGGAGAATTGACTGCAAAACCATGCAAGGTATGTTTTGGGTAATAAAAATATCCTACATATTGATTGTTGTGGTAGTCTAGTTACTTCCCAAAGGCCCCACCTCCAAATACCAGAAGATTGGGGGATAGGCTTCAACATCTGAATTTTGGGAGGACACAAACATCTTTAACATACTTAAATAATCTCAAAACTTAGCACCTCAAAACATTATTATTAGCTCTTGATTTTATGGGTTGACTATGATTGGCTGGACAGTCTGAGACATTTTTAAATGTTTACTTATTGATTCATTTTAAGATAGCAATGATAAATGCACTGCATGTTAGTATCACTTTAGGAATGCAAGTTGGTACAGCCACTCTGGAAAACAGTAGGGAAAAAACTAAAAATAGAACTACCTTACAACCCAGCAACTGCACTACTTAGGTGTTTATCCAAGGGATACAGGTGTGCTGTTTTGAAGGGACACATGCACCCCCATGTTTATAGCAGCACTATCAACAATAGCCAAAGCATGGAAAGAGCCCAAATGTCCATCGATGGATGAATGGGTAAAGAAGATGTGGTATATATATACAATGGAGTATTTACTCAGCAGTCAAAAAGAATGAAATCTTGCCATTTGCAATTACATGGATGGAACTGGAGGGTATTATGCTAAGTGAAATTACAGAAAGACAAAAATCGTATGACTTCACTTATATGAGGACATGAAGAGACGAAGAGACAAAATAGATGAACATAAGGGAAGGGAAATAAAAATAATATAAAAACAAGGAGGGGGACAAAACAGAAGAGACTCGTAAATATGGAGGACAAACTGAGGGTTACAGGAGGGGTTAAATGGGTAAGGGGCACTAAGGAATCTACTCCTGAAATCATTGTTGCACTATATGCTAATTTGGATATAAATTTTAAAAAATAAAAAAATAAAATTAAAAAAAGAGATAAAACAGATGAACATAAGGGAAGAGAAACAAAAATAATATAAAAACAGGAAGGGGGACAACACAGAAGAGACTCATTGGGGCGCCTGGGTGGCTCAGTCGGTTGAGCCTCTGACTTTGGCTCAAGTCGTGATCTCGCGGTTTGTGAGTTCAAGCCCTGCATCAACTCCATGCTGACAGCTCAGAGCCTGAAGCCTGCTTTGGATTCTGTCTGTCTGTCTCTCTGTCCTCTCCCACTCGCACTCTGTCTCTCTCTCTCAAAAATAAACATTAAAAAAAAAAAGGCTCATAAATATGGAGAACAAACAGAGGGTTACTGGAGAGGGTGTGGGAGGGGGGGATGGGCTAAATGGGTAAGAGGCACTAAGGAATCTACTCCTGAAATCATTGTTGCACTAGATGCTAACTAATTTGGATGTGAATTTAAATAAATTAAATTAAAAAAAATTTTTTAATTAAATTTGACCTTGATGACCCCCTAAGAAATGTCCTCAAGTAAATTGTAAATATGTTACAGAATATAAAGGAAAATAATGAACAAAACTTAGCAAGAGAATTTTATTTGCCATGGTTTATAATACCACGCCACAAGTCTGAAAAGCTATGAACTGGTTAAAATCTTAGCTAAGTTTGTTCAGTATTGATGGGCCAATTTCCCTGGTTTACAGTTTATCGCTTTCACCTACAATATTAAAAGCTATTCTTTTTTTTTTCTGTGTAATATGCCCAGATAGCAATCATTTTGTGTCTTAATAGAATAATTTTCTTTGCTTTATACTGACTAATTATGTCCTTAATTACTTAAGAAAACAAACAAAGGCTCCTCATGAAAAAATTGTGGTTATTTAAAATTGGTTACCTTCAATGCTCATTTTAAAATGTTTTATTGTCACCCTGGTAAAATACCTGGGTATTATTTCTCAAGCACCAACACTCCTATCTTAAGCATTTTCACTGACAACTCCTTGAAGGTTTGCCTTCCCAAAATCAGATCCTAAATATAGAAAATAAAATTTTCAGTATATTTTTACTAACTAAAGCTATCTTAGAGACATCCCATAGCATCCCTGGAAAAATCACAAGGTGTCCTTTCAAATGTACTAGAAATAATTAGATTTGTTTTTTTACTTTTGATAAGTTTCATGAGAAAAGTTCTCAAATCAGAAAAGACGCTCAGCCCTCCCTAGTTTAAATTTGGACAGGTAAAATTAACATAAATATCCTAAACATTGTATAATTTATGGGAAGCTCCTCTTAGAGATTTGTCAATGCCCTCTTTATACATAAGGTTTCTATTTACAAGTCCCAATGGTGTTTTGCCAGATTTTGGGAAATAAGAGTTTAGTGTTTCCAGTCTTAATTTGAGTTATTATTTAAAATGTTTGGGGGGTGCCCGTGTGGCTCGGTCAGTTAAGCAACTGACTCTTGATCTCCGCTCAGGTCATGATCTCATGGTTTCATGAGTTCAAGCCCTATACTGGGCTCTGCGCTGACCATGCACAGAACCTGCTTGGGATTCTCTCCCTCCCTCTCTGCCCCTCTCCCATTCTCACTCTGTCTCTCTCAGATAAATAAACTTAAAAAAAGTAAATGGGCCGCCAGGGTGGCTCAGTAGGTTAAGCCTCCGACCTCAGCTCAGGTCATGATCTCACAGTTCGTGGGTTCAAGCCCTGTGTTGGGCTCTGTGCTCAGAGCCTGCAGCCTGCTTCAGATTCTGTGTCTCCCTCTCTCTCTCTCTTCCCCTCCCCCACTCGCACTGTCTCTTTCTCTCTCAAAAATAAACATTAAAAAAATGTTTTTAATTAAAAAAGTAAAAATAAGGAGCACCTGTGTGGCTTAGTTGGTTAAGCGACCGACTTCAGCTCGGGTCATGATCTCGCAGTTTGTGAGTTTGAGCCCTGCATCAGGCTCTGTGCTGACAGTTCAGAGCCTGGAGCCTGCTTCAGATTCTGTTTCTCCCTCTCCCTCTGCCCTTCCTCAACATGCACTCTCTCTCTCAAAAAATAAATAAACATTAAAAAAATAAATAAAAATAAAAAACAGGTAAATAAAACAAAATGCTTAATAGGGCACTTGGCTGACTCAGTTGGAAGAGCAAGAGAATCTTGATTTCAGGGTCATGAGTTCAAGCCCATGTTGGGTATAGAGATTATTTAAATTAAAAAAAAAACTTTAAAAAATAAAATAAATAAATAAATAAAATGCTTACTTGGTAACAATCTTACTTTTAAAATTTGAATCTTCTAGGTAGATGTCTAGGACTTATACCAGACTTACTAAATCTTTTTACTTGAGATCCTTAGTATAGCCTTGGTACATATATTATGCCATAAGATTTTATATGTTATATGTCAAGATTTTTTTCCTCTGCAAAAATTATGTTCATTCATGTTTTAGAAATCAGCTATAATATTCACTGTCTTCCTTGACAGTTCTTGAAAAGAACTACTCTTAGAGACACTTTGTTAGAACGTTTTTGAATTGGCTTTAATATTCTTTTTGTATGACACAGGAAGAACTTGCTGGTTAGCTGCATTATTCATGTTGTAAACTCTCATTAGACCTTTCACCTTTAAAAATTACCAGTATAAACTGACCACAGCTATTTTAAGTCTTTGTCATCTACAGAGAGATTCTGTTTTACACAGATGCTAGTCTGAAGGATCTGCAATAAACTAGAAGCCAAATCTGTTTGTTTGTTTGTTTGTTTTTTAATAAAGGATGGTCTCAGAGCCCCCTGGAAAAGAACTGTAGCAGGTATCTCAAACTACTGACACTTCAAAGAATAGACTCTTGGGTACAGGCTTCTGATACCATTGCATGAACAACTGGACAACTTCCAGACCATTCCACGGGACTGAGTCAGAATTTCCAGAACTCTTTTTAGTTGAGAAGCAGACCACTAAACTAAATCCAGTGAAATGAAAATTAATTACACAGGACTAAATGAACTAATAAGAGATGATTATAGTGATTTGTTTGGAATACTGTCTTAATGTCTGTTTTCTAGATATGTAAGGAAGCCTGCTCTCTTCCTTCTTAAGCTATCTAAACTCTAAAAAATTTAGTAACCTTTGCTTTTATAAATGCAATATTCCTGAATCATGATTCTCAAAGACTCTCTCCCCAGTGAGATTTGAGAAAGTCTTGCTGAATTTACTTACTGAATGCCCTTAAAATATCATTGTAAAAAAAGTTATACAAAAAGTATTTGTCTGAAATGTCATATTTGAGAATGATGTTTACTTATTTAATCAGGTATAATAAGCCACTTTTAAGGAACTATAGTTGACTTTATGGAACCAGTAATTACAAAACCCTCCCAGGAAAACTGCCCTGGTACCTAGCTTTCCAGGGTCCACCCTTCTAGGTGGTAAGGAAGGTCACTTCCTGGAAGGCCCAGGACCCTTAGGACATTTGGGGGATACTGAGAAAAGAAGAATTCACCCAAATGTATCAGTACTGCTGATGAAATATAATACAGCATATTTCTTAAGCTTGCTTTCTAGACTCAAAATACAGATAATAGAGGGGCACCTGGGTGGCTCAATTGGTTAAGGGTCTGACTCTGGATTTCAGTTCAAGTCATGATCTCACGGTTTATGAGTTCACATCCCACATCAGGCTCTCAGCTGACAGTGCAGAGCCTGCTTAGGATTCTCGCTCTCCCTTCTCTCTGTCCTACCCTGCTCACACTCTCTCAAAATAAATAAATAAACTTTAAAAAAATTGAAAAAAACAATAGAGGCTTTTAAAATTCAATCTGAGATTCTTTACAAAATTTCCAGAAAAGCAAATTAAAAAGGTCAACATGAAAAATTAACATTATTGCTACCCCTATTTAAATAACCAAGCCAAACTTAATGAGACCAATCTTGTTTTGTGAATCAAGAATAATATTTGAGATTGCGTTAGATCAAAAGGGTGAGACTATAAGGAAACTTGGAATAAGCAAAGAAGAGATAACAATCATCTGATGGGAAACTATGTACTGTTTAGAGAATACACTACTTGTTCTAGCCTTTTATTGCCTTTCAGCTATTTTCCAACTCTGTAAGTTATAGGTAATTGATACTGATACAAACAGTTCTTGTCTATAGATATTATAAATAAATTTTGTAGAGCTGAGGTTCAAATGACTTCCCTTCTCCCCACAGAAAACTCCAGTTTAGTAACCATTTATAAATATAGTTCAACATTTCTTTAAACATATCAAGCTATGTTTCTTTCACTTCTCTGAACTGGCTGCAACGTCTGCCTCATTATTATTGAGTTAGACAAAATATCACATTCATTTTTTAAAATCAATAGCTTCACGGGTGGGCACCTGGGTGGCTCAGTCAGTTAAGCATCCAGTTCTTGGTTTTGGCTCAGGTCCTGATCTCACAGTTCTTGGGCTCAAGCCCCACATTAGGCTCTGCACTGACAGCACACAGCCTGCTTGGGATTCTCTCTTTCTCCTTCTCTCTGCACCTCCCCTGCTCACTCTCTAAGTAAATAAATAAACATTAAAAAAAACCAACAGCTTCACACAATTATTTTTGTAATTTGTTATTATGAAGCTATGTATGTCTCAGGATAGGAAAGTAGAAGGTGTTTTATTTTACAATTTGTTAGCATTACATAAAAATCTAACTTAATATCTCTATTTATGTTCTTGTTCCAGGACAAACAAATGTTAGGAACAGGCCTAACTGCCCACTATGTATTAAACTTTATACCAGGCCTCAAGGACAGAGTATACCCATACAACATGGGTCCTGACCTCATGGAACTTACCATTTGCTATGGACCAAACAGTACCCCTACCACCCCAAAGTCAAATGTTGAAGCCCTAACCCCTAATGTGGCTATATTTGGAGATAGGGTCTTTAGGAAGTAATTAAGATTAAATGAGATCATAAGTGTGGGGCCCTAATCTGAAAGGACTAGTGGCTTTATAAGCAGGAAAAAAAAAATCTTTCTCATACACACATACCCTTCCCCCCTCCCACTCCCCTCCAAAAGGCCATGTGAGCACACAGCAAAAAGCATTATCTACAAGCCAGAGAGAGAGCCCTCTCCAGAAACTGATGCTGCTGGCACCTAGATCTTAGACATCTGGCCTCCAGAACTGAGAAAATACATTTCTGTCATTTAAGTCACCAAGCCTGTGGTGTTTTGTTATGGCAGCCCAAGCAGACTAACAGATCATCCAGTGGGAAAAGACAGACAACTAATTCTTTACAACTGCTGTAAAAGCTATAAAGGAAAAGTACAGGGTTTAATGAAAGTACTTTCTGGGAAATACAACTTAGTCTAGGGACAGCAAGGTAAGGGTGAGGTCAGAAAAGCCTTTCATAAGGAAGTGAGATAAAAGCAGACATTTGACGGAAAGTAGGAGCTAGCAAGGTAAATATGAAAGAGGATTCCAGGTCCAGGGAACATACTGTGCAAAACATGGAAACAAAGACAGGAACCAGATTATGTATATAGTCTTATGGACCATGTCAAGACTTTCAGGTATCATCTTAAGAGTAACAAAAAATTCACTAAGCAAGTTCACATAAACATCTAATAATCAAATCTGCACTTTAAAAAGCTTTTTTTCCAGTTATTGTGTAATAGATGGGTGACAGACTGGTGATAGACAAAGAAAGACTAGTTAGGAAGTTATAGCAGTAGTAGAGCCAAGAGATTACAATGGCTTGGACTATATGGACATACCAGTGGTAGTAGAAAGAAGTAGAGGAAATTAAGAGATATTTGAGGTATAATAGAAAGGAGTTATAGGTATAAGGAAGAGGAAGGTAACAAGAATAACAAAGTTTTCTATCAGGAAGTGGTACCATTTAGTAAGCTAGAGAATATGAGAGGAGCAGGTTTTTGTGAAAGGCAATGACTTCAGTTTTATAAATGCTAAAGTTGAGATATTTCTGTGATATCCAAGTAGATTATAGTGAATTGGTAGTTGTGAGGTCTAGAGATTAAAATGTGAGGATGATTAGCATAACAACAGCAATTCTAAAAATAACAGTAACAAAATGGGCTCTCAAAAATTTTCAATTTTCAAGTCCTATGTCCACATACTCACAGGTCACTAACAAACCATATCTATTTTTTAACAACAAAATGGGTCCTGCTAGGAAATTAGTGATGACTATTTTTCCATCCCTGCCAAACTCTGCCAATTCCTGCCTTCCCACTAGAGAGATAGTGTACCTATGTGAAATCAATTCCTATAGAAGCCCAATTTTTAAAAAGGTAGGGGGGGCGGCGCCTGGGTGGCTCAGTCAGTTAAGCATTCGACTTCAGCTCAGGTCATAATCTTGCAGTTTGTGAGTTCGAGCCCCGCACTGGGCTTTGTGCTGACAGCTCAGAGCCTGGAGCCTGCTTCAGATTCTGTGTCTTCCCTTCTCTCTGCCCCTCCCATGCTCATGCTCTGTCTCCGTTTCTTAATAACAAATAAACATTAAAAAAAAATTTTTTTTAAAAAGACAGACTATAAAGTGTAGCACAAAGCTATGGCTCTGGCCTTCAACATGCTTAAAGCTACAAAAATTTCCTGATTTTCAAAGTTCATAGAGAAACCATAGCCCTATAGCAGGCACCACAGATACAACACAAAGGGTTTACTATGTGTAGCAGGTGGTATCTCTTTTTAGAACATTCTCCAGAAGCATTTATCCAGGCAAATACCATCAAGTTGCATCAGAGTGGGAAAGTACATAATACTGTTTCACATGTCAGTTTCACAGGGGCAAAGTGAGACACATCATATCCTTGAGCCCCAGGAACTCCTCCCTGCTCGCTGCCTATCATTGCACACACTTGGCATTCACTTTCATCCAATATCCGATGTCTAAGTCCACTGCCCAAATGAGTAAGCCAACAATGCAAAAAGATAACTATCCCCAAGGACTCTAAGAATAAAGGTCACCAATATCAACACACACACTATGACAGGTGCTTCAGCTACCTCTTTACTCCTATAGTCCATTCTTCACCTCCACTGAACTAACTGCTCATAGCCTCAAAGAAATAAAGCAATGACATTTCAAGAAATATAAGGAAAATTACTTTAAGTTGTAATGGGTATTAGAAAAGTTTTACTTTCTGGGTAACTAGAGACATAAACAGTATTTACACTGAACTCCTAAAGTGTAGGGTCTAATTATTACTGAAATTCACAAACAAACAAACAAAAACCTATTTGAAAGGAAGTGCCAAAGGAGGCCTCCCTCACAGAACTGGGGAAGGGAAGCCATTCAGTACTGGTCCAATTGAGGAAAAGCAAAATATAATACTCCCATAGCTTGGAAAACAAATAAAAATAACTTTAGAACTTCATTTTCTCAATTCTTTTTCCACAGATATGTCTACTTTTTTTTTAAATGTTTATTTTTTAAAGTTTATTTATTTTGACAGGGAAAGAGAAAAAGCAAATGTGGGGGAGGGGCACAGAGACAGAAAGTGAGTGAGGGAGAGAAAATCTCAAGCAGACTCCACACTGATGGTGCAGAGCCCAACACAGGGCTCAAACCCACAAACCATGAGATCATGACCTGAGATGAAATCAAAAGTCAGATGCTTAACCTACTGAGCCACCCAGGTGCACCTATTTATTTATTTTTAAGAAGAGAGAGAGAGAGAGATTGTGAGCAGGAGAGGAGCAGAGAGAAAGGGAGACAGAATGCAAAGCAGGCTCATCACCATCAACACAAAGCCGGATGTAGGGCTCAATCTCACGAATCCATGAGATCACAACTTGAGCTGAAATCAAGAGTTGGGCACTTAACCAACTGAGCCACCCAGGTGCCCCTGTATACTTTCAACAAGATTATCAGCTCCTCTAGGTCTGATAGGAGTTAGGTCTGATAGGTCTGATATTCTAGACTAGATTTTTTAATGCACTGAAAAATATCAAGGTGGGCTTAAATATGAAATAGCTTTCTAAAAATGAAAATGATTTTTATTTCAGAGAGCTACACCTAAAATAAATGGTATGAACCAGGCCAAGAGAACTTACATAACCAACTTGCCCCAACAAAGCCCCTTATCATTGAAGGCCTGGATTTTCTCCTTCCCCATATTGAAATTTAGTTGTTCTCTTCCCTTAAGTGACCAAAGCCAGTCATGAATATCCTGTGGCTTTTCTAAGATACACTATTGTTCATTTAACTTGGTTTGGGATCTTTCTAATATCAAAACAAAACAAAACAAAACAAATCTACAGGCCCTAAATATCATTTAGGCCAAGTCACCAAAGTGAGGCTTAATACCTAACCTAATTGCTCTTATAACCTCTCCCAGAAATGTAGTCTTTATCGGCCAAGAATTTTCTGGTCAGCACCAATAAGGGTAATCTGTCACATGTGCCCTCCCCATCCCTCACAGGAATATGAGATAATCCACCAACTTAAACACTTTCATCCCCAAAGGTAGGTGACCTCACCTCAAATAAATAACACTTTTTTCTGTTTATAACTTCCTTGTCCTGCCTTTAAAAACCTTTCCCTTTCTATATCCCTTTGGAGCTTTCCTCTACTTGTTAGGTGGGATGCTGTCTGACTCATCGATCATTTAATAAAGCCCATTACATCTTCCAATTTACTAGGTAGAATTTTGGGGTTTTAACACTAATTTGTTTTTCTGAAGAATTTACAGCTTCTAACAGGTAATTATGACCTGCTAATAATAAAAACAGTAATAAACTACTGGGTAGTTTTGGTTTTTTTTTTTTTTTGAAAGTTTACTAATAATAGGCATTGCACTAACTTCTATAACAAAGAGCTGAGGGCTTAATTGCAGGCACTATGTCATATACTTTACATGCATAATCTTTTACAGATAAACTGAGGTAACCAAGGCTACTGGGGATAAA
This sequence comes from Acinonyx jubatus, assembly GCF_027475565.1. Lineage (NCBI taxonomy): Eukaryota > Metazoa > Chordata > Mammalia > Carnivora > Felidae > Acinonyx > Acinonyx jubatus. Next base: position 35,922,218 of record NC_069381.1, on the reverse strand, counting down.
CTGTCAAAGCTCCTAAGGCCAGCATTTCCATATGTACCTAGATGTGTCTTCCGTTTTTGCCTATTCAAAAACACCCTGGCAATTGTTCCTTCCTCTCTCACACATCAACTTTTCCTTCTCTACTGGATAATTTCATTGACATACAAACATAATGTAATATCGCCCATCTACATTTTTAAAAGAGGGCAAAAAAGCTCCATGACCTTTTCCAGCTATCACCTGATTTCTATAATCTTCTTTTCACCAAATCTCTTTGAAATAATATTACTCACTTACTCCTCCCCCAAAATATCAGAAAAGGAGCAAGAATAATTAAATGAAACTCTATATACCTTTCACTTAAATTTGCTTTTTTCTCTCCCTACTCCTCTTCCTCTCTCTCTGCACACATATGCACACAATTACTTTTGGTTAATTAGCTGAACCACTTGAAAGTCATTTGTAAACACCCGAACACCTCCTCTCTCAAATACTTCATCTACAATTAATCCCTAGCCTAACAAGGGAGAACCACCACACGACCATCATATAAGGAAGTTTAACACACGAAAGAAGGAAGGGAGGGAGGGAGGGAGGGAGGGAGGGAGGGAGGAAGGAAGGAAGGAAGGAAGGAAGGAAGGAAGGAAGGAAGGAAGGAAGGAAGGAAGGAAAGAGAAAGAAAGAAAGAAAGAAAGAAAGAAAGAAAGAAAGAAAGAAAGAAAGTAAGTTAGTTTAACACTGACACAACAACATTATTGAATAAAAGTCCACATTCAAGTGTCCTCAATTGTCCCAATAGTGTCCTTCAACTATTTTTTAAAATCCAGCATCAAACCAAGAATCAAGCATTGCATTTATTCACCAAGTCTCTTTTGTCTCCAATAATCTAGAATACATCCTTAGTCTTTTTTTTTTTTCAATCTTTTACAACTTCAACATTTTTGAGTCCAGGCCAGTAGTTTCTACAGATTGCCCCCTCAGTTAGGACTTCTCTGCTTCTTCCTATATTAGACTGAAGTTAAATATTTTTAACCCAAATATTACATAGATAATACTATCTCCCACTCTCTCTTGAACCCATTTGAATCAAGCTCTATACCCACTGCTGACCAATACTGCTCACTAAAGGTCACCAATAGGGAATGTCCTATTACTAAATCCAAAGGTCAATTCTTAAGTGTTCATCTTACATAACCTGTCAGCAGCTTTTGGCATACTTTCTTCTTGTGGCTTTGGAAACACCACTCTTTTCTGGTTTTCCTCCAACCTTACTGGCTGCTCCTTTCCAGTTTTCTTTACTGATGGATTATTCTCACTCCCTGACCAGTAAATATTCAAGTGTCCCAGGGCTCAGTCCTTCTATCTGTTCTTCCTAGACTCACTCACTCACCATGTCAGTGCTGCTCAAACTAGCTGTGGTGAAGGACCAGGTGAAAATTTTAATCCATCGCAAACCACTATAAAATGCAATAGATATGAAATAACAAAAATGATCAAATGCTTGAAGGTTACAACAATATCACTTGCTTATTCTAAATTTTTGTAGTTAATTCACAGCAAATTGGTAACAGTTCTATAACCATCCACCAGTCAGCTGACCACATTTGAGTAGCATTTAAGGAGTTTATCATCCAATCTCATAACTTTGAATATCTTTTATATGTTGTCAATCTGCAAATATGTATCTCCAAATTAGATTTCATACCTTGATCCCCCAGTTCATATGTACAATTGTCTTATCAACACCCTTTCTTGGATGCCAATCAAGCACCAAAGTCCTGATTCTTTCAACTCCCACTTCTGCTCCTCCCAAGAACAGTAAAAGAAAACACCCCTGCTCCTCTCACATATTCCCCATCTTGCTCAGTAAATGGCAACCATATTCATCTAGCTATGCAGCCCTAAAATCTTGTAGTCACCACCAATTCTTCTTTCATATACTAAAGTTAACTATCAACAAATATTGTCAGTTTCAAAACACATCCAGAACCTAACCATTTCTTACTACCTCAGCTGCTGCCACCCTGTCTAAGCTACCATGATCTTGAGTGATTTTTCTAACTTCATGTACTTCCCTGCTTTCTCACTTCCCTGCTTCTCTAACTTCATGTACTTTCCTACTTTCTCACTCCCATTCTCCCCACACTCTGAGTATGAAGTGACTTCATTAACACCTAAGAAAACTATTCAGTAGGTAAAGAAAAGTTGGAAATGGAGCTGGTACAACAGCTATCCACATTCTGAGGAATGAAATCAAATCCTTACCTTACACCACATATAAAAATTAATAATGACTCAAAGACCAAAAGTAAGAGCTAAAACCATAAAACTTTTTTTTTAATGTTTTTATTTATTTTTGGGGGGGTTGCCCAGAGAGGGGAGGACAGAGGATCTGAAGTGGGCTCTGTGCTGACAGCAGTAAGCCCGATGCGGGGCTCGAACTCACAAACCATTAGATCATGACCTGAGCTGAATGTGGACACTCAACAGGCTCAGCCACCCCAGCGCCCCTAAAACCATAAAACTCTTAAAAGGAAATAGAGGTAAATCATCACAACATTGTTCCGTTTTCTTAGATTCTGTATTTGCCTATTTGGCCTTTTTTTTTTTTTTTTTTTTCAAGTAACCTCTACACCCAATGTGGGGCTTGAAGTCAACATTGAGATCAAGAGTTGCATGCTCAACTGAGCCAGCCAGGCACCCCCCATTTGGCATTTATTAATCATAGAGCCAAACTAACAGCCAAACTTGTTTATATCTCCCCTGCAATCCAGTTTTTGTGAATACGCAAAAATCCTCTTACAAACCTTCTGACCAAACCTGAGTCCATACTCCCAAGCTAATTTATCACACTCATACAACAAGCCAATATTTCCCCTGCCCTGTATCACTCAGGGCCAAGTACCAGATCACTAAAAATCACCCCTACAGTCCAGAACCCACCATTGTTATTCAAAATAGCCAGTCATAAGGGGGCTATCCTGCCTGCCCTTGCCTTATCTGTAGAAACCCAAATAAAAGCTCTGGTTTAGGCTTTTCCCTTGCTCCTTTCTGTCTCCTAACCAAATCTGGTGCTTTCTTCATGTGGCCTGCATGGCCTGCCATGATCCTTTCTCCTGGAGAAACTGTAAGTAGTAAGTTCTTCTTTCAATAGCATTACTCTCTCTCTGTGTCATTACTTAGTTACCTTTATGTATTAAGGCCCAGGAAAAAATTAGACCTTGAATTAGTCAATGGTTTATTAGATAATGATAACAAAAGTACAACCAAATAAAAAGCAAATAAACTGGACTTCATCAAAATTACATATTTCAGTGCATCAGAGGTCACTATCAAGAAAGTAAAACAACTGAGCCTAGGTAGCCCAGTCAGTTAAGCGTCTGACTCCTGATATTGGCTCAGGTCATGATCTTGCGGTCATGAGATTGAGCCCATGTCAGGCTCCACACTAAGTGTGGAGTATGCTTAAGTCTTTTTCTCCCTTTGCCCCTCTTCCCTGCTTGCACTCTCTCTCTCTCTCTCAAAATAAATAAACTTAAAAATAGGAATAAGTTCAACTAAGGAGGTAAAAGACCTGTACACTGAAAAAGAAAACTACAAAACATTTCTGAAAGAAATTAAAGAAAACATAAATAAATGGAAAAATATCCTATGTTCACACACTGGAAGACAATATTGGTCAATCTGATAATATTACCCAAGTTGATCTATAGATTCAATACAATCCCTATCAAAATCCTAATGATGTTTTTGCAGAAATAGAGAAACTCTTCTGTCATTCTCATGGAATCACAAGCAGCCCTAAATAATCAAGACAATCTTGAAGAACAAAGTTAGTTCTTTGATACCGCACTTCCTGATTCAAAACTTACTACAAATCTATAAAAATCAAAAGTGTGGTACTAGTATAAGTACAGACATTTAGACCAATGGAATAGAGAGCCCCAAAATAAATGCTCGTATATATGGTCAAATATACAAAATATATTTACTCCAATGGAGTAAAGACAGTCTTTTTAACATATCATTCTGGGAAAACTAGATACTCATATACAAAAGAATGAAGTTAGATACTTACCTTATACCATAAACAAAAAGTAACTCAAAATAGATCAAAGACCTAAACATAAGAGCTAGACCTATAAAATTCTTAGAAGAAAATACCTGGAGGAAATCTTTAGGACACTAGATCTGGCAATGATTTCTTGGATATGACACCAAAAGCACAGACAACAACAACAACAAAAATAAATCAATTCATTTCATGAAAATTAACATCTTTTATGTGTGCATCAAGGACACTATCAAGGGAGTGGAAAATACAACCCAAAAAATGGGAGAAAATATATGCGAATCATGTATCTGGTAAAAGTTTAATATCCAGAACATATAAAGAATTCCAACAACTAAGCACTCAGAATAAATCACCCAATTCAAAAATGGGCGAAGAAATTTATTTCTCCAAAGAAGGTTTACAAATGACCAATGAGCACGTGAAAAGATGCTCAATATCACTAGTAATTACGAAAATGCAAAGTAAAACCACAATGAAATACCACTTCACACTCATTAAGATGATTATTATTTTAAAAATGGAAAATAACCAGTGTTGGCTAGGATGTGGAGAAATTGGAACCCTCATGTACTGCTGGTTGGAATGTAAAATGATGCAGCTGCTGTGGAAAGCAGTATAGTAGTTCCTCAGAAGTTAAACAGAGAATTACCATATGATCCAGAATTTCCCCTTCCTTTTTTTTTTTTTTAAGTTTATTTATTTATTTTGAGAGACAGAGACAGCAAGAGTGAGGAAGCAGAGAGAGAGAATTCCAAGCAGGCTCCACACTCACAAAACTCTGAGATCATGACCTGAGCCAGAACCAAGAGTGCGACACTTAACCGACTGAGCCACCCAGGCACCCCCAGAAAACTCCCTTTCTTGGTATCTACCTGAAATAGAAGTGAAAGCAGAGCCTCAAACAAATACCTGTACACCCATGTTCACAGCATTATTTGCAATAGCCAAACAGTGGAAGCAACCCAAATGTTCAGCAACAGATAATGGATAAAGAAAATGTGATACATACATACTATGCAATATTATTTAGCCTTGAATGGGAACAAAGTACTGACACAAACTCAAACATGGATGAGACTTTAAAAAATTATGCTAAGTGAAAGAAGCCAGACATAAGAGGCCACATATTATATAATTCCACTTAGATGGAATGCTCAGAATAGGAAAATCTATTAAGATAGAAAGTAGATTAGTGGTTACCAGGGACTAGGGGGAATGCAGAATGAGGAATGAATGCTAGCAAGTAGGGGTTTTTCTTTTGGGGTGATAAAGATGTCTGAATTAAAATAGTGGGTAATTCCTGTAAAACCTTGTGAACACACTAAAAACCAGTGAACTGTATACTCTTAAATGGTGATTATATGACATGTGGATTATACCCCAGTAAAGCAAATTTCCATTTTAAAAAAGAAAAAACAAAAACCTAGGGCAGATCACATCTTTCTCTGATTAAAATTATCCACCCTCTTTCTGTCCCAATCAGCTGAAAATACAAAATCTTTTCTGTAGCCCACAAGTACTACAAAATCCAGCCTCTGCCTCATATTCTCTATGCCCCACCACCATCATCAGTCCCAATACCACTGTTCACTAACCAACAGCCACCTTGGCCTCTTGCTGTCCTCCAACACGGCAAGCATGTTCCCACCTCAGAACCTTGGCACATGCGTATTCTCTACATGGACTACTCTTGCCCAAGACACATCAGCATCACTCATTCTATACTCTTTCTGTTCTCTGCTCAAATGTCACCTTAATGAGAATATTCCTAGACAACACAATTTAAAATTTCAATCCCTGCTCCAGGGATTGAAGTAGAAACTTTGCTTAAACCCTACTTTATCTCCAGTATCTAGAATAGTGCCTGCACATAGTAAGAACTTAATAAATATGATGGATGGATGAATTTAAACAAATGAACAAATGAATAGAGGCAAAAAAAAAAATATATATATATATATACACACACTAACTTGTTTTACAAGGAAACACTTAGTCAAGAGCATTGGCAAGACTCAAGCCCAGGTTGGCCTCTCAAACCCAAGCTCTTCATTTCTAAGCTATACTTCTACTTCCCAATGTAGAGACATTGGAGGGATTACTTGTTAGATGGAAGAGTATTTTGTAGAATGCCAAGATATCACATATATCTAAAAATCCATCTTTTAGTTCCTATTCATTTTAATGCAATGATCATATTACACAAAAAAGCATAATGAGTCATAGCCTGCAAAATTACTGAATTTCATTTATTCTATATTGCTCAGCTACTTTCAAAATTACGCTTATTGAATGAACCTGACTCTCTCTCAAAAGGCAAGACACCAGACTAGATGCAACCTCCAAATCTCTCTCTACCTATAAAGTATACTATAGAGAAAATGCCAAAGGAAATGAGGCTTTATACCTGCAATGGGCATACAGTAGCATCTGCTCTTGCAAGAGCCATTATGGAACAGAGACAAACAGGGATATAAATACAACAGTTCCTTCTCCTTCTAACCAAACCAAGACTCATAAGATAATTGTAATAACTTTTTTTAATGTTTACTTATTTATTTTGAGAGAGAGGGAGAGGCCAAGGGACAGAGAGAGGGAAAAAGAGAATCCCAAGCAGGCACTACACTGTCAGCACAGAGCCCAATGCAGGGTTCAATCTCACCAACCGTGAGATCATGACCTGAGCCAAAAATCAAGAGTTGAACACTTAACTGACTGAGCCACCCAGGCGCCCAATAACTTTTTAAAAAGTAATCTCCACACCCAACGTGGGGCTCAAATTCACAACCCCAAGATCAAGAGTTGCATGCTCTACCAATTGAGCCAGTCAGGCATCCCAAGACAATTATAGTAATTTTTAAAACTTCCAGATTCAGCTACAAGGACAAGAAATAATGGGACAAATGGCTAAGTCACTTGTTTTATTAACATCAATTTCTCCACACTTACTACAAACTTTTAAGTATTCATTAAACTTACTCAAACATCTTATGTTTTGTGGTTTTTACCTTCCTGGCTTCTCTACTGCAAATGCTAAGCCATCCTTTGCTTCCTACTGCATACTTCCTACAAAGACTTAACCAGCTCTGTGCAAAAGAGGTACCATGGAGCTTCAATTATTTGGGGAGATAACGAAGCACAGAGATGAGGTAAGCCAACTGCCTCATTTTATAAGTGAGACAATTCAGGCTCAGAAATTATAGTTCCTGTGGAAACCACACATAACTTATTAGTGGCAAAGCATAGATTAGTATCCAGGATTTCTGGCTTCCTTCCAGAATGAAACTTGTCTACTCCTCCAATACTAAAGATAAAAAAACTATTGTTTGCATTAAGGTACCTCTGACTTACTTAAAAATAAATCCTCAAAATAGAAGGATGTAGGGGTGCCTGGGTGGCTCAGTCGGTTAAGTGCCAACTTTGGCTCAGGTCATGATCTCACAGTTTGTGAGTTCAAGCCCCGCATCAGGCTTTGTGCTGACAGCTCAGAGCCTGTAGCCTGCTTCGGATTCTGTGTCTCCCTCTCTCTCTGCTCCTTCCCCACTTGTGCTCTCTCTCAAAAATAAACATCAAAAAATTTTTTTAAAAATAGAAGGATGTAGCTAATTGAATCTTATAGCCTCAAAACTTAGATCAGTGCCCAACACATAGTAGGTATTAGTGTGCATTTACTGCATGGTCAATTGTTTAAATGTGAGTTACTTTATTAAAAAGTATTTCTGATTCTTTTTTTTTTAATGTTTATTCTTGAGAGAGGGAGAGACAGAGCGTGAGCTGGGTAGGGGCAGAGAGAGAGAGAGAGAGAGAGAGAGAGAGAGAGAGACAGAATCTGAAGCAGGCTCCAGACTCTGAGCTGTCAGCACAGAGCCCAATGCGGGGCTCAAACTCACGAACTGTGAGATCATGACCTAAGCCAAAATTCGACGCTCAACCAACTGAGCCACCCAGGCACCCCAAAAGTATTTCTGATTCTGGTCAATTAAATATTTTAAGGCAGTTATAATAAGCCTAACTTGAGATACCACTAAAATGACCAAGATATTCCTTGAATTTAAAACTAAAATGACCCAAAATTCCTCCAATTTCAAATAAAAAACATTTTCCCAGGATACCCTTTCTTCTCCTCTTTGTCCTCCTCAGCAAACTCCATTCATTGGAGGCATACACTCCTAGAAGCTACCTGCCTCAGGCCCTGATTCATTTCACCTAATCTTTAGCAAAGAGCAAATCACAGAGAACTTACAAATAAGAGGAATCAAAAGAAAAAATGCCAGAAACAGTAGAATAGTGACCAAGTACAGGGTTGCTCAGTCTGTAGAACATGCGACTCTTGATCTCAGGTTGTGAGTTTGAGCCCCACATTGGGTGTAGAGATTACTTAAAACTAAAATCTTAAAAAAAAAAAAAAAAGGACGAGTGACAAAGTACAAATATTTGCTGAACATGATGTTGAAAAGCCACTCCTTTTTAGTTATGTTATACTTACTCGGTAGATGACTCCATTAAGAGCCCTGATAGCACCATTCCTCAGTTTTTAGAAGACTCCGGATACTTGAAAGCGTGGAATTGAGATTCCATTTAGGTAGAACTAAATTTAAATAAAGGAATGTGGCTCTTAAATAATAAAAGTGTAACCAAATTTATAATTTTTATTTTTTTAATGTTTATTTATTTTTGAGAGAGCACAAGTGGGGGAAGGGTATAGAGAGGGGGACAGAGGATCTGAAGCAGCTCCGTGCTGACAGCAGTGAGCTCAATGTGGGGCTCAAACTCACAAACCGTGAGATCATAACCCAAGCGAAAGTCGGACACTCAACCAAGTCACCCAGGTGCCCCAAAGTGTATCCAAATTTAACCCAATAGATTTACAGGAATTCTAAAGCTGGGGTGCCTGGGTGGCTCAGTTGGTTAAGTGTTCGACTTGGTTTTGGCTCAGGTCATGATCTCATGATTTGTGGATTCGAGCCCCACATCTGCTGTCAGTGCAGAGCCTGCTTGGGATTCTCTGTATCCTCCTCTCTCTGACTCTCTCTCTCTCTCTCTCTCTCTTCCTGTCTCTCTCTCTCTCAAAATAAATGAGTAACCTTTAAAAAAAAAAAAGAAGAAGAATTCTAACACTAATACACCTTAGAAAATTGTAAGAAATGGAGCACCTGGGTGGCGCAGTCAGTTAAGCTCTTGATTTTGGTTCGAGTCATGGTCTCACAATTCATGAGCTCAAGCCCCACATTGGGCTCCACACTGGCAGTGCAGAGTGTGCTTCAGATTTTCTCTCTCCCTCTCTCTCTCTGGCCCTTCCCAGCTCATTCTCACTCTCTCTCTCAAAATAAACATTTTTTAAAAAGAGAATATTGTAAGAAACGAAGCACTAACACATGTATTAAATGATCCTTCCAATAACTATAAGAGAAAGACAAAGGTCATGACCTTCATTTTATAGATAAGACAACTAAGGTTTAGGAAATAAAGTGATTTGTCTACATTTACAAAGCTGATTAAGTGACAAAGCTAAGACCAAAGTGTAAGGGTTTCCTACTCCTAAGTTGAGATTCTTCTTGTCAAATCACAGTGAGCTTTCATAAAGCAGACAAAGGGGCTTTATAAACAAAAATCTCACAGGACAACTAATTACTAGGGCATTTTTATACAACTAAATCCTAAAATGACAGTAACAGAAAGAATTACATTGTGTTTCATACATTTACAAAAAATGCATAAGATGTATAAAGTACACTTAATAAATAAATATGAATACTGTTGTGTCCTTCTCCTTATATGCTCTATATGGAAAAGTTTCAAGGCCACTATTTAATCATAGCACTATTTCCTAAGAGTTTCCCAAATCTTAGCAAAATCATGGTGGGTGTGGATTGCAGGTACATAAGAATACAGCTTTCCTGGGCCCCAATATGGAGATTCTGATTCAAATAAGTTCAGAATCTGTTCAGAACTTTAACAAGCATTCTAGCAAACTGGTGCAGCCGCTCTGGAGAACAGTATGGAGGTTCCTCAAAAAGTTAAAAATAGAACCACCCTATAATCCAGCAATTGCACTACCAGATATTTACCCAAAGGATACAGATTTGAAGGGGTACTTGCACCCCAATGTTTATAGCAGCATTATCAACAACTGTCAAACTATGGAGAGAGCCCAAATGTCCATCAATAGATAAATGCATAAAGAAGATGTGATATATGGGACGCCTGGGTGGCTCAGTCACTTAAGCATCGGACTCTAGATTTCGGCTCAGGTCATAATCTCATGGTTCGTGAGTTTGAGCCCCACATCAGGCCCTGCACTGACACACAGAGCTTGCTTGGGATTCTCTCTCTCTCTCTGCCTCTCCTCCCCTCAAAATAAATAAATAAACATTAAAAAAATAAAAAGAAGATGGGGGCACCTGGGTGGCTCAGTCAGTTAAGCATTTGAGTCTTGGTTTTAGATCAGGTCATGATCTCACAGTTAATGGGTTCCAGCCCCACATCAGGGTCTACACTGACAGCACAGGGTCTGCTTGAGATTCTCTCTCCCTCTCTCTCTCTACCCCTCCTTTGTTCGTGTGCTCTCTCTCTCTCAAAATAAACTCCAAAACAAAAAGATATAATATATACATATACAATGGAATATTACTCTGCCATCAAAAATAAAATCTTGCCATTGGCAACAACGTGGATGGAGCTAGAGTGTATTATGCTAAGCGAAACAAGTCAGAGAAAGACAAATACCACATGATTTACTCCTATGAAGAATTTAAGAAGCAAAACAGATAAACATATGGGAAGGGGGAACAAAGAGAGGGAAACAAGCCATGAGAAACTCTTTAGAAATAGAGAACTGAGGGTTGATGGAGGGATGTGGGTGGGGAATGGGTTAGATGAGTGATGGGTATTAAGGAGGGCACTTGTTATAATGAGCACTGGGTATTGTATGTAAGTGATGAATCACTGAATTCTACTCCTAAAACCAATATTGCACAGTATGTTAATTAACTAGAATTTAAATAAATACTTGCGGTGGGGGGAAGAATTTTAAGAAGTATTCTAGATGATTCTGATTAGCCAGATTTGCAGTACTGCCCCAATAGAATTCTCAGAGAAGAAGCAAGCCAAGAAAATACAAAGTAATTAAGGTCCAGGGACAAAGATTTTCACCAATTTCCCTGGTCCTAAAGCCAGAATAGAACAAACAGGTGAAAGAAAACCTTATTCCTACCCTGAATCCAAACTTAGCTGCTGCCCTTACCCCCAACTGTCAAAAAAGTTGGCCTCTCTCTAGTCCCATGTTATGAGACAGATATAGATGCTAAGAGTTTCAACCTGAATGTTCTCGAAAAGCTTGAGTCTGTTAAAAACAACAACAAAATGGTAAATCCCAAAACACAAGTATAAAACTGTGATGGGTACTTAAGTAGCAGCTTTCTCCCAAATACTAGGCAAAAACTGAGACAGAGGAGAGGATTTGGGGTGAGAAGGGATGGGGGCAAAGGGGAGGTTCTGACCTAGCAACAAAAGTTAGTTGGCCCCCAGCTTCCCTGACAGAGAAGAGTCCACAAGGAGAACATACACACACACACACACACACACACACACACACACACACACACACACACCCCATGAGGGAGATTCCTCCAAATAATACTTAGAACAGTCCCCAGAAAGGATTCCTAAGCAGGTGTTCATAATCATAATAATCATCAACTTACAAGCTGCCTCTTCTTGGAAGGCTCAACTCCTTCTGAAAAACAAAGCACAAACACAAGTTAGAAATAAGGACACCTCTAAGTCCTACAGGTCTGCATTAAATGTCCTACAGCATTATCTTAATAATGGCAAAAACTAAATATTTCCAAATGATAATTTCTTCCCTTATCTTCTAAATTCAGTGATTAGTCTTCTAAATAAAGACTAGTCAGGTAAACTACCACCTCTTTATTTTTCCTTCCCAAAGTAACATCTCACAGAGTACTTGTAGCATTTTCCCCACTAGATGGAACCATCTCACCAGTGGAGAGTATTCCAGATATTCACTGGGCCAGCCATTAACTGTCGATGGCACTGGAAAGGATTCACCTATCATTAAGTCAGAGATATGAAGGAATGACATGGAATTTTTCTTTAAGAAACATTTTAGACAAAGAAGTACAAAAATTATATAACAAAGAGATGACTATACTCACCACTGGCTTGAGAACAGTTGGGTCCCTGTGACTTGCTTTCAAAATTTATTAGGTCTCACTCCCCTAAGTCCCCACCTAACTATTCTGAGTATTTTATCTTTGCCATATGTCTTTATATTTTCTTACATATATATTCATAAATAATTAGTATTGTTTTATATGTTTTTAAATTATATATTTAAAAATCTGCTGACTTGAACATCATAACTGGGAGATTCACCTATGTGGATATTTTTCACTTTCACACATTACTTCACTCTATAAATTTATTTTGTCACTTATTTATAATATTTATTTATCCATTCTTCAGGAAACAAAATTAATTTTCTTTGCATGTTTTTCTTCTCCATCAGAACAATTCTCCTATAAATAGCCTGTCCTTGTTTCCTCATGCACATTATAAAAAGTTTCTTGAAGTATATAGGATGTGGAACTGCTAAGTCATAAAGTACCAAAACTTACTACCAAAAATGATTATACCAATTTATCCTCCCCCCTAACAATTCCCAGACCTATCTCCCAAATTCCTGACACTTCCAATCAGTTGCCTACTCAACACCTCAAATCCAACATGTCCCAAACTGATTCCATTTTTTCCACAAAAACTGATTCCAACCACAGCCTTTCCCCATCTTAGATGATGGTATTTCTATTCTTCTGGTTGTTTAAGCTGAAACCCTAACCATCTGGACTCCTCTGTTTTTCACATACACATCACATCCATCAGGAATTCTTAATAGCTCTAGCTTTAAAATATATATCCAGAATATATGAGTTTTCAGATATATCTCCACAGACATACAAACTTAGAATCTCTTAAAAACCTTGGATTTAGTCCTGTTTTAGATATTGGAATGGGGGGTGAGTATTAAAGTAAACAGGATAGGGGCACCTGGGTGGCTCAGTCGGTTAAACGTCCGATTTCAGCTCAGGTCATGATCTGACAGTTTGTGGGTTCAACTCCCGCATCAGGCTCTGTGCTGACAGTTTAACAGCCTGGAGCCTGCTTCGGATTCTGTGTCTCCCTCTCTCTCTGCCCCTCCCCTACTTGCGCTCTGTCTCTCTCTGTCTCTCAAAAATAAATAAAAATGTTAAAAAAAAATAAGATAAATAGCATATACTTGTTATATTATGTAACAATATAGAACACTCTCAAAAAAGACCGGGGCAGCAACAAAACATACTAAATACATTAAAATTTCTGCAACAAAATATATGATAGCTATGATAAGTGTGTGAAAACTTCATCTAAAGAGTCTCAGTTCAATTTTGTCACCTGAAGAGTTAAAGTCAGGAAAAAACCTCTAGGTTTCTGCTATTGCCAATCTAAGCTACTATGGTCTCTCCCTGGCCTTTCAATCATCTCCTAACTGGTACTCCATTCCTGCTTCTACCCTTACTCTATAGTCTATTTTCAATGTAACAGGGTCCCTTTTAAAGGCCAGTTAGGTCAGGGCACCTGGGTGGCTCAGTTGGTTAAGCATCTGACTCTTTTATTTTTTTTTTTTTCTGAGAGAGAGAGCAAGAGCGAGCAAGTGAGCGAGGGGCAGAGACAGAAGGAAAGAGAATACTACAAGAAGCAGAGAGAGGAGGGAGAGAAAATCCCTTGCAGGCTCCACACTGTCAGTTGTCAGTTCAGAGCCCAAAGTCGGACTTGAGCTCACCGGAAGATGGGCTCAAATTTACCTGATGCAGGGCTCAAATTCATGAACCCTGGGATCATGACCTGAACCAAAGTGGGATGCTTAACTGACTGAGCCACCCAGGTGTCCCAGCATCTGACTTTTGATTTCGGTTCAGGTCATGATCTCACGGTTCGTGAGATGGAGACCCCACCTCAGGCTCTGCTGACATGGAGCCTGCTTGGGATCCTCTCTCTCCCTGCCCCTCCCCTTACACTCTCGCACTGTCCCTCAAAACAAATAAATAAACTTAAATACATATATACATACATACATGTCAGACCATAACGCTCCTGCTCAAAACCCTCAAATGGCTTCCCAATTTACTCAAGAGTAAAAATCAAAATCCACATAAGACCTAGAAGTAACCCGCCACCCCTCCCCAGTATCTCTGTCCCTTACACTTTGATCCAGACATACAGGACTCTATTATCCATTAAATACATCAGGCATTCCTCCACCTTAAGGTCTTACTCTAAACCACACATTCTGCCTATAATGCTCCTCTTTCCCCCAAATATTTCTTTGACTAATTGCCTAACAGCCTTCAAAAATCTTGGTTCAAGTTTACCTGAGTATGAAACCTACTACCCTGATAGCCCTACATAGTATTACCACTTACTTTACACCCCATCACCCTCTTACTCTGCTATAACTTTTTAATTTATCACCAATACACTTTCAATACACTTATCACTCCTAACATGCTATGTAATTTACTTATTATGTTTATTGCTTACTTTCTATCCTCCCCCGACTAGAATCTAAGCTTCATGAAAGCAAGGATCCTAGTATGTTTTATTTACTAATGCATCTCAATGACTTAGTACAGTAATTGGCATATAGCAGATGCTCAAAAAATAATTGTTGAACACATACTCTCCAATACTTGGTGTTTTTAGACTTTTTAGTTTTACTAATTTAATGGCTGTGATGATAGTATGGTTTTTAATTTTTTAATTTTTTTAAAACCCACAATCTTGAGATCAAGAGTCACATGTTCCACTGACTCAGCCAGCCAGGCAACCCTGATCATAGTATGGTTTTAACTGGCATTTCCTATAATTATGGGTAAAATTAAGCAATGTTTTATATGTTTATCAACCACTAGGGTTACCTCAACTGTGAGCTAGCTATTTATACCCTGGCCCATTTTTCTATTAGGTTTTCTGTCTTTTTTCTTACTGAATTATAGGATATATTCTGGATAGTAATTATTTGAAAGTTAAATTCATTGTAAATGTTTTCTCAGTCTTATTTTTTTACTTCTATTTTTAATGGAGTCACCAAAAGATTTAATTTTTATGTAATCAAGTTTATCAATCTTTCCTTATCTTTTTTTGTATGCAAGAACTGCATCTCTGACAAAAGACACATGAATATATTTACTTAGAATTTTCTTCTAAAAGATTCATAGGTTTGCTTTTCACATGAAGTTTGTTAATATACCTGGAACTTATTTTTACATATGAAAGAAGATAGAAATCCTATTACATTTTTTTCTAAACATATGACTGATTATCTCAGGTCATTTGTTAAATGATGTTGCAATGTCAGTTCTGTCATATATTAAGTTTTCATAAATGCAGGACTGTCTTTCTTGACTATATTCTGTTCCACTGTACTATCAGCCTCTGTGCCATACCATACTGTTTAATTGGTATAGCTTGACAATAAATTTTAATACTTGTAAGGCAAGTCCACTCACATTGTTATTATTCTTAAAAGTTATGGGAGGTAATCTTGAGGCTTTGTTCTTCCATATAAATTTTAGAGTCAACTTGTAGATAAAAACTTTGACAGTGCACTCAATTGAGAGTTGATCTGGGGATAACGGATATACAATACAGACAACTACTATATAAGAACATAGTATACCTATCTATTTATCTCCTTTTTTTAATGTTATTTATTTTGAGAGAGAGCAAGTGAGTAGGAGATGGGCAGAGAGAGAGAAGGAGACAGAGAATCCCAAGCAGGCTCTGTGCTGTCAGTGCAGAACGTGACATGAGACTCAATTCACAAACCATGAGATCATGACCTAAGCCAAAATCAAGAGTTGGACGCTTAATTGACTAAGCCACCCAGGAGCCCCTATTTAGGTTTCCTTTAATATGTTTTAATAAAGTTTGATAATTTGTCAAGTAAGGATTATACAAATATTTTTGTTAGATTTATTTCTAAGTACCTTATATTTTCTTGTTGCCATTACAGCCTATTTTTTAAAAATCTCATTTACTAGGGTTCTTGGGTGGCTCAGTTGGTTAAATGTCTGACTCTTGATCTCAGCTCAGGTCATGATCTCACAGTTCATGAGATCGAGCCCCACATCAGGATCTGCACTGACAGTGCTAAACCTGCTTGGGATTCTCTCTCTCTCTCTCTCTGGCCCTCCCCTATCCACACTTTCTCTCCCTCTCTCCAAAATAAACTTAAAAAAAATCATCTCATTTACCAAGAGTTGTATTTCATCACACTAGTAACACCATTTTCCTCCAGGTATGGTATGAAAATGTTCAAACATAGAAAACAGAAAAATTTAAAGACCTGTACATCAAACATTCATATACCTACAACCCAGATTGTTAATATTTTGCAGTACAGGCATGCCTTGTTTTATGGCACCTTGCTTTCTTGCTCTTCATAGATATTGCTTTTTCCTTTTTTTTTTCCCCCAACAAATTGAAGGTTTGTGGCAATCCTGCATCAAGCAAGTATATGAGCACCACTTTTCCAACAGCATTTGCTTACTTCATGTGTTTCTCTCACACTTTGGTAATTCTCACAAAATTCCAAACTTTTACGTTGTTATTATACTTGCTATGGTGATCTGTGATCAGCGATCTTTGAAGTTACTATTGTAATTGTTTTGGATACCACAAACCTTCCCCATAGAAGATGGCAAACTTAACTGATAAATGTTATGTGTGTTCCAACTGCTCCCCTGACTGGCTGTTCCCCTCAGCTCTCTTTCTCTCCTCCAGCCTCCCTACAATATTGAAATTAGGCCAGTTAATAACCCCACAATGGCCTCTATGTGTTCAAATGAAAGAAAGAGCTACACTTCTCTTGCTTTAAATCAAAAGGTAGAAATGATTAAAGTTAGTGAGGATGGCATTTCACAAGTCAAAATAGGCCAAAGACTGGCCTCCTGCACCAAACAGCCAAGTTGTGAATGCAAAGAAAAAAAAGACTTGAAGGAAACTTAAAATGCCAATCCAGTGAACACATGAATGCTAAAAAAGCAGAACAGGCTTATTGCTGATATGAAGAAAGTTTGAGTGGTCTGGATAGAAGATCCAAATTTTATTTCCAGTTTTCCATCATGGATTAGATTTGCCTGCTCCAGAACTTCTTATGAAAGGAACAAGTATGGGGGTGCCTGGGTGGCTCAGTCAGTTGAGTGTCCGACTTCAGCTCAGGTCACAATCTCATGGTTTGTGAGTTTGAGCCCCATATTGCAGAGCCCACTTTGGAACCTTTGTCTCCCTCTCTTTCTGCCCCTCCCCCTACTTACATGTGCACACACTCACATGCTTTCTCTCTCAAAAAATATAGGTAAACATTAAAAAAAAAAAAAGAAACAAGTATGAATCTTCTTATATAAAACTTCTTTCACTCAGCATGTGGATGAATTTAGAAATAAAGCCACATGTTGCATATAACAGTAACAATATCCAATCATATGAATATACCACAGTTCATTTATCTTTTCTCCTACTAATGGACATTTGGGTTATTTCCAGTTTTGAGCTATTAACATCCCTGTACAAGTCTTTTAATAGGTCTATGTTTCATCTGTCTTGGGTAAATACCTTAACAGAAGAGTAGAAATGCTGGGTTATAGGATAGGTGTATATTTAGTCATATAAGAAACTACCAGATCTCTTTCTGAAGTGATTGTAACAAGTTACACTCCCATTAACAATGTAGGAGAATTTTAGTTGCCCCACCTTCTAGCTAATATAGTAATAATAATAACTAATAATACAAGAATAGCTCTACATTTACCCCAAGAATTCTAATTGCTCCACATTCATGCCAATATATGCTATCATTTTAAATTTTAGCAGTTCTAGTAACTGTGCAGTCGTATCCTATTGTTTTAATTTGCATTTTCAAGATGACTAATGATGTTGAGCATCTATCTTTTCATGTGCTTATTAGCCATCAGTACATATTCTTTTATGAAGTATCTAAAATATTTTGCCCCTTTTATAATTGAGCTATCTTTTCACTACTGAGTTGTAAAGAATTCTTCATATATTCTAGACACAAGTCCTTTGTTAGTTGTTTGATGAATATTTTCCCCCAGTCTGTGGCTTGCCTAACTGAAGTCATTAGTGGTATCTTTGGATGAGCACAAAGTTTTTAATTTTGATGGTCAACATTTTTTTGTGGTTAATGCTTTCAGTATCTTGCCTATGAAAACTTTGCCTATGCCAAAAAGACAAATATATTTTCCTATATTTTATATCTAGATGCTTTATGGTTTTTAGCCTGTATGTTTAGGTCTGTGGTCCATTTTGAATTAATTTGGGGGTATTATGCAAGACAGGGCTATGGTTCATTCTTTTCCCATATAGATATCCACTTATTCCAGCACCATTTATTAAAAACTCCATCTTTTCCCCAATAGATTGCTTTGGCACCTTTGATGACAATCAAATTAAAATAGAATGGGCTATTTGGGGGCTCTCTACTGTACTCTACTGATCTATTTTTTTCATCCTATGCCAGCTATACTTTCTTCATTCTGCAGCTTTGTATTAAGTATCGAAGTCAGATCATGTACAGTCCTTTAACTTTGTTCTTCAAGAATGCTTTGGATATTCTAAACTGCTTGCATTTCCATAAAAATGTTAGAATAAAATTAATTTGTACAAAAATGTCTGCTGTGATTATAGTCCAATTTGGAAGAACTGAGATCTTCATACTGAGTCTTCCAGGGCGCCTGGGTGGCTCAGTGGGTTAAGCGTCCGACTTCAGCTCAGGTCATGATCTCACAGTTCGTGGGTTTGAGCCCCACATCAGACTCTGTGCTGACAGCTCAGAGCCTGGAGCCTGCCTCGGATTCCGTGTCTCCTTCTCTCTCTGCCCTTCCCCTGCTCCCTCACTCTCGTTCTCTCTCTCTCTCTCTCAAAAATAAATATTAAAAAAATTATAAAAAATTTTAAAAAATATTGAGTCTTCCAACCCATGAACATAAAATTTCTCCACTTACTTACATCTACTTTAATTATTCTAAGCAATGTTTTGTACTTTTCAGCAAAAAGGTCTTCTTTTTCTAAACTTATTCTTAAGTCGATATGTTGAGGCTATTGCAAATAAAATTTTTATTTCATTTTCTAATTGCTTGCTTCTATATAGGAACACAATCAATTTTTATATATTTACTGTTGTATCCTACAACTTTGCTAAATTCATTATTAGTTGTAACTACTGTTTTGTAGATTCCTTAGGATTTCTCTGTATAAACAATCATGTTCTCTATGAATAAGAAAGTTTTACTTCTTTCCACTTTCTTTTTTTTTAATGTTTATTTTTGAGAGAGAGACAGAGTGCAAGCAGGGGAGGGGCAGAGAGAGAGGGAGACACAGAATCTGAAGCAGGCTCCAGGCTCCAAGCTGTCAGCACAGAGCCCAACACGGAGCTCAAACTCACTGACTGCAAGATCATGACCTGAGCCAAAGTCAGACACTTAACCAAATGAGGCACCCAGGCACCCCTCATTCCACTTGATATAACTGTCTGTGGTAGATGTCCTTGCCATGTTCCTCATCTGATCAAAGGGGGAAGGAGTTCAATATTTTACCACTAAATATAAAGTTAACTGTAGGTTTTTCATAGATAATTTTTATCAAATTGATGAAGTCTCCTTCTACTCCTAATTTGTTTAAAGTTTTTATCATAAATGAGTATTGATTTTGTCAACATATACTGAAATGACCACAGGGTTTTTCTCCTCTATTCTGTTAATGTGATGAATTACAGTGATTGATTTTCTAATGCAGACCTCCCTCCTCAACTTACTATGGGGTTATGTCCCAATAAACCCATCATAAGTTGAAAATGTTATAAGCCAAAATTGCACTTAATACATCTAACCTGCTGAACATCACAGCTCAGCCTACCTTAAATGTACTCAGAACACTTATATTAGCCTACCGGTGGGCAAAATCATCTAACATAAAGTCTATTTCATAATCAAGTGTTGCCTATCTCATGTAATATATTAAATACTGTACTGAAAGTGAATGGTTGTATGAGTACAGAATGGCTGTAGGTATATCAGTGGCATGGCTGACTGGGAGCTGTGGCTCGCTGTTGTTGCCCAGCATCACAGTAACACTACATTGCTACTAGCCCAGGAAAGTAAAAAAATCTCAAAATTCAACATATAGTTTCTACCAAATGTTCATCATTTTCACACCATCATAAAGTGGAAAACTTGTAAGCCAAACCAGAAGTTGGGGACTGTCCATAATGGACTGTCCATTTCTAGGTATAACACAACTTTGTTAGATTATCTTTGCTAATATTTTTTTAATGATTTTTGCACCTATGTTCATAAGGGATAATGGTCTCCAGATTTTCTTATAATGCTTTTGTCAGATTTTGGTATCACAATTATACTAGCCTTCTAAAATTGTCTGAGAAGAGTTCCTGCCTCTATTTTCTGAAAGAGTTTGTGTAAGATTGGTGTTACTTCTTATTTTTTTTTTTAAGTTTATTCATTTTTGAGAAACAAAGAGAGACAGACCATGAGCGGGAGAAGGGCAGAGAGAGAGGGAGACACAGAATCCAAAGCAGGCTCCAGGCTCGGAGTTGCCAACTCAGAGCCTGATGCAGGGCTCAAACTCACGTACTGCGAGATCATGACCTGAGCCGAAGTCGGACCAACTGAGACACCCAGGCTCCCCTCTTCCTTAGTTATTATATAGTTTTCGTTAATAAAATCATCTAGGTCTGGAGGCTTTTATTAAGGATTTTGCCTCTATGTTAATAAGTAAGACTAACCTACATACTTTCTGTTCTCAAACTGTCCTTGTCGGTTTGGGCATCATAATCCTCATAAAATGCAGTTAGGGAAGTGTGTCCTCTTTTTCTTTATTCTGAATCAATCCATATAAAACTGGGAATACCATTCTTTGAACTTACATGACAATTCTGGCTTCTTGAATAGTTTAAATAGGTAACATTAGGTGGGTTATATTTCAGGGCAAAAATAATAAAAATTCTACAAAATGCCAGGGCGCCTGGGTGGCTCAGTCAGTTAAGCATCTGGCTTCGGCTCCGGTCATGATCTCATGGTTCATGGGTTTGAACCCTGCATTGGGCTCTGTGCTGACAGCTCAGAGCCTGGAGCCTGATTCAGATTCTGTCTCCCTCTCTCTCTGCTTCTCCCCAGCTTGTACTCTGTCTCTCTCTCTTAAAAATAAATATTAAAAAAATTTTTTTTAATTTCTACAAAATGCCTATGTGCCCCTCTCTGAATCCATATTTTTTTATTTTATTTTTTTTGAGGGAGAGAGAGCACAAGAAGGGGAGGGACATAAAGAGAAAGAGAAAGAGAATCCCAAGCAGATTCCTCGCTTTCAGTGCAGAGCCCAAGGCGGGGCTTGATCTCACGAACCGTGAGATCATGACCTGAGCCAAAATCAAGAGTTGGATGTTTAACCCACTGAGCCACCCAGAGACCCCTGAATCCCTTTTACATAAGGAAATGCATCCATAGAGATCCATCCCTTCTTCTTCCTTACCCATTCTGTGCACCTCTACAAAAGTCTGCATTTGCAAGATGGATGCCCAGAGCTCCCGATCAGTACATTCTATGCCAACCACCCTGGTACCATAAAGACAAGCCTAAGGCAAAGTGGAACAAAAAGAGTTTTCCAATCAGATAAAGGTAGTAGTCCAAAGAACAATGATTTCCCAATCCTCCCTTTCCCAGAGAATATTCATAGCAAATTAAGGAGGAAAGCTGTACAATCAGGAAGTTTGACTAAGGTAAGAGCACTCTCATTTGGACAGGTAACTATAAATCTGATTCATCATCTTATCTTAGAAACTAGGATGGTAGTAGCTAACAATACACTATAACATCAGGACAAGCTGATCCCACTCAGCCTTCTCTGATCTACTAGTTATCTCTTGGCTCTCCATACTCTTCATGATCTTCTAATTAGCATTCTGAACACATGCAAGTCTATCCCACCTTAAAAAAATTCTTCCCCTTAATTACTACACACCCTTCTTCAAGTACTGCCATATCAAGCCTTTTTCCCTTCACAACCACACTTCTTGAATGAGTTGTCTACATTTAGTCTCCAACTTCTCACTTCCTATTCATTCTTCAATACACTACAAATATCCCCAGACCTTACCACTCCATTTAAATTATTCTTGCCAGGGGGCGCCTGGGTGGTGCAGTCGGTTAAGCGTCCGGCTTCAGCCAGGTCATGATCTCGCGGTCCGGGAGTTCGAGCCCCGCGTCAGGCTCTGGGCTGATGGCTCAGAGCCTGGAGCCTGCTTCCGATTCTGTGTCTCCCTCTCTCCCTGCCCCTCCCCCGTTCATGCTCTGTCTCTCTCTGTCCCAAAAATAAATAAATGTTAAACTACTTATAAAATAAAAAAATAAATAAATAAATAAATTATTCTTGCCAGATGATTAATGGTCTCCATGTAAAAAAACCACTGTATTTAGGCCACCATTTCTTTTTCAGACTTGATGCTCAGCAGGATTTGACAGTATCATTCACTCTTCTATCTTGAAAGACTTTTCTTTCCCCCAAACCACATTCTGTGTTAGCTCTATTCCTGAAAATACTATTTAAACACTTTTGCAGACTCATCCTTCATCATCTGAGACCCTTATACATTGACTATCCTTAAAGCTCTGCCTGGAAACTCTTCTCTCTATATTCATTTTACAGATGATTCCCATATATGTGTCTTCATCCCAGGTCTCTCTCCTGGGATGCTCTATAGTCATATATATATATATATATATATATATATATATATATATATATGCTCTGTAGTCATATATATACACACACACACACACACACACACATAACTACCTTGTCCTTAAAATGTCTAAAACCTCAACTTAGTCTCCTATTCAATCTTCCTCCTCCTGAATTTTCCATTTCAGTAATGGTACCACCAAGTCCAGAGTCATTCTTGATTCACTTTCTCTCACCCTGCAACTCTATTTATTATTTAGCAAGCCTTGCCAATTCTATCTCCAAAACATGTATCTTTAGTCTGTCAATTTCACTTTACTTCCACTGCCATGTCCCGTAGTCCAAATCAGTATCATCATCTTATACCACCTTCCTAGTTGATCTCCCTTTAGTGTGTTCCCCTTGATTCTTAATGTTATATAAATATCATGTAATTAGTAGCTGTTTTCTAAGTGATACTATGTTAATTTAACAAAACAAACAGCCAAAAAGATCTTTTTAAAATGCAGAACCGGGGGTGCCTAGGTGGCTCAGTAGGTCAAGTGTCTGACTCTTGATCTCAGCTCAGGTCATGATCTCACACTTCCTGAGATTGAGCCCCACATTGGGCTCTGCACTGACAGCACAGAATCTGCTTGGGATTCTCTCTCAGTCTCTCTCTGCCCCTCCCCTGCTCTCACTCTCACTCTGTCTCTCTCTCTAATTAAATAAACTTTAGATTAACTAATTAAAATAAAATACAGAACTGATTGGGTCATTTCTTAAAACTCCTCAATGGATAAAGTCTAAAATCCTTTCTGTAGCCTATAGGATGTTACCTGGCTGCTATTGCCTACCTCTTCAGCATCCTTTGTACAACTCCCCAGTCTCACTGGAGTTTTGATCTCTGGGACAGGGCATACCCTCTCTTCACCTTCAGGGTTTCACACCTCTTGTTCTCTCTGCCTGGAATACTTTTCCTTATCTCTTTTTATACATTCCTGGACCTTAGCTTAAATCTCATTTCCTCTGGGAAGATCTCCCCAGACACAGTTTCCCTAGCCTACCTCTATATAATTCCAACTCTTTACTATCGTTAGTTACTTAATTGTCTGTTTTCTGGGAATGACTGTCAGCTCTAGAGGAAGGGAGATCAGTCTTGCTCACAATGACATTCCTAGCACCCAACACAATACCTAGCCTAGTAGGTACCAAATGAATATTAGATGAATAAATCATTGAATCAATCAAGTAAGTAAATGGTACTTACTATTAATCATTATCATCACTATAATGCTCAAAATATCAACTGGAAACTAGGTCAGCAAAAAGGCTTTACTAAAGAAAGGATATACTCTGTTATCACATATTATTTATCAACAGTCTTCTAGCTGGTAGCTATTATAATAATCATCAAAAAAATGCTTTTAGGAAAGAAAAACATATCCTACCACAGAAATCTACTTTAGTACCATTTACTAACTGGCCTTAAAAGAACCATTATCCCCATATATAATCTTCTCCCCTAAGCTCTGGCAGGAAATAAATCTGCTGGGATGCACAAAAACCTCCCTTTCCTATGTACCGTTATTCCTGCTCTGGGCATTATGGTGTTTTTAGCTCCACTTACTCACACTTGAGTGTGAATCTATCTTGTCAGGAGCCAACAAGGAAATCAGTGTATATGCAGCTATGAGGCACCAATGAAACTCTAATGTAGTTTATTTCTCTTGTCCCATTAAATAAACATGTTATCACCCTGAGAACAGGTTTCAGTGATACATTATTTACATTATACAGTATTAAGAAACATGGGAAAAAGGACAAAATATAGAGTTCAGAAAATCAGGCTCATGTGATGGCTCAATAACATAACATGTGACCTGGAATTTCACCTACCTCTAAAGCTCAGAAACAATATTTATAAGGTCAAATAAAATAACACATATGTAAGTATGTGATTCTATAAACTGTGACACAAATGACAGATGTGTTGTTCTCATGTGAGTCTGAAGAATAACAGCTTGATGATATTAACAAGATATTTCAACACAGTATAAAAAATTCAGGACTCAGGGCACCTGGGTGACTCAGTCAGTTGAGTGTCCGACTTCAGCTCACGTCATGATCTCATGGTTCTGGAGACTGAGCCCTGCCTCAGGCTCGCTGCGTGCAAACAGCGCAGAGTGCACTTCGGATCCTCTGTACCCCTCTCTCTCTGCCCCTCCCCTGTTCACATTCTCTCTCTCTCAAAAATGGATAAACATTTATTTAAAAAAACAAAAAAACAAACAAAAAAACCCTCAAGGGTAACCTGGGTGGGTCTGTTAAGCGACCGACTTCAGCTCAGGTCATGATCTCATAGTCCGTGGGTTCAAGCCCTGTGTCAGGCACTGCGCTGATGGCTCAGAGCCTGCTTCGGATTCTGTCTCCCTCGCTCTGCCCCTCCTCTACTTGCACTGTGTGTGTGTGTGTGTGTGTGTGTGTGTGTGTGTGTGTGTCTCTCAAAAATTAAATAAACAAACAAATAAATAAATAAATAAATAAATAAATAATTTTTTCATAAATAAAATTTAAAAACTCAGGACTCAGACTCAAAATATTTAAATACAGTTCTACTACTTATTTCACTCACTATATCTTGATCAATGATTACACCTTCCTAAATCTCATTTTGCTTATCTGAACACCTGCAATAAAAATACCTACTTTGCCTATCTCACAAAAGTTAGTCTAAGGTTAGAATAAGAAAAACATTTAGGGGCGCCTGGGTGGCTCAGCAGGTTGAGCGTCTGACCTCAGCTCAGATCATGATCTCATGGCTTGTGAGTTCAAGCCCCCCATCGGGCTCTGTGCTGACAGCTCAGAGCCTGGAGCCTGCTTCAGATTCTGTGTCTCCATCTCTCTCCCCTGCTCGCACTCTGCCTCTCTCTCTCTCTCAAAATAAATAAACACAGAAAGAAAGAAAGAAAGAAAGAAAGAAAGAAAGAAAGAAAGAAAGAAAGAAAGAAAGAAAGAAAGAAAGAAAGAAAGGGAGAGGGAGAGAGGGAGGGAGGGAGGGAGGGAGGGAGGGAGGGAGGGAGGGAGGGAGGAAGGAAGGAAGGAAGGAAGGAAGGAAGGAAGGAAGGAAGGAAGGAAAACAAACATTTAGGGGCCCCTACGTGGCGCAGTTGGTTGAGCATCCAACTCTTGGTTTCGGCTCTGGTCATGACCTCATGGTTGGTGAGTTCGAACTCCACATCAGGCTCTGCACTGACAGCACAGGACCTGCTTGGGACTCTCTCTCTCTCCCTCTCTCTGCCCTTTCCCCTGTTTGCACGTTCTCTCTCTAAAAATAAATAAACAAACTTAAAAAAAGAAAACAGAAAATACATTTAAAAGCTTAAGTTGGAGCATCTGGGTGGCTCAGTCGGTTAAGCATCCAACTTTGGCTCAGGTCATGATCTCACAGTTCATGAGTTCAAGCCCCACATCAGGCTCTGTGCTGACAGCTCTGAGCCTGGAGCCTGCTTGAGATTGTGTCTCCCTCTCTCTCTCTCTGCCCCTTCCCTACTCATTCTCTCTCTCTCTGTCTCTCCCAAAAATAAATAAACATTAAAAAAATTATTTAAAAAAAGCTTAAGGTTTTCATATGAAAAGATGCTCCACATCATATGTCATCAGGGAAATGCAAATTAAAATAATAACCAGGGGGCGCCTGGGTGGCTCAGTCAGTCGGTTGAGCGTCTGACTTTGGCTCAGGTCATGATCTCACAGCTTGTGGGTTCGAGCTCCGCATCTCACAGCTTGTGAGTTCTGAGCTGTCAGCTCAGAGCCTGGATGGAGCCTGCTTCGGATTCTGTGTCTCTTTATCTCTGCCCCTTCCCCAGCTCACACTCTGTCTCTCTCTCTCAAAAATAAATAAACATTAAAAAAATTTTTCTTACCAAAACAAATAAAATAACACTATACATCTTGTATAAAAATGTCCCAAATGTGAAACACTGGCAATACCAAATGCTGGCAAGGATGTGCAGCAACAGGAACCTTCATGTGATATTCTAATGGTGGATATATGTCAGTATACATTTGTCCAAACCCACAGGATGTACAACACTAAGAGTGGACACTAAATTAAACTGCGGACTTCGGGTGATTATAATGTGCCAATGTAGGTTCATCCCTGGCCAAAAAAAAAAAAAAAAGTACCATTCCGGTAAGTGGTGTTGCTAATGAGGGAAGCTGTGCACATGTTGGGGACAGGAAATATACGGGAAATCTCTGTACCTGCCACTCATTTTTGTTGTAAGCCTACAACTGCTTTAAAAATAAATAAAGTCTTTAAAAAAAAAAACAAAACTATGCCTCTCCCCCATCCCCCACCAAGAAACGCTTAAGGTTTGACAGTCTGGATTATCACTAGTAATAAGGAGTTGCATTTTTCTAATCTGACCCACTTGCAGCAAGGTTGTAAAGCTAATGGATGAGGTACTATTCTCCAAAAACCAACTCTACCCCCAAACTAAGAATATATTGTTTAGAGTCTCTAAAATTGTATTCCCTTAAACTGATATAGTTTGATACTATCTGCTGAAGATGATATTCCCCTATTTCCTTGAACCATATTCTGAAGTTGCAAAGAAAGCTGTATATACTAAATTCTAGAGAAATAACCATTCACTGTTTTTCACTTGTCCACAAAGCAAACTTTTAAAGGTATTACATACAAAATGAGATGGCGCTGTTCACATGGGGAATCACTGTCTATGCGTATTACTCCTTATTCAAAATGACTAAATCCATAAAATATTTCCAAAGAAAAGACAAAGGCCAAGTGTCCAAAGGCAATAACCACTACCCCCACAAGTAAATATGCAAGCCAAGAGTCACAAGGCTGGGGCTTGTCCTTTACATCAATTGTCACCAGCATGGAGATGACTGTTGAGTCAAAGCCACCTCTGCCTAAGGCAGCTCCCTCTCTGGGCCTCCCTCACACTTTCTAGTTGAAATCTCACTCAGTCATTCATTCGTTCCTCTTCTACTGGAGCAGCAGTACTCTTCCCAGAGAAGGCAATTAACAGGCTTCAAGAAACATAGCTCAACCTTCCACTCCATTGAGAGTAGAGACTGAGTTAGGTTTAGGAGACAAGGTCTCAACTAACATACAAAATCAAGGGGTGGGGGGGAGAAAAAGGCATTCTCATTACTGAGTAACTATATACCTCTTAACAGAACTTGTAAATAGGGGCACCTGGGTGGCTCAGTTGGTTAAGTGTCCTACTCTTGATTTCGACTCAGGTAATGATCTAGCAGTTTCATGAGTTCAAGCCTCACATCGGGCTCTGTGCTGACAGTGCAGAACCTGCTTGGGATTCTCTCTCTCTCTGCCCCTCCCTCACTCATGCTGTCTCTCTCTCTCTATCTCTCTCTCTCTCTCTCTCTCTCAAAATAAATAAATGAACTTAAAAAAAATTAACAATGGCAAAAAAAAAAAAAGAACTTGTAAATAAACCAATACAGTGTGACTAACATAAATAACACTGCTTGGGGTGAGGGTAGGAGTGGAGAACAACATTCTACAGCCCACTCAGAATCCACTGCTGATGACAATTAACATCATGTACTTCAGTATCCCACTGGATGAAAGAAGACAACAAATATTTTTAACTACTTACTGAAATACAATAGAAATACAGAAAAGTGCACATAAACATACAACTCAAATTTTCACAAACTAAATACAGTAGTGTAACCAATAGCCAAGTTTTTAAAAAATGAACATCACCATCAACCCAGAAGCATCCTTGTGCCTCCTCTTCTATTTACTACCTACACTTCCCAAGGAAACCATCATTTTCACTTCTAACTTTATAGGTCACTTCTGCTGTTTTGGCATTTTCTTAAATGCAATATACAGTCTATACTATTTTGTGTCTAGCACTTGTATTCAATATGTCTAACTTGAATCCCAGAAGGCAAAAGGTAAATAAAGAAGTTATAATATTTTCAGATATAATGGCTAAGAAATTTCTAAAATTGGTAACAAAAATGAATACACGTATAATAGGAAGTTCACTATACCCAAATGAGCTTAATTTTTTAAAACTCCAGATAAGGTAAATGATAGTAATACCAAAACAACAAGGATGATCTTAAAAGCCAGAAAACAAGACCCATAAACTTCAAAGGAATGACAATTACAGTGGCAGTATATTTCTCAATAGCAATGACAGAAAGCAAAAGACAGCTGAATAATATGTACAAAGTTAAAGAGAAAATGACTACCAGCATATAACTAGGTACCCATACAATCTTTCAAAGAGAATGACAACATAGAGAAATTTAAATGAATATTAAGTATTTACTAACAACCTACCTATACTAAAGGAAAGTCTACATGACATACTTTAAGAAGAAAAATGATCCTAATAGGAAAGTCTAAGACCCAAGAAGGAATATTGAGCAAGAAGACTAGTAAACATAATTAACTCTAAGTACTGACTATGTAAAATAACAGTAATAAAAATATCTAATTTGTAGAATTTTTAGAAGAAAAAAACTAAAATACTGTAAAAAGCAGCATGTAAGTTTGGAGGAGGTGATGAGAGGGAAGAAGTCCTTGTGTTGTTCAGGAGGGGGTTAAAATTTGAATTTCAACTCATCAGTAGAGTTAGAAAAATTAGGTAAGAAAAACAACCCAATAAGCCTCTATCAATATTTTTAAATGGCAAAAAAGAATAGAATTACTAAGGCATGGAAATGCAGGACATGGAATGCAAGAAATAATAGAGCTGTAACAAATACAAATTAATCAGTGATCATAATAAATGTAAAGAAATTTACCAAAAACCAAAAAACCTACTGCATGCCATTTGCAACAAATAATCCAAGTATGCAAAATGATAGTTGGCTTTAAAAAACTAACAAAACAGACAAACTTCTGATGCTGATCATAAAAAAAAGAAAGTAAAAACACCCACTATCAGAAATACAAAGAGGGACATAAGAACAGATTCAACAGATTTTTGGTTTTTTTAAGTTTATTTATTTTGAGAGAGAAAGAGAGAGAGAGAGAGAGAGAGAGAGAGAGAGAGAGAATGCATGCAAGTAGGGGGTGGGGCAGAAAAAGAGAATCTCAAGCAGGCTCCACACTGCCAGAGTGGAGACTGATACAGGGCTTAAACCCACAAACCATGAGATCATGACCTGAGCCAAAATCAAGAGTCAGACGCTTAACCAACTAGGCCACCCAGGCACCCCAACAGAGATTGTTTTTTTTTTACAAGAGCAAATAATAGAAACACTTTTTTCCTAAATAAACAACAGACAAAATGGACAAACTCCTATGAATATATCTTATAAACCATACCAAAACTACCTCAAGATGAAATAAGAAGCATAAGTTAAATCCATTCCATTTAAAAAACTGAATTAGACATCATGCCTGAGTTGGGTTTATCCCCAAAATTCAAGTAATTATACAATAGAAAATTTATAAATGTTACACACCTCAAATAATAAAGAAAAAACACCATATTTTCAAATGATACAGAAAGGAAACACATCAAATGGGTACTAACTTATTAAAAGATAAGCAAAGAATCAAGGGAACAGGTGTTCAAGACATTAGAAAAAGAGAGCTTAAAAAAAAAGTCGTCTTTAGACGGAGACATTAATGTTGCAAACTTAAATACATACTTTCATGGACTTGTAAAGTAATATAATGTATTTCATAAAATCTGAAAAATTATTAATTGTAAGAGATGACATTATTTTAGTATCAGTAAAAATATTTTTTAAGGCAAAACAAAAATAACAACTGCCAATTAATGTATAACACACCATCAAAACACATGAGAATTTCAGAGCCAGTAAGAAAGTAAAAAGATGTGAGCCTTAGAAATTATCAAACACAGTAAATGTATGAAGCAACAAAATATAAAGGATCAGTAGGAACTAGATTGATCAATTTTTCTTTAACTTCCAAAGGTAGCCAAAAAAAAAAAAAAACCCCATATCTATAGGAAGTGGTTCACAGACGTACCATTTGTGATTCTGATTTACACAGAATGCAGGAATTTAATTCAGAGACAACAAGGGGATGCAACATTAGATTACTGTAAGATTTCTAAGTGAAACAACTCCATGTACAAAATATATCCTGCTTAGGGAAAAAGTACTGTTAAAATAAAATCCAGGAAGATGGGGTGCCTGGGTGGCTCCATCAGTTAAGCATCCAACTTCAGCTCAGGTCATGATCTCACAGTTCGTGGGTTCAAGCCCCATGTCGGGCAATGTGCTGACAGCTCAGAGCCTGGAGCCTGCTTCAGATTCTGTCTCTCTCTGTACCTCCTCCACTCCCACTATCTGTCTCTCCCTCAAAATAAATAAACTAAACTGAACTAAAATAAAATAAAATAAAATCCAGGAAGAAGAGGAACTCTAAAGATCTGAAGCTGGCCTCATTATCCTTGTCAGCACAGATCTTGAAAGTAATCATGATGACAGTAAGAATCTGAAAATTAGGTGCTACATGGTGAAGATGACCAGGAGGCTATATGTACAGAAGGAGGAGAATGACACTCAGGGATGGAAAATGCCAGAAAAGATAAATATGTGAAATATAAACCCCTCCCAATAAAAGGTGAAAGTCTGGAATGGCTACAACATAGAATAGGAATATCTAGGGCGGAGAGAAAAAGAGAAGGTATATGAATAAGATAAATCATTCAATTTTCAAAACCATTTTGTTTACTGACATGATGAAAACATTTAGCAGTACTAAGGACTAAGGAGCACAAATTGCAATTTTCCTTTACTTTTATTCAACTTCATGCAAGAAGGAATAAAAAACATCAGAAGGAAATCACTAGGTTACATTTCTGTCCATATATCATCATCTTTTTAAAAGTAAAATAACATGGGGCGCCTGGGTGGCTCAGTCGGTTAAGTGTCCGACTTCGGCTCAGGTCATGATCTCACGGTCCGTGAGTTCGAGCCCCCGCGTCGGGCTCTGTGCTGACGGCTCAGAGCCTGGAGCCTGCTTCGGATTCTGTGTCTCCCTCTCTTTCTGACCCTCCCCCATTCATGCTCTGTCTGTCTCTGTCTCAAAAATAAATAAACATTAAAAAAAATTAAAAAAAAAAAGTAAAATAACTTTTAAGAAGAAAAGGAGTATTTGAAATCTAGCTGGTTCTTGAAGACTTTGCTTTTAAGGACAACCATCTAAGCAGAATTACATTTTGTATGAGGATTTCAATTTATTAGGTCATAGTTTTCAAAATATAAAAGAAATCCCAAGAAATCTTTGTCAACAATGCTTCCCAGTATGTTGTCATATGTTCTCCAAAATAAGTGCCCCTGAACAATAGTACTTTTAAGTACTCTCACTTTTGAACATCGAAAGCAGAAAAGAGATGGGAGAAACATTACACGGTTTTCACCTGAGGGCAATAACTTTATCAGCACAACAAATACTCTCAACTCAGAACCTGGGAAACTGGGTTCTCTCTATATATACAATGAAGCCCAATTACTGTGTCTGCCTTCTAGGCAAAAACTTAATGTTGAAATGACGGCATTAAGAGTTGATAATAAAAATTTATTTACGGTAGCCAGTCAGCTGACCTTTCAAAATTAAAATAAAATCATCTCCCATAAAGATCACTGGAAAACAGAGCAAATATAAAAGCACCTTCATTCATTCACAAGGAACTTCAACCTCAAAAGTAGCAATAGGATGAAAGCTGACCCAAAGACCCAAACCTGAACTGCTCTTCAAGTAAAACAAGGTCAATTCCTACATAGGAATAGAGCCTCCTCTAGTCTAAAGGAAAGACACTGCCACATAATCTCCCAGACATCTAAAAGGACCTAAGAATGCTATAGTGTATGAATGTGCAGGCTGAAACCACAACAGCCCTTTCTCTAATAAGTAGGGAGCCAACTTGAGAATTAGGCCAATACATAGAGCAGAAAAGCTGAGCAAAAGACACTAGATTACCCAACTCTGAACCCCATCCAACCTCTGGATTTCCATATTTGAGTCAATACCTTTTTTAAATAACAAAATCACTCAGAGTCGAGTTTTCTGCTACTTTCAATTCAGCATATCCTGACTTATATACCTAGCCTGTCCACTCACAAGCCGTCTGTCCTTGAGGAAGTTACTAAGATTCACATAGCTGAAAAAATGGCCAATCAGAAAATCTCCCACAGCCTCCACTGCTATCGCCCCCAACAAATCATTAGATCTTCTTGCCTCTACAGCTTACTCTCAACCTGACAATGGAATACAGAAAGGGAGGCATTAAGAGTTTTTCAAAATTTGACCATGGTTAATATGGTAGAATGTGGCAGAACTATAATTTGAACCAATCTTCTGCTCCTTCTTTAAAAATTTCTGCACCTGAAAACCTACCTGTCATCAACATCATGATGACTACGTGAGATAATATATACACTAACAAAGTAGGGCACAAAATAGGCACACAATAAATGCACTATTTATTACACTGCCACTTCCCAGGAAACCTGGCAAAGAAAGCTGGAAGGATCAAAGCAGGGTTGTATGTATCTTAGCTGATTTTCTGGAAAACTTTTAAGAAATCTAAATTATTCATCAAAATGAAGTCCCAAACATTCATTTGGATTTTCATCTTCTAATCTGAGGTTATCCAGTAAATTACTTGTACACTGGATACATTTTAGCTTTTGTGTGCTTATGTACATAAATCTAAAACTAACTTTTGAAATTTTACATTATAATTTACCTGTTTAAAACAAATAATCCAAACCACTGCTTTTCAAATATTATTTCAGAATGTTCCAATACAGTCTTTTGGAGAATAAACTTTAAAGTAATAAAAAATATCGGGGGAGGTGGAGAGGAAAGGAGGCTGTAAGAAAATACCCTCCAGTGTCTGTAATCTGGCAATTTGGAACTCCTGCTAGATAGAAACAAAGACTCAAGAAGAAGGACATCAGTAAACAGGGTTAGTGGATACTGGAGAGTGACTCATTTAGTAGGGAGAAAATGATGGATTCAACACAAAACAGGCACAATAATTGAAAATACCCTCCACTCAACAAATAGGACTCCCTTTCAGAATCCAGGCAACTAAAAAGTTAAATAAAAATATAAATAGGCAAAGCAATTAAATGTGCTTATAGAGCCAGCCATTTTATTAACAGCTAGTGGAACATACGTGACTTATGTATGTTATGAGAGGTCTTCTTGAGTACTTTACACTTTTTAAAATATCCCCAAGAAATCAAATGACAAATTCATCAAAGCAATTGTACTAAAGCCCAGTCATACTAGGAAAGTGCTGAAGATTCAGTGAATGCTCCCAGTAGGCTTTGAATGTTCACAATACCATTAATAAGAAAGATACATAATAACTGCAAATATCATAATATGCCTAAATTTTACCAATTCTGTATGTTTTCTTTCTGAGCACTTTAAAGAAACCAAAATAACGTTAATTCATGATAATTAAAAAGACCCAAGGTGCTTTGTACCAAAAAAAAGGGGGGAGGGCTTTACAAATGTCAAACAAACAAAATAAAAACAAGAGAAATAGCTACATTTCAAGAGACCTTCACAGGTTGATTGATTAGTTCAGTGTTTTATAGTGTAATCTTCACTACGTTAATCCTTAAACTCATTCAATGTTGGACTAAATGAAACTGGCTTGTTCTTTATTAATAAGACCAAGACAGGATGATCTACTTTACAAAGCATGAAAAAATTAATCAGAAAATTTAAAAGAAATGTGGTTAAGTATTCTTTTAGTGCTAAGGACACTGAAACTCCGTTGAATGCTATCGACCAGTCTCTCCATTTTTCCCTCATTATTATAGCTTACTTACCTCTTCATGTGTCAAATGACCCAAGACTTAAAGAGGAGAAGGCCTCTAAAACAGGTGTCAGATATATGGCTTTGATATATGGCTATACTGTATGTATATACATACATATGCAAAGTGATAATTTTAAAAAGTTCCTAAAACTATGTGTAGAGTCAAATATATATTACACATATATGTGACTTAATTAAGCAGAGGATGTGGGGAAGCAGGCACAGTGGTAAGGAGCAAAATATGTTTACTGTAAACAATCAGCAGCAATGT
Source organism: Acinonyx jubatus (assembly GCF_027475565.1). NCBI lineage: Eukaryota > Metazoa > Chordata > Mammalia > Carnivora > Felidae > Acinonyx > Acinonyx jubatus. Next base: position 35,887,240 of record NC_069381.1, on the reverse strand, counting down.
GTAATATTAAAAATTAGACTTACATCCTACAAAGATCTGATTTAATTGTACCACTCATTTAATACAAGTAAATGCAAGCAGCATTCTTTCAATCAAAGTAGAAGGGTCTTAGACAATTTCTCTAATTATAACTATACATGATGGAATAAAGAACTTAGTGGCATTCTACCTTGCTTCAAATGAATTAAATAACATTGGAGCAATCCATTTAGCACATTTTCAAAAGACACTAAGAGGAAGGAGATCAGTAAAAAGGCTTTCTGTTACTCACCTGTAACCCTCTCCTTCGCAGAATACTGGAATCATCCATAATAGATATCAGACAAAAAAAGCCACTCCCCAGACAGTCAACTACTAGTGCCTACTTACTTATTGCTAGATAATGCAAACAATCAATTCCTTTCTCCATGCTGTACCCACTAACCACCACTCCACTAAATCAGTTCTCTCTCAGTCCAGTTTAAGTAGACAATCTCTGCCTCACATCAGAGCCACGTCTTTCTTCACAGCAGTACAGATAAATCTGAATCACCACCAAAATAGGGGAAAATATTTCACATTTGTTTTTCTTTTCCAGGCATACCTCTTTGGTTAAAAATATTTGAAGTACCAAGAAAAGGATAAAGGTCCCAGGGAAAAAAAAAATCAATCTTTGATATCCTGACTTCATTGCTTATTAAAAAGGTTTGGCAAGCAAAACAAGAGAGTCTCCACCTGCAGCTACTGAGCTTTTAAAATCCATGTCACGTTTTCCTTTCCAAAAAACAAAACCACTTCACATACGTTTTTAAAAGGATAATAATTCTTCAGAAATACAAAGAAAAACATATTATTCTGATGCCTGTATTTTAGGCTGAGGCTGATATAAAACCAGTTATTGTTCTAAGCCGGCTAAATTCCTTTCATCCTTTGTATAGACAAAGCAAATGTCAGATTCTTTCAATACTGTCACAGGCTCTTTTGTTTCTTTATCTCTAGATATGCTATGCTGGTCTTCACTTCTTGGGCAGTAACGAAAGCCTCTTTCTTCATGAGCTTAGATCACTGCTAAGGTCGGTTTCCCTGCTCTTTTATGTCCTGGAAGGGGCTAGTACACGTATGGTATGTTCTGAGCATGGACGAATTCATTCATCTATTCACTGCTGGATAGTACTGTCACAGGAAAAGCTCCCCATTCCATCAGACTTCTAAAAGGGCACAGCATGAAAAAGTCTAGTTTTACTCAGGCTTTATTAATCTCAGAATCGTTTCTTTGGTCACTGGCTGCCATTTTCAAGACTCCAGTCAAGTTTAAAGATGTTTCTAGGGTCTTAATTTACAACTTAAAAATATGTTGTATTTTTACACACACACACACACACACACACATATTTTTAAGAGTTCTAGAGTGAAAGGTTAGCTGACAAGATAGGATTTTGTCAAACATCCCATAAGTAATGTTTTAAGCTTTCCAATTTTATAATAATTTCCAGAATCCTAGTAAACATGGGTAATGTGAAGCAAGTTGGTGGTTTTTCCAACAAGTCACCAAAAAAAAAAAAAAAAAAAATTGTTAGCAAAGGCAGCACTATATTTTTAGGAAGAGGGTTAAAACATTATTTATCAATTCACAATCATTTGTTCTTCAAACTATGGGACATACTACAAAAATTATTCACTCTCCAAAGGATTGCAGGAGATACTGATCCAAATTTCCTAATTTGACAAATAGATACATAAGGTGCTGTTATACTCTCCGTAGTAGATATAAAAGTATATATAGAGATATATAAAGCAGGCCGTTATACTCTCTATTGAGTAAATATAGCAGTAACTATAAGACTGATTCAGTCTGTACTCAACAAGGAGAAAAGACAAGCTGCTGCTCATATAATTATGGCAGCTGTACCATCAGTCTGAGGCTTAAAGGAAGGTTTATTTACAAAATCTTTTTCTGGTCTTAAAACTGACTCTAAGAACAAGAACTAGCCATACTGCTGAAAATAGCACAGAAAGCAGGATTCATCTCCCTTTCATTCAGCAAAAAATTTCTAATCCTTAGACAACCAGTGTGGTCTTTCGTTGTGAGAGCTAATAAATCCACATCTCCATGGACTCCTTCCATCTGCTGCTTTAAACAACTAACGGCTGGATTAAGTCTATGGGGAAAACAAACACAAGACCTGAACGGACAGCTGATTTGCATAGGGTGTACTATCTACTATATGAGTCTCTGCAAAGTCACAGGCTTTTAAAGCCAGAGAACTTCTCCATCAAAATGGATTTTATTAATTAAGTAAAATATATTTATCAGCAAAGAGGAAGTAGGAATCAGTCTCTAATCCATCAGTCCTGAGAAATACAAATGGTACAGTATGATAAACTGTTCCGACCAGAAATTCAAAATTCAAACTCTTCATTCATTTACTAATTCAGGAATCATTTATTATGCTAAGCACTGAGATGGGAATGGGGAAAGACTACCAAGTTTAACATTATCCATAAACTAGTAATTCTCTAGAAGATCTCAAATACAATGGGGAAGTCAAATACAAACAAGTAATGATACAATGTGAGAAATTCTATCAAAAGTATGACAAAGTGCTAATAAAGGAATGCCAAAGAGGGCTCAATTCATTACATCAGGACATCTACAAAAAGGCTTCCAGTCGAAGTGCCATCTGGCCACTGAAACTATATTATAATCAGCCCTTGGCCAAGACAGTCTCTCTTTCCTAAATGTGCACAGCTTAAAAATATTTCACCAGTCCTCACTATCTAAAAAATTAAGTAAAAAACTCCTCCTCTTGGCATTCAAGGCACCCCATAACACTGAAACAATAGATTTCATCTCCACTACTACCTTCCTGTAACTTGGGCCTTCCAGTAAGAAAAAACAATGCGCTGTTTCCTAACACATCCCATCCTTCTGTATCTCACATTCTTTGCGGTTAAAAAGGAATATAGTCATCTACCTTGTAAGATTGTTGAAAGGAGTAATTTAAATAACATATACCTGGGGCACCTAGGTGGCTCAGTTGAGCATCCAACTTTGGCTCAGGTCATGATCTCACGATTTGTGAGTTCAAGCCCCATGTTGGGCTCTGTGCTGACAGCTCAGAGCCTGGTGCCTGCTTCAGATTCTGTGTCTCCCTCTCTCTCTGCCCCTTCCCAACTCGTGCTCAGTCTGTCTGTCTCTCTCTCAAAAATAAATAAACATTAAAAAAATATTTAAACAACATATATCAATGATTCTTAAACTTTTTCAGTATCTCTAATGACACAGTAGAGTGCACCCTGAGCAAAATTTCCTACCACAACCTGGTTTCTTTAAAGTTTCATGTTTTATTCTTGAAACTCATACAAATTTTGCATTCTTCTAATAAACCCTTACTTTTTAATATTAATATTTATAGACACTGATTAAATTGCAGAAGGCTGAGGAAGAATAAGCAGGGAAATGGGAGAAAATAGAGACTGTGAATGCTATTAAGGAAGCCAAGAGCATTCAGAGAGGGGTGAACAGTAACAAATGCTGCCAAGAGACCCAAGAACACCCTTGAATTTACAAACGTGAAAGCCAGTAGTACCCTTTGTAAGAACAATTGCAGGGGTAGATGTGGGATAAGAGCGGAAGCCCAACTGCAGTGGGTTACAGAATAAGTAGGAGATGAAGAAATAAAGATAGAGAATCTAGACAGCATTTCCAACTTCCATTTAATTTCATTTAATTCTTTTCTACCCTTCACAAATTTCTAAAAAAAAAAAAAAAAAAAAATTGTTCTTAAAAAGGTGGTAGTCAGAGCATAAACAGAGATAGAAGGAATACTTCTTTCACTCTAACATTACAAAAAGCAGGTACAGGCAACAAAATATCTGTAATCTTAGTAGTAAAGAGGCTAGAGACATTTCCAAATTATAGCTATTTTCTTTGTGAAATGAAGAAGGAAATCAGGGTCGCCTAGGTGACTCTGTCAGTTAAGTATCCAACTGCTGACTCAGCTCAGGTCATAATCTCACTGTTCGTGAGTTTAAGCCCCACATTGGGCTCTGCGCTGTCAGCCTGCTTGAAATTCTCTCTCTGTCACTCTCTCTCTCTCTCTCTCTCTCTGTCACTCTCCCACTTGCTCATGCACATACACTCTCTCTCTCTAATAAATAAATAAACTTAAAAAAAAAAAAAAAAGGAAACCAGAAAGCAAAGAGATTGGAGACTTGAGAAGAGCAAGGAAATCTGAAAGGGATCATGTAGAGAACAGATGATGCGTTAATTAAAGAAAAAAGTAGAATTGGCCAACAATGCTGAGGACTTACTGGCATTATTCATCATAATTTTACAGGGCCACCAATCTGCTCCGCGTATGGCTTTCTTCAGCAGACTACAGTAACACAAAGGTAAAAGTTTTACCAGACTGATATACCAGATGGACTGACAAAAAAACGGGACAAAAGATTTAGGACATTAACTAAAGAGTTAAAGAGTTAATGGACCAGGGAATCAAAGCTAAAAAGGGAGGAAAGTAAAGATGAAGGAACAGGTAGAAATCAGAAGGATCTAACAGAGATACAGATAAGCCTAAGAACTGGTACACTTTAAGAATAAGTAAATGAATGGGAATGCAAGGTGGTGCAGCCACTCTGGAAAAGAGTATGGAGGTTCCTCAAAAAAACTAAAACTAGAACTAGCCTACGATCCAGCAATTGCACTACTAGGCATTTATCCATGGGATACAGGTGTGCTGTTTCGAAGGGACACATGACCCCATGTTTATAGCAGCACTATCAACAATAGCCAAAGTATGGAAAGAGCCCAAATGTCCATCAATTGATGAATGGATAAAGAAGATGTGGTATATATACACAATGGAGTATTACTCGGCAATCAAAAAGAAGGAAATCTTGCCAGTTTCAACTATGTGGATGGAACTGGAGGGTATTATGCTAAGTGAAATTAGTCAGTCAGAGAAAGACAAAAATCATATGACTTCACTCCTATGAGGACTTTAAGAGACAAAACAGATGAACATAGGGAAGGGAAACAAAAATAATATAAAAACTGGGAGGGGGACAAAACAGAAGAGACTCATAAATACGGAGAATAAACTGAAGGTTATTGGAGGGGCTGTGGGAGGGGGGATGGGCTAAATGGGTAAGGGACACTAAGGAATCTACACCTGAAATCACTGTTTCACTATATGCTAACTAATTTGGATGTAAATTTAAAAAAATAAAAAATAAAATTAAAAAAAAGTAAAAAAAAAAAAAAGAGTAAGTAAATGAAGGAGCTGAAATCCATTAAGCTATAGTGAGGAAGTTTATCCAGCATTATGATTTTAGTAGGGGACATTTCAGTGGTATGACAATGCACAGACTCCAGTCCTGAAGAGGGTACAAAGGTAGACTAGAAATGATGATGATGAGATCCAGCAACTGTGATGCTGGAATACTTGTAGGGTCCACATGGTTGCTGAAGATAAAGATAATAAAGATAATGGCAGAAGTTAGGAGACTTATGCCTAATGACAATATCTAACATGAAAAGGAGGAAAAATTAGGAGATTAGTAAATACAACAGCTAGGAATGGAATGGTTTAGACCTGAGGACTGCTAAGGAAAATTACCCTAACAGTTCACATTGAATCCTGCTTCTAATAAGTTTGATTTATAAATGGATGTATTAATTTAACTGAAACCATTTATTTTATAACTAAATAAACTTAGGACCCAAGAAGGGGATGTAGCATGCTTAGAAACTGTATGGTAGGAACTTGAACATGTGTTTCTGCTAGAACATATTTAACTAAATAGAACAGATGGAAAAGGGTTGCTTATCCTAGAAAAGATGAGCAGAACATCTTCATCAGTTTCTCTACTCTACATTAATATGGTCTTAATAAGACTATTTGGGGGCAGGTACCTAGCTGGCTCAGCCGGTACAGCATGCAACTCTTGATCTCAGTGTTGTAAGTTTGAGCCCCACATTGGGTATAGAGATTAGTTAAACATTAAATCTTAAAAAAAAAAAAAAACAAACTTTGGCAATAACTAGGTTAAAACTAAACATCTGCATAAATAAATAAAATTGAATACATAAATTTCAGGATAGCTTGCATCTATGTATGTTCTCAACATAAATTATCTTTTCATTCATCAGAAAGTGAATAAAATATCTTATAACAAACTCTATATGGAAAGCTATAAGGAGCTTTACATGGTAAACATACCAAAGTAAGCACAGTGACAAAATTCACTTTTGTTACAAAACTTAAGCCCTAAAGGCAGTCTCAGAGATTTTCTCACTAGACCTACCACAGCCTCTACCTGTGACATTCCACACAGCACAAAGCACAGAACCTGGAACCTCTGTGGTCCATGATAGGTTCAACAAAGGATTCTTTTTTATTTGTTGCTTAAATGGGAACTCACTCAAGTAAAATTCCTTCAAAATAGGCAGACTTTTTATAGAAGAAAAATGGGCTCCTCAGGGTAAAAAGACAATTGATTTTCTGATATCTCCTATTTTAGAATTTGCATAGGTTTACAATTAAGATTCCTCCATCAAACCTCACAGGAAATCATTTTGAAAGTAACTCCTTTCATTCACTTATTCTACAAATTAAGTATCCTCTATGTACCAGGTGTAATTTGGGTTCCAGAGATGCAACTGTTAATAAAGAAAAAAAATCTCTGAATTCTTGGAGTTTCCATTCAAGTAGGTTTAGGCAGACATTAAACACAGCAATGAATACATTGAATATATAGTATGTTAGAACATGATAAATGCAATAAAGAAAAATAAACAAGGTAAGGGGACAGAAACGTGAGGATTTTTCATGTAAATTTGATATTTAAGATACTGAATATATTGTTGAAAAAGCTATTCTAGTATTGAGGCAAATACATTTAATCCAACTCCTATCAAAATCCCATGGCATGGAGGTGGCAAAGAGCCTGTTTGGGATTCTCTCTCCTCCCTCTCTCTCTGCTCCTTCCCCACTCATGCACATGTTCATGTTCTCTCTCTTGCTCTCCCAAAAATAAATAAACTTTTAAAAAATGCATCATGAATTTAAATGCAAAATTAAAAACTACAAAACATTGGAAGATGGTGTAAGAATATCCTAGGCTCACCTCATCCCACAGATACACCTAGGTAACACCCACATCAGTATTAAAAACCCAGGAAATGACCCAAAGACTGGCAGAACAGACTCTCCACCGCTAAATGCAGGAAAAAAAAACACATGGAAGAGGGTACAATGGGCAGAGAAACAAACAGCTGATCTGACTGCAGGCCCCAACCACCAACAAAAGCTTCTCAGGGGACAACATAGGGGGACCATCCTGAAATTCAGTGCTACTAGACCTCTGGCAAACACCTGGTCTGACTCAACTCAAGTCCAAGACAGCCACAAACTGGCCCACTAACAACACAGGGACCGAACCCTGTCCACGACAGGCAAAGAGAGCCATTACAGACAACTAGACTGAAGGTAAATGTTGCTCAACCACAACAGTAGGGTCACGCAACACACATAGGAGACATCCCTGAAGCATCAGATTCTGGTAAACAGCATACTGGAATACAGAACCTCTTCTTCATAAGGCCACTACTTTCAAAAGCAGGACACATGGCTGCCTTTCCTAACACATAGAAACATAGAGGATTAGACAAAATGAGGAGACAAAAGAATATGTCCCAAATTAAAGAACAGGACAAAAAAATCACAGCAAGAGACCTAAGCAAAACATAGATAAGTAATTTACCTGAGAGAGAACTTGAAGTAATGGTCACAAAGACAAAGATACTCACTGGACTGGAGAAAAGAATGGAGGATCTCAGTGAGACCCCCAACAAAGAGACAGAAAACATAACAAAGACCAATCAGAGATGAAGAACTCAGTAACTGAAATTAAAACACACTAGAGGGAATAAACAGTAAACTATAGAAAGTGGAAGAATGGATAAGTGACCTGGAGGACAGAGTAATAGGAAGCAATCAAACTGAAGAAGAGAGAGAAACAGGAATAATAAAAAATTAAAACAGAATAAGGGAACTCAGCAACACCATCAACATAACATTTGCATTATAAAGATCACAGAAGAAGAAGAGAGAGAAAAGGTGCAGAAGATGTATTTGAAGAAGCTGAAAACTTACTGAATATGGAGAAGGAAACAAATCCAAATCCAGGAGGCACAGAGAACCCCAACAAAATCGACCCAAGGAGGTCTACACCAAGAGATGTCGTAATTAAAATAGCAAAAAGTACTGATAAAGAGAGAATTTAAAAATCAACAAGAAAAAAGTTAAATACAAAGGAAACCCCATAAGGCTATCAGCTGATCTTTCCACAGGCCAGAAGGGAACAGCATGATATACCCAAAGTACCCAAAGAAAAAAATCTGCAGCTAAGTATACTCTATCCAGCAAGGCTATCATTCAGAATAGAAGAGATAAAGAGTTTCTCAACCAAAGTTAAAGGAATTCATCACCACTGAACTAGCCCTACAAGAAATGTTAAAGGGAACTCATTGAGTGAAAACAAGAGACCATAAGCAGAAGAAAAGTAGGAAGCACAAAAGCAGTAAATTAAGTATATCTATAAAAAATCAGGGGCTCCTGGGTGGCTCAGTTGGTTAAGCGGCCGACTTGAGCTCAGGTCATGATCTCGCGGTCCATGAGTTCAAGCCCCGCGTCAGGCTCTGTGCTGACAGCTCAGAGCCTGGAGCCTGTTTCAGATTCTGTGTCTCCCTCTCTCTGACCCTCCTCCGTTCATGCTCCGTCTCTCTCTGTCTCAAAAATAAATAAACGTTAAAAAAAATTTTTTTTTAAAAATCAGTCAAGGAATTCACAAAATAAGAGGATGTAAAGTATGACACCATGTATCTAAAATGGGGAGTGGGAGATAGTAAAACATAGTGTTTTTAGAATGGGTCAAACTTAAGTGACCATCAACTTAATATAAACTGCAATATGCGTAAGATGTTATACACAAACCTAATGGTAATCACAAATCAAAAACAGGTAACAGATATGCAAAAAATAAAAAAATAATCAAGTATATCACTAAAAGAAGCCAATTGTGAGAAGAGAGCAAGGGCAGAAAGGAACCTCTACAAAAACAACCATAAACCAAATAACAAAATGGCAATAAATATATACCTATCAACAATTACTTTGAATGTAAATGGACTAAACACTCCAATCAAAAAACATAAGGTGATTGGGACACCTGGGTGACTCAGTCAGTTAAGCGTCAGACTTCAGCTCAGGTCATGATCTCGCAGTCCAGGAGTTCAAGCCCCACATCGGGCCCGTGCGGACAGCTCCGAGCCTGGAGCCTGCTTCCGATTCTGTGTCTCCCTCTCTCTCTGCCCCTCCCCCACACGAATGCTCTCTCTCCTCTCAAAAATGAATGTTAAAAAAAAAAATTAAAAAAAAAAAACATAAGGTGATAAAATGGATAAAAAAGCAAGACCCATCTATATGCTGCCTACAAGAGACTCATTTCGGATGTAAAGACACATGCAGGTCGAAAGTGAAGGTATAAAAAGCATTTATCATGCAAATGGAAGTGGAAAAAAAAAAAAGACAGGATAGCAATATTTATAATGGACAAAATAGACTTTATTTTATTTATTTATTTTTTTTTTTAACGTTTATTTATTTTTGAGACAGAGAGAGACAGAGCATGAACGGGGGAGGGTCAGAGAGAGAGGGAGACACAGAATCCTAAACAGGCTCCAGGCTCCGAGCAGTCAGCACAGAGCCCGACGCTGGGCTCGAACTCACATACCGCGAGATCGTGACCTGAGCCGAAGTCGGACGCTTAACCGACTGAGCCACCCAGGCGCCCCCAAAATAGACTTTAAAACAAACACTATAGGGGCGCCTGGGTGGCTCAGTCGGTTAAGCGGCCAACTTTGGCTCAGATCATGATCTCACACTTCATGTTTGGCTCAGATCACGATCTCACACTTTATGAGTTCGAGCCCCATGTGTTGGGCTCTATGCTGACAGCTCAGAGCCTGCAGACTGCTTCAGATTCTGTCTTCCTCTCTCTTTGCCCCTCCCCCACTCCTAGAAATAAACTTAACTAAGGAGGTGAAAGTCTTGTTCTCTACAAAGTATAAAACATTGATATAAGAAATTCAAGAGGACACAAACGGAAAGATATTCCATGCTCATGGATTGGGAGAACAAGTATCATTAAAATGTCTATACTACCCAAAGCAATTTACTATCAAATTTATCAGATTTAATGCAATCCCTATTAAAATAAAAACAGCATTTTTCACAGAACTAGAACAAACTACCCTAAAATTTTTATAGAACCACAAAAAACCCTAAATAGCCAAAGCAATATTGAAAAAGAAAAGCAAAGCTGCAGGTATCACAATTGCAGATTTTAAGTTCTATTACAAAACTGTAGTAATCAAAACAGTATGGTACTGGCACAAAAACAGACACACAGATCCCTAGAGCACAACAGAAAGCTGAGAAATAAACCTACCATTTTATGGCCAATTAATTTTTGACAAAGGAGGCGAGAGTATATGCAATGGGAAAGACACTGTCTTCAACAAATGGTGTTGGGAAAACTGGACAGCTACATGCAAAAGAATGAAACTGGACAACTTTCTTATATCATACACAAAAATAAACACAATAGATTAAAGACCTATACGTGAGACATAAAACAACAAAAATCCTAGAAGAGAACACAGGCAGTAATGTCTCTGACACTGGTCATAGCAACATTCTTCTAGATAAGTCTCCTGCGGCAAGGGAAACAAAAACAAAAATAAACTATTGGGACTACATCAAAATAAAAAGCTTCTGCACAGCAAAGGAAACCATCAACAAAACTGAAAGACAACCTACTTAATTCAAGATGGTATCTGCAAATGACATATCCAATAAAGGGTTAGTATCCAAAATACATAAAGAACTTGATGCAACTCAACATCTAAAACACAAATAATCCAATTAAAAAGCAGGCAGAAGATATGAACAGTTCACCAAAGAAGACATACAGATGGCCAACAGAAACATGAAAATATGCTCAGCATCACTCATCAACAGGGAAATGCAAATCAAAACTACAAGGAGATATTATTTCACACCTGTCAGAATGGCTAAAATCAAAAACACAAGAAACAACAAGCATTGGTGAGAATGTGGAGAAAAAGGAACCCCTGTACACTGGTGGCAGGACTGCAAACTGGTGGTGCAGCCACTATGAAAAATAGTATGGAGGTTCCCCAAAAAGTTAGAAATAGAAATACCATATAATCCAGGGGCACCTGGCTCAGTCAGTTAAGGTCCAGTTCTTGGTTTCGGCTCAGATCACGATCTCACAGTTTCATGAGTTCGAGCCCCACATCGGGCTCTGTGCTGGCAGTGCAGAGCCTGCTTGAGATTCTCACTGTCTCCCTCACTCTCTACCCCTCCCTCACTCACTCCATCTCTGTCTCTCTCAAGATAAATAATAAACTTTAAAAAAAAAAAAGAAAAGAAAAAAAGAAAGCACATATGATCCAGTAATCACACTACTGGCTATTTACCCAAAAAATACAAAAACATAAATTCAAAGGGATACATGCACTCCTACGTTTATTTACAATACTTACAATATTATTTACAAGAGCATTATTTACAATAGCCAAATTATGAAAGCAGCCCAAGTGTCCATCAATAGATGAATGGATAAAAAAGATGTGGCATATATGTATGCACACACACGTGCACACAAAGGAATATTATTCAGCCATAAAAAATGAAATCTTGCAATTTGTAACAACATGCTTGGAGCTACAGAGTTACAATGCTAAGCGATGTCATTCAGTCAGAGAAAGACAAATAATATATGATTTCACTCACATGTGTAATTTAAGAAACAAAACTGGGGTGCCTGGGTGGCTCAGTTGGTTGAGCGTCCAATTCTTGGTTTTCAGCTCAGGTCATGATCTCAGTTTAGGAGACTGAGCCCCACATCAGGCTCTGGGGGATCCTCTCTCCCTCTCTCTGCTCCTCCCCTCCTCATGCTCGCTCGCTCTCTCTCTCTCAAAAAATAACTAGATAAAACTTAAAAAAAAAGGGGGGGGTAGAGACAAATCAAAGAACAGACTCTTAACTATAGAGAACAGAGTGTTAACAGTGTTAGGGGAGGTGAGGGAGGGAGGGGGAATGGGTGAGCAGGTGAAGGAGATTAAAAGTACATTTATCTTGATGAGCACCGAGTAAGATATAGAATTGTTGAACACTATACTGTACACCTTAAACTAATTTAACACTTTATGTTATACTGGACTTAAAATAAAATTTTTAAAAATATGCTTATGAGAAAAAGAATTAGCAATGCTTTAAACAAAACTGCTATGTAATTTAACATAAAGTAATTCATAGTCAAAAGTGTACATAAATAAGCTCAGTGTTCAAAACTTGCAAGATGTACAAGACAGCATCCACTTGCCCTCTGGATCATCCTCTGTACCCCAAAATGCAGAATTATTATAAACTATATACCAAGAGGCTCTCTTGCCCTCTTCTGTCCAGATAGATTCAGCCAATAGGTAGCACCGGCAAAAGGTCAAAGAAAGAAAAGAGGATAACAGGAAGATAAAGAGGCTATTTATTCTCCTGGGTTGGTTCCTACATGGTCAAGTTAGGCTGGCCGCATCACACTACCACAAGTCATGCCATTATCAGATCGCCTTCTACATACACATCTCCTCTATCTCCCTAGGTCCAAGGATCACTTCCTCTCCTCACCCTTTCAGACCTAGGGTTAGTAATGGTACGGGTTAATAACAGTACCAGATTACTACTATTAAGCAGAAAGTACTAGGTGTGTGTTGCCATCTCATGATGCCCTGCCCATATCCTTTTATTATAATTTCATAATTTTTTCTATCTGCTGCCAGGACCCTGAGTAATATGTGGAATAAAGATAAATATATTTTCATCTTTATTTGCCTAAAGAACAGAAATTCCTTTCAATTCATAGAAAATTTTATGTAATCAAAACCAAGTAAAACTCTTCCTATATGTAATCCTGATCAAAGTCTTCAATATCCAAACAGAAAATGGAGTATTAATAAATCCAGGAAAAAAATGCAATTCAAATCCAACCTGCCAAAGACTTTTCTCTCCACTTACAAGTCTTGAAATAGACTTCAGAGTCAGACCTCTTTTGAATTCCCACTCTAACCCTTACTGTCCTACAGCAAAGCATCTAACTTTGTTTTGTTCATCAATGTTGTATTCCAGACACCTAGTACAGTGTTGACACATAGTGGATACTTCATAAATATTTGTGGGATAAATGGACAAATGAACAAATCTCTGCAGGCCTAAATTTCCTCACCTGTAAACTAAGATAATGATATCTACCTCACAATGTTCTTGAGAAAATAAAGGATAATACATGCAAATGAACCTAAGTGTAGGGTCTAGTAAATATTATTACTTTTCTATCCCAACTCAAATTTATCTCCTATAAATATATATATCTACCCTAAATAAATATATCTACCCTGTTTACATGAAAGAATGTACTAATATCCGTACTTCTCAATCTTTCCTCAGCACTTGTAAATACACCTATGTATAGCAATACATGACATTAACAATAAAATTAAAAGACATTCTGGACAAGATTTAAAACAAAAGCAGAACAAAACCTGCAGTTATAACATTCGTTAATGTTTTCATTTATTTTGAGGAGAAGGGGGGGGGAAAGCATGAGCAGGGGAGGAGCAGAGGGAGAGAGAGAGAGAGAATCCATCCCAAGCAGGCTTTGCGTGACTCACAGAACTCATAAACTGTGAGATCATGACCTGAGCTAAAATCAAGAGTCAGACGCTTAACCAACTCAGCCACCCAGATGCCCCTGTAGATATAACTTCTAATTCGTGGTTTATAATACCATTTTTTTTACATATATGATACTTTATGAAACACTTGCATAAAACTAAAATACATAAAGGGTCACGTATTCTAACTCTCAACAAATTCAATAAGATGTGTTTCAACAGTCCCTTAATCAACCAGCTTAAGTAAAAAAAAAAAAATTTAGGGGCACCTGGGTGGCTCAGTCAGTTAAGCATCCTCTTCCGCTCAGGTCATGATTTCACCATTCGTGGGTTCGAGCCCCGCATCTGGCTCTGTGCTGACAGCTCAGAGACTGGAGCCTGCTTCAGATTTTCTCCCTTTCTCTCTGCCCCTCCCTCGCTCACACTGTCTGTCTCTCTCGCTCTCTCTCTCTCAAAAATAAACAAACATTTAAAAAAAAAAAGTAGGGGTGCCTGGGTGGCTCAGCTGGTAAGCGTCCAACTTCCACTCAAGTCATAATCTCATGATTTGTGGTTCGAGCCCCATATCAGGCTCTGTGCTGACAGCTCCAGCCTGGATCCTGTTTCCAATTCTGTGTCTCCCTCTCTCTCTGTCCGCCCCACTTGTGCTCTGTCTCACTCTCAAAAATAAAAATTAAAAATTTTTTAAGTAAAAATTTGTTTCAATTTTAAAATGTCTTTTAAAAACATAAACCCACTATTTTTTCAGGTTGCATACAAATTTACAAATTTCTTACAAATTCTTAAGAATTCTTTACAAATTTACAAATTATCACAGAACACAAGATAAAAGTGTTTAACGATCCAAGTTAAGATTAAGCTCTGAATTTGTTCAGGCAAAATAATTGGTCTGGTCTTTTGCTTCTCTCTTGAGGATGTTCTTGAGAAGCAACTAAGCTAATAAACATCCCGTTCAACCTCATGAAAATCTCTCAACTTTTATTTTAAAATCTCTTATGAAACATTACCCTCATACCTTTGAAAAGACACTAGGTGGCATTGGAAACATATTCATTCCTCTTACAAAAAAGAAGAAACCAAGAGTGCCAAAGATAGCAATTCTCAAATCAGCAGATAGCAAATGATCTAAATTCCTATAAATCTTACTAAATTGAATACTTCACTATCTTATCCTTTCACATATAAAGTTTTTGTTCTCCCCTACGTTCTTTTTCATTCTCTATACTCTCTTGGATGATGATTTAATCCACAGCTTCCAAATCCCTATCTATAGCTCTAAAATTGATCTCCTTTATATCTTTATTTCTAACTCAAAAAAGCCTATCTAACAGGGGTGCCTAAGTGGCTCAGTTCAATTTGCGTTGGACTTCGGCTCAAGTCATGATCTCATGGTTCATGAGTTCAATCCCCACATTGGGCTCTCTGCTGTCAGTGCAGAGCCCACTTCAGACCCCCTGTCTCCCTCTCTCTCTGCCCCTCACCTGCTCACACACCCCGCTCTCTTTCTCTCAAAAATATATAAACATTTTTTTAAAAGGGCTATCTAACAAGTGGATATCCATATTCAAAAGACTGAAATTGGACCCTCCTAGTTCATACCATATACAAAAATTAACTCAGAATGGGTCCATGAAGTAAATATAAAGCTAAAACCATAAAACTCTCAAGAGAAAGCAGAGGGGAAATTTGTATGACCTAGGATCTGGCAATGGATTCTTAAGATAGGAGACCAAACGCACAAGCAAAAAAAAATAAATAAATAAACTTCATCAAAATTTTTAAATTTTATGCATCAAAATATATTATTAAGAAACTGAATGGGGCTCCTGGGTGGCACAGTTGGTTGGGTGTCTGACTTCGCCTCAGGTCATGATCTCGCGACGTGTGGGTTTGAGCCCCGTGTGGGCTCTGTGCTGACAGCTTGGAGCCTGCTTAGGATTCGGTGTCTCCTTCTCTCTCTGCCCCTCCCCCACTCATGCTCTGTCTCTCTCAAAAATAGATAAATACTGAAAAAACAATTAAAACAAAAAAGAAACTGAAAAGAAAAATACAGAATGGGAGAGAATATTTGCAAATCATACATCTAATAACGGTCTAGTATCCAGAATATAAAAAGAACTCTCACAATTCAACAACAAAAAACAAACAACAAAATTTTTAAATGGGCAGGCAGGGTATGTGAAGACATTTCTCCTAAGAATATATACAAATGGCCAAAAAAGAACATGAAAAAAAGATGCTCAAAATCATTAGTCATCAGAGAAATGCAAATCAAATGAGATACAACTTCACATTCACCAGGCCAATATAATAAAAAATAATTTTCTTAATGGAAAATAAATGTTGGCCAAGTATGTGGAGAAACTGGAACCCTTGTACATGGCTGGTGAGGATATAAAATGGTGCAGCAACCAGGGAAAACAGTTTGACAATTTCTTAGAAAGTTAAAGACAGAATTATCATATGACCCCTCAATTCCATCCCTAGCTATATACCCCAAAGAATTGAAAACTGGTACTCAAACATGTAGACATACACACATGCTCATAGCAGCACTATTCACAAGAGCCAAAAAGTGGAAACATTCCAAATGTCCGCCAACAGATGAATGGATTAACAAACTGTGTTATATACATATAATGGAGTATATTATTCAGTCACAAAAATAAGGAAGTACTGATACATACTAGAATGTAGGCAGACCATCCAAACATTATGCTAGGCCAAAGAAGTCAGACACAAAGGTTACATATGATATGATTCCATTTATAGGAAATACCCAGAACAGATAAATCCACAGTAACAGAATGTATATTGATGGTTGCCAGAAGCTGAATGGAAGGGAAAAGGGGGAGAAGAACAGGTAAAGGGTTTTACTTAGGAGTGATGGAAAGGTTTTATAACTGGATACTGGATAGTGGTTGCACAATATGGTGAATATACTAAATGTTCACTAACTCTTCATTTCAAAATGGTTAATTTTATGTTATCGGAATTTCATCTCAGTGTATTATTTTTAATTCTTTTTAATGTACATCATTTTTGAGAGAGAGAGCGTGCGTGAGTGCAACCTGAGGAGGGACAGAGAGAGGGAGACAGAGAACCTGAAGCAGGCTGCAGGCTGTCAGCACAGAGCCCAATGTGGGGTCGAACTCACAAACCATGAGATCATGGCCAGAGCCAAAAGTGGATGCTCAACCAACTGAGCCACCCAGGCTCCCTTTCAATAAGTTATTTTTCAACGTTTATTTATTTTTGGGACAGAGAGAGACAGAGCATGAACAGGGGAGGGGCAGAGAGAGAGGGAGACACAGAATCAGAAACGGGCTGTAGGCTTTGAGCCATCAGCCCAGAGCCTGACGCGGGGCTTGAACTCACGGACCGCGAGATCGTGACCTGGCTGAAGTCGGACGCTTAACCGACTGCGCCACCCAGGCGCCCCTAAATAAGTTATTTTTAAGAGGTTATCTATATCTATACCATATGACGTGTCATCAATATGCTGAGAATCAAACTCATTAATTTCCTCTCCCAAACCTGTTCCTTTTCCTGCATGCCTAATTTCAATTAAAGGTACCACAATCTATCCCTCAAAGCTGTAAATGAATTCATTCTTATTTCTTGATTCTCTTTTATCAAATCCAGCAGTTTTCCATGAGTAAACCTATGTTATAAATAATTGTTTCAGGAAGGAAAACTTCCAGACTCAGTCTATGAAACCAGTATTACTTTGATTCCTAAACCAGACAGAGACCCAGCAAAAAAAAAGAGAACTACAGGCCAATATCCCTGATGAATATGGATGCAAAAATTCTCAATAAGATACTAGCAAATCGAATTCAACAGCATATAAAAAGAATTATTCACCATGATCAAGTGGGATTCATTCCTGGGATGCAGGGCTGGTTCAACATTCGCAAATCAATCAATGTGATACATCACATTAATAAGAGAAAAGATAACAACCATATGATCCTGTCAATCGATGCAGAAAAGGCCTTTGACAAAATCCAGCACCTTTCTTAATAAAAACCCTTGAGAAAGTCGGGATAGAAGGAACATACTTAAAGATCATAAAAGCCATTTATGAAAAGCCCACAGCTAACAACATCCTCAATGGGGAAAAACTGAGAGCTTTTTCCCTGAGATCAGGAATACGACAGGGATGTCCACTCTCACCGCTGTTGTTTCACATAGTGTTGGAAGTGCTAGCATCAGCAATCAGACAACAAAAGGAAATCAAAGGCATCAAAATTGGCAAAGATGAAGTTAAGCTTTCACTTTTTGCAGATGACATGATATTATATATGGAAAATCCGACAGACTCCACCAACAGTCTACTAGAACTGATACATAAATTTAGCAAAGTTGCAGGATATAAAATCAATGTACAGAAATCAGTTGCATTCTTATACACTAACAATGAAGCAACAGAAAGACAAATAAAGAAACTGATCCCATTCACAATTTCACCAAGAAGCATAAAATACCTAGGAATAAATCTAGCCAAAGATGTACAAGATCTGTATGAAGGCTTATGAAGGAAATTGAAGAAGATATAAAGAAATGGGAAAACATTCTGTGCTCATGGGTTGGAAGAATAAATGTTGTTAAAATGTCAATACTCCCCAAAGCTATCTACACATTCAATGCAATCCCAATCAAAATTGCACCAGCATTCTTCCCGAAGCTAGAACAAGCAATCCTAAAATTCATATGGAACCACAAAAGGCCCCGAATAGCCAAAGGAATTTTGAAGAAGAAGACCAAAGCAGGAGGCATCACAATCCCAGACTTTAGCCTCCACTACAAAGCTGTAATCATCAAGACAGCATGGTATTGGCACAAAAACAGACACATAGACCAATGGAATAGAATAGAAACCCCAGAACTAGACCCACAAACGTATGGCCAACTCATCTTTGACAAAGCAGGAAAGAATATCCAACGGAAAAAAGACAGTCTCTTTAACAAATGGTGCTGGGAGAACTGGGCAGCAACATGCAGAAGATTGAAACTAGACCACTTTCTCACACCATTCACAAAAATGAACTCAAAATGGATAAAGGACCTGAATGTGAGACAGGAAACCATCAAAACCCTAGAGGAGAAAGCAGGAAAAGACCTCTCTGACCTCAGCCGCAGCAATTTCTTACTTGACACATCCCCAAAGGCAAGGGAATTAAAAGCAAAAATGAACTATTGGGACCTCATGAAAATAAAAAGCTTCTGCACAGCAAAGGAAACAACCACCAAAACTAAAAGGCAACCAACGGAATGGGAAAAGATATTTGCAAATGACATATCGGACAAAGGGCTAGTATCCAAAATCTATAAAGAGCTCACCAAACTCCACACCCAAAAAACAAATAACCCAGTGAAGAAATGGGCAGAAAACATGAATAGACACTTCTCTAAAGAAGACATCCAGATGGCCAACAGGCACATGAACAGATGCTCAACATTGCTCCTCATCAGGGAAATACAAATCAAAACCACACTCAGATATCACCTCACGCCAGTCAGAGTGGCCAAAATGAACAAATCAGGAGACTATAGATGCTGGCGAGGATGTGGAGAAACAGGAACCCTCTTGCACTGTTGGTGGGAATGCAAATTGGTGCAGCCACTCTGGAAAACAGCGTGGAGGTTCCTCAAAAAATTAAAAATAGACCTACCCTATGACCCAGCAGCCGCACTGCTAGGAATTTACCCAAGGGATACAGGAGTACTGATGCATAGGGGCACTTGTACCCCAATGTTTATAGCAGCACTCTCAACAATAGCCAAATTATGGAAAGAACCTAAATGTCCATCAACTGATGAATGGATAAAGAAATTGTGGTTTATATACACAATGGAGTACTACGTGGCAATGAGAAAGAATGAAATATGGCCCTTTGTAGCAACGTGGATGGAACTGGAGAGTGTGATGCTAAGTGAAATAAGCCATACAGAGAAAGACAGATACCATATGTGTTCACTCTTATGTGGATCCTGAGAAACTTAACAGAAACCCATAGGGGAGGGGAAGGAAACAAAAAAAAAAAAAAAAAAGAGGTTAGATTGGAAGAGAGCCAAAGCATAAGAGACTCTTAAAAACTGAGAACAAACTGGGGTGCCTGGGTGGCTCAGTCGGTTAAGCGGCCGACTTCAGCTCAGGTCATGATCTCACAGTCCGTGAGTTTGAGCCCCGCGTTGGGCTCTGTGCTGACAGCTCAGAGCCTGGAGCCTGTTTCAGATTCTGTGTCTCCCTCTCTCTGACCCTCCCCATTCATGCTCTGTCTCTCTCTGTCTCAAAAATAAATAAACGTTAAAAAAAAAAATTAAAAAAAAAAAAACAGAACAAACTGAGGGTTGATGGGGGGTGGGGGGGAGGGGAGGGGGGTGGGGGGGAGGGGAGGGGGGTGGGGGGGAGGGGAGGGGGGTGGGGGGGTGGGGAGGGGGTGGGGGGGAGGGGAGGGGGGGTGATGGGTATTGAGGAGGGCACCTTTTGGGATGAGCACTGGGTGTTGTATGGAAACCAATTTGACAATAAACTTCATATATTGAAAAAAAATAAAAATAAATAAAAAGAATTAAATAAATAAATAAATAAATAAATAATTGTTTCTATTACTATTTGAGGTACCTAAAGGCAGGCAAAGAAAGAGTAACATTTAGTTCATACTTATGACAAGTCTGGCACTATGTTATTTTACATGGATAGTCTCATTTCATCCTAATAACTCTATGAGAAAAGCCCATAATTATCTTGATTTTAGAGATGAGAAAGCAGAGATTAAAGTTAAGTGACTTCCCTAGACCTATATGATTACTAATCAGCAGGACAAAAACATATAGGACTACAGCCTCAGCTAGTACTTACTTCTTTTATAAAATAGAAGGCACTCACAATCATTTCATTCAAATATATTTTCTTGAGTAGGAATGAAAAAATAGAAATTGATAAGTAAACACATAAGATTTTTTTGCAAATATCACTTATCATGACTTCTGGACTTCTATCTCCAAAGAAGGTAGTGGTATTTTTTAAAATGCAAACAACAAAACCTATTAATACCTCTTTAACAGTTAACAATGTTGCATGACATTATTACCATTCCACCCTCCTGTAGATGCACTTCATTTTGTCCCTACCCCAGTAAAAATTAGCACTCAACAGCAAAAATTTTTCTTTTTGATAAGGTCAAATTGTTCCTCCTCTTACAGCGTGTGCTGTTTTTTGTGCTCTAAAAAGGCTTTACTTCACCCAAAATCACAAAGACTTTCTCCTGTGTTTTCCTTCACATGTCTTATTATTTTATCCATTTCAACTTAAGTTTTGTATATAGCATTTCAACTTAAGTTTTGTAAAAGTCAAAGTTCTTTTTTTTCCCATGTAAATTGTTGCAGCAACACTTGTTGGGAAAAAAACTATCTTTTCCCTATTACCTTGGCACGGTTATCTATTTCTGGACTTCCTATTCTGTTCCAGTGATCTACATGTCTATTCTAACACCAATATCACATTGTCTTGCTTACCGTACCTTTATAGAAGTAAATTGGATGAAGTGATTTCTTTAAGTTTAGTCTTCTTTTTCAATATTTTGGTTATTCTAGGCTCTTTGCATTTCAATATAAATTTGAAATCTATCTTGTCACCTTCTGAAAAAGACTGGGTTTTTATTAGGATTGCATTGAATCTATAAATCAATAGGGAGAGTTTACATTTGACATTGAGTTTTCCAATCCATTGACATATCACATATATTAGTTTAGGTCTTCTCTAATTTCTCTCAGTGATGTTTTATAGTTAACATGTACTGATCTTACAAATGATTTCTTAAATTTATCTTTAGTTATTTCATATTTTTTACATTTATTTATGTTTGAGAGACAGAGACAGAGAGTGAGCAAGGGAGGGGCAGAGAGAGAGAGAGAGAGAGAGAGAGAGAGAGAGAGACAGAATCCGAAGCAGGCTCCAGGCTCTGAGCTGTCAGCACAGAACCCGACACAGGGCTCGAACCCACAAACCGTGAGATCATGACCTGAGCCAAAGTCCAATGCTTAACTGACTGAGCCACCCAGGTGCCTCAGTTATTTCATATTTTTAAGCTATTGTAAATAGCAGTGATTTTTAAATTTCAATTTCTAATTGTTCATTGTTAGCAGAGAAATACAATTGATTTTTGTTTTTTAATATAGACTTTTGAATAAAACCCTGATAAGAAAATGAAAACGTGAGGAGCGCCTGGGTGGATCAGTGGGCTAATTGTCCAAGTCTTGATTTTCGCTCTAGTCATGATCTCACAGTTCGTGAGTTTGAGCCCCATGTCAGGCTCTGCGCTGACAGCGCACAGCCTGTTAGATATTCTCTCTCTCTCTCTCTCTCTCTCTCTTTGCCCTTCCCCTGTGAGCTCTCTTTCAAAATAAACAAATAAACATTGAAATAAAATGAAAATGTGAGCCATAGACCGGGAGAATATTTAGAAAGCATATATCTGATATACAACTAATATCGTAATAAATGAAGAACTCTCAAGACTCAATAATAGACAGATAACCTAAAAATTTTTTTAACAGACGAAAGATCTGAACAGGTACCTCATCACAGAAGATTTGTGAATGGCAAACACTTGAAAAGTAATTCAACCTCATTAGCCATCAGAGATGCAAATTAAAATCACAATGAAATATGCTTGCATACCCATCAGGGTGGCTATAATTAAAATAATACTTCGTACTGACAAGGATGTGAAGCAAATGTTGGTAGAAATGCAAAAATGCCACTTTATGAAATGGTTTGGCAGCTTCTCATACAAGTTAACATGCCCTTACCATTTACCATACATCCCAGCAATCTCATTCCTAGGTATGTATCAAACAGAAATTAACGCATAAGTTCAGACAAATACTTGTACACAAACTTTCATAGGAGTTTTCTCCATAACAGGCAAAAACTAGGAATAATCCAAATGATCATCAACTGATGAATGGCTAAACAAAGTCTGATTAGACCCATGCCCAAGGAATACTTTCAGCAATAAAAAAGAACTGCTGATACTCAAAACAACATGGAGGAGTCTCAAAACCATTATGCTAAGTAAAAGAAGTCAAGACACGGGGCACCTGGGTGGCTCAGTCAGTTAAGCGGCCGACTTCAGCTCAGGTCATGATCTCGCGGTCAGTGAGTTCAAGCCCCGCGTCAGGCTCTGTGCTGACAGCTCAGAGCCTGGAGCCTGCTTCAGATTCTGTGTCTCCCTCTCTCTGACCCTCCCCCGTTCATGCTCTGTCTCTCTCTGTCTCAAAAATAAATAAATGTTAAAAAAAAAAAAAGAAGTCAAGACACAAAAGGTAACATTCTGTGTGCTTCCATTTATATGAGCTCCTGGAAAAGGCAAAAACCACAGTGACAGAAAACAGATCAGTGACTGCCAAGAGCTGGGGCTGGGGGAGAAAACAGACTGCAAACAACAGACACAAGGGATTATTTTGGGGTGACAGAAATTTCAGTACCATGATTTTCTATACTATATCATGATTTGGTGGTGGTAACACAACTGTACACATCTGGAAAAACCAATCAAACTGTACACTTAAAATGGGTAAGCTTTATCCTATGTACATTATACTTCAATACAACTTACAGTATAGCTACAAAAATCTCCAACTCTCACAGTAGAAAATGCAAAGCTACAGTTACAGACTGAAAGTGGAAGTTGCTGAGTTTAGAATCACTTGAACACAAAAGTGGGTAACACAATATTTGGGTATTTCTATGGGTATTTCTCTTTGAAGGCACAGGTGATAATTAAAGAATAATCATGACAGTTAAGAATGAAGCAGAAAAGGTTCTAAGTAGTATCATGGATTTTTAATTCTTTTAAAAGCATATCCCATGTATGTCCATTTCAA
Organism: Acinonyx jubatus; assembly: GCF_027475565.1. Classification (NCBI taxonomy): domain Eukaryota; kingdom Metazoa; phylum Chordata; class Mammalia; order Carnivora; family Felidae; genus Acinonyx; species Acinonyx jubatus. The sequence goes on along the minus strand of NC_069381.1, from coordinate 35,863,545 downwards.
CAAAGTTCTGAAATATTATTAAAGTAAAAATATAATGATAAAGAAAGCCTTAAATCCTCAAAGCCACTAAACACCTATTAGAATGACTAGAAATTTTGGTGGGCGCCTGGGTGGCTCAGTCGGTTGGGCGTCCGACTTCAGCTCGGGTCATAGTCTCACTCTTCCTGGGTTCAAGCCCTGTGTCGGGCTCTGTGCTGACAGCTCGGAGCCTGGAGACTGCTTCAGATTCTGTCTCTGTCTTTCTTCCCCTTCCCTATTCGCTCTCTGTCTCTCTCTCAGATATAAAAAATAAAACATAAAAATAAAAAAAAAGAATGACTAGCAATTTTTAAAAAAGAAAAAGAAAAAAGAGAATAATAAGTGTTAGTGAGGATGCAGAGAAATTGGAACTCTCATACATTGCTAGTGAAAACACAAAATGATGCAGCCACTGCGGAAAACAGGTTAAAGGTTCTTCAAAAAGTTAAACACAGAATTACCATGATTCTGCAATTCCACTGCTAGGTATATGCCCAAAGGTATTGAAACCAGGAACTCAAACATTTGTACATGAATGCTCATAGCAACATTATTCACAATAGCCAGAAGGTGGAAACAGTCCAAACAACTGTCAACTGATGAGTGAACAAACAATATATGTTATATCCATAAAATGGGATTTTATTCAGCCATAAAAGTAATAAAGTACTGGGATGCCTGGGTGGCTCAATCAAGTAAGGTCTGACTTGATTTCGGCTCAGGTCATGATCTCACAGTTTTTGAGTTCAAGACCTGCATCAGGTTCTGCATGAACAACATGGAGCCTGCTAGGGATTCTCCCTCTCTCTCTCAAAATAAATAAACTTTAAAAAAAAAAAAAAAAGGAAAGATGCCTGGGTAGCTCAGTTGGTTAAGCGTCTGACTTCAGGTCAGGTCATGATCTTGCAGTTCATGAGTTTGAGCCCTGCATCAGGCTCTGCACTGACAGCATGGTATCTGCTTGGGAATCCCAATCTCTCTTTCTCTCTGCCTCTTCCCCACTTGCACTCCCTCTCTCAAAATAAACTTAAAAAAAAAGGAATAAAGTACTGATATATGCTATAATGTCGACAAACTTCAAAAACATTATGCTAAATAAAAGAAGCTAAATGAAACAAAACATCACATATTATATGATTCCATTTACATGAAATATCTGGAATAGGTAATCCATAGAGACAGAATGCAATTGGTAGTTGCCAGGGCTGGGATGAAGATAGAATGCAAAGTGACTGCTTAATGGGTAGAGCTTTTTCTTTTAGGGTGATAAAATGTCTTCAAACATTACTTAAACTGAAAGTTCAATCTGGTTTTGAGCTTTGGTACTTTAAAGTTTATACTTTTCTTGGGACCCCTGGATGGCTCAGTTGGTTAAGCATCTGACTTTGGGTCATGTCATGATCTCGCAGTTCATGAGTTCAAGCCCCACATCAGGGTCTCTGCTGTCAGCCAGTGTGCAGCCTGCTTTGGAACCTCTGTCTCCCTCTCTCTGCCCCTCCCCTGCTCTCTCTCTATCTCACTCTCAAAAAAAAAAAAAAAAGTTTACTCTTCTCCCTGTTAAATCTCACTTGCTAGTTCTTCTTGAACCATCATTTCTGTTTGTGACTGAACTTATTCAACATGGAAAATGTGCCCTCAGCATATGTGATAAGTGTCTCTTCTAGGTCTTTATCAAAGAAGTTGATGGAAATAATTATTAGGGCAGGGACAAGGGGTGCCTGGGTAGCTCAGTCAGTTGAGCATCCAACTCTTGATTTGGGGTCAGGTCATTATCCCAGGGTCATGGGATCAAGCCCTGTGTCCAGCTCCACACTGAGCATGGAGCCTACCTAAGATTCTCTCCCTCTCCCTCTGCCCCTCTCCCCTGCTTCCTACACTCTCTCTAAAAAAAAGACAAGTACAAGAATAGAGGTCTGTATGACCTGATCATATCAGGCTGGTCCTGACACATCAAATCAACCTTCTTTTATAGACATTATACTTCAAACAAGTATTAATACAATCAGCTGTAACATTAGCAAAGAAATCCCAAAAAGTTCTTTACTCATTTAACAAAAAAGTATACATTGCTTACTATGTGTCATATATAATGCTACATATAAATTAGAAACATGATAATGGAAACAGTCATTCTTTGCAGTGATCATTCCTATTGTTAAAAAGAAAACCACAGGCCCAAAATGGTGTCACTTAGGTTAAGGCCTCTAGTTGGTAAACCAATACCTAACTGCAGTTTCAACCCCAGGAATGTAACCTTTAACCTGTTGACATGGAATTTCCTGGTCAATACTCAGAAATTTACTAATAGATCCCTTCTGCTCGCTTTAAGAGGGCAACCTTGCCTAAACAATGCATTCCCTGCTAATAAATTCCTTTCTGTTTTTCTTTCTTCCCTTTTTTTTTTTTTTTTTTGCTATGCCCTCTCTCTGCCTTTAAAAACCTTTTTTCTTGCTTAACTCCTTAGAGATCCCTTCTACTTGCTAGAGGGGATGCTGCCTGATTCATGAACCAACTAATAAAGTCAATTACATCTGTAAATTTACTCAGGTTGAATTTTGTTTTTTTCAACACTATAAGGCATTATTCTTGTAAAGGCAAGTTGGCCAACAAAGTAAAAAAGAGAATCCCAGGGGCGCCAGGGTGGCTCAGTTGATTAAGCATCTGACCTCGGCACAGGTCATGATCTCCTGGTTTGTGGGTTTGAGCCCCACATCGGGCTCACTGCTGTCAGTGCGGAGTCCTCTTCAGATCCTCTGCCCCCCTCTCTCTCCCCCTCCCCTGCTTGCTGCTTGCTCTCTCTCTTAAGAATAAACATTAAAAAAAAAAAAAAAAAGAATCCCAAAAGTTCATTCAGAGGATCAAACCCTACCAATTAAAAGATTCTTGAGATTTACAATCTTCCTATTAAAATGCCAATATTCAGTACAGTTCACTGGTTAGGCCAACCTCAGTATAAATTACTTGAACCCAACAAGAAAAACCATCCAAACCTAATCCTTCCATCTGTGGTCTCTGTTTCTAGTTCCTCATTCCCCATTTGCTAATCTCAATGAAAACTCATTCATTCAATAATTACTAATTATTGTACATTATTATAACTGTAATAGGAAACTACTGAAAGACTTTAATCAAGAAAATGGCTAAACATTGGTGCTGCATAAATATTGACAAAATGAAAAAATTGGAAGATAAAACTGAAAGAAAGAAGGTACGGCATAGGTGATACAGTTAAAGGTACTACACTAGCATTGTGTGGTAACAGATGGTAGCTACAATTTTGGTAAACACAGCATAACATACAGAGGTTTGGTTTTTTTTTTAATTAAGTTATTTTAATGTTTATTTATTTTTGAGAGAGACAGACAGAATGTGAGGGGTGGGAGGGGAGCAAAGAAAGAGGGACACAGAGAATCCAAAGCAGGCTCCAGGCTCTGAGTTGTCAGCACAGAGCCTGACACAGGGCTCGAACTCATGAACCGTGAGATCATGACCTGAGCCGAAGTCAGATGCTTAATCGACTGACCCCCCCAGGCACCCCCCACCTACTAACTTGTTGATTGGCTATGTTGTACACAAGAAACTAATGTAACATTGTGTGTCAACTATACTTCAGCTAAAACAAAACAAAAATCTAAAAGAAAGAAGAATAAACATGATCAGGTTTGTGTTTTGGGATTAACAGACTTTAGAGAGAAGAGTGACCTGGAAACGAAGAAGACTGAATACAGTGTTAACATAATAAGGCCACCAAAATGACCTAAGTAAAAAGACTGTAAATGTGGCTTAGAATGGGCAACTGTGGTGCAATAGAGCAGACCACCTGGAGATGTTGGGAACTAAGGCTCTCTGGGTGATTGGATAGGGAGGGGAAGAAGGGCAGAAGAGGAGTCAAGAAGGACTTCCAGGTCTCTGGCTTTCAACTACTGGGTGGATAATGGTGATATTTAATAAGACAGGGACCAAGGAAGAACTGGTTTAGGGGAATAGAGAGGCAGAACAGGGGCGTTTGGGTGGCTCAGTCAGTTGAACATCCGACTTCAGCTCAGATCATTATCTTGCCATTTACGAGTTCCAGCCCCGCATCAGGCTCTATGCTGACAGCTTGGAGCCTAAGAGCCTGCTTCAGGTTCTGTGTCTCCTTCTCTCTCTGCCCCTCTCCTGTTTGCACTCTGTCTCTCTCTCTCTCAAAAATAAATAAAAACATTTTAAATTTTTTTTTTAAAGTAAGGCAGAATAAACAGATGGAGTGAGTTGTAGGGTGGTATAGTTCAGTGGATTCATATTAGAAATACAGAAGACAGAGCACCTGGGTGGTTCAGTAGGTGGAACATCCAACTTGATTTTCAGCTCAGGTCATGATCCCAGGGTTGTTGGATCAATCCCCATGTCAGGCTCCTCACTGAGCATGGAGCCTGCTTAAGATTCATTCTCTCTCTCTCTCTCTCTCTCTCTCTCATATTCTCTCCACCCCTCACTCCCTCTATACCCCCTCCCCTGCTCTCCCTCAAAAAAAAAAAAAAAAAAAGGTGGCACGCCTGGGTGGCTCAGTTGGTAAAGTGGCTGAGTTTGTGAGTTTGGCTCAGGTCATGATCTCTCCGTTCATGGGTTTGAGCCCCGCATCGGGCTCTGGGCTGACAGCTCAGAGTCTGGAGCCTGCTTTGAATTCTGTGGCTCCCTCCCTCTCTGCTGCTCTCCCATTTGCACTCTGTCTCTCTCTCTCAAAAAATGAATAAGCATTTCTAAAAATTTTTAATTAAAAAAAAGGAAAGAAAGAAACAGGGGCACCTGGGTGGCTTAGTTGGTTAAGTGTCCAACTCTTGATTTTGGCTCAGGTCATGATCTCACCATCCGTGAGATCAAGCCCCACGCCAGGCTCCACCCTGACAGCATGGAGCCTACTTGGGATTCTCTGACTATCTCTCTCTGCCCCTTTTGTACACACACTCTCTCTCAAAATGAACTTAAAAGAAAAAAAAAGTAGTTCTTTTACAAATCTCCCAAAAGATAAATAAATCAGCTTTTTAAATGGGCAAAGAATATGAACAGACATTTCTTCAAAAAAACATTGCAAATAGCCAATAATCACATTAAAAGGTACTCAATGTCATTAGTCCTCAGGGAAATGTCAATCAAAACCACAAGATACCACTTCAGACCCACTATGATGACTAAAACCAAAGACAGACAACAGCAAATGTTGATGAGGATGTGAAGACATCATATACTGCTGACAGGAATGTAAAATGGTACAGCCACTTTGGGAAAGAGCCTGGCAATTCCTTATTTAAAATGTTAAACATAGAATTACCATACAACCCAACAATTCTACTCCTAAGTATATACCCAAGAAAAATCAAAACATATCCACATGGAAATCTTTACACAAATGTTCACAGAAGCATTATTCACAACAGTCAAAAGGTAGAAACAACCCAAATATCCATCAACTGACAAAATGTGGTATATCCATACAATGAAATATTGTTCAGTGATAAAAAAAGAATGAACTACTGCTACATGCTACAACATAGATAGACCTTAAAAACGTCATGCTAGAGGGACATGTGGGTGGCTCAGTCAGTTGAGCAATGGACTCTTAATTTCAGCTCAGGTCATGATCTCACAGTTTATGAGTTCAGGACCCACGTCAGGCTCTGTGCTGGCAGTATGGAGCCTGCTTGGGATTCTGTCTCTGTCTCTCTCTGCCCCTCCACCCCAGCCCCTCTCAAAAATAAGTAAATACAACATTAAAAAAAAAAAAATCACGCCAGGGGCGCCTGGGTGGCTCAGTCAGTTAAGCGTCTGACTTCGGCTCAGATCATGATCTCGCAGTTTCTGAGTTTGAGCCCTGCATCCAGCTCTGCAATGACAGCACAGGACCTGCTTCAATTCTATCTCCGTTTCTCTCTGCTCCTCCCCCACCTCTCTCTCTCAAAAATAAATATTTTTTAAAAAGTCATGCTCACTGAAAGAAGCCAGTCACAAAAGGCCACATATTGTATGACTCAATTTATATGAAATGTACAGAATAGGCAAATGTACAGAGGCAGAAAGTAGATTACTGGTTACATAGGGTTGGGGGAAAGGGAGGATAAAGAGGTGACAGCTAAAGGGTCTAGGGATTCTTTCTGAAGTGATGACAGTGTTCTAAATTTGACTGCAGTGATAGCTGCATATATCTGTGAATATACTAAAAGTCACTGAATAGTACAGTTTAAATGGATAAATTGTATCATATGTGAATTATATCTCAATAAGCTTTTAAAAAGAAAAAGTAATTCAGGAATACTCTCTACTTCAGTTGGGCTAGGCTAGGATTCCAACAACCTCAGTCCAGGAATTCCCTATGCAACACAATACCTTAAAATAAAACATTCAATTTTAGTGGCAATAGTTCTCAAAAGGGTACATATTGGAATGAGTTGTAATGCTTTAAAGAAAATACAGATCCCTGGGACCACCCCAGTCCCACTGGATCAAAATCTTTATGATAGTGTATGGATTTATATATATATATTTTTTTTACATTCCAGAGGTTAAAAGGAAGACAACGTGAGGCTTTTAATAGACATGTTGAGAACAAGTGAAAAAATTTGAATATGGTCTTTATATTAGATGCTATTATTAAACTGATGTTAAACTTCTTGTATCTGATAATATATTGTTACTTAGGAGACTATCCTTGAGCTTACAAAAAATACTTTTAAGGGTGAGGCACAAAAGGTCTGTAACTTGCTTTGAATTGTTTCAGGAAAAAATATACATAAATACACACAGATAAAACAAATATAAAGTTACAACCAAATCAGTCAACCAAAGTCAGTTTATATGGGTATTCATTGTATTTGAAAATTTCAAAATAAAAAGTTAGGTAGCAGGAAAATTCCCGATTCTCCCTGTAGCTTAAGAGTCACAAACTTCAGGTCAAAAGGAAATCTGACCCAAAAATTAATTTCCCAGTTGCTATAAGAAGATTTCTTCCCCTATCCTCACTTCCCAGGATGGACAAATGGACAAAGCTTTCTAATCCATATGTGCCCAAGATTTATAATCCCGAAGAACAGATGAGATTACATTTTAATGGGAACAAGTGTCTGTTATTATACCCTGAAAATTACTAGTGTGCTTTGTCCTTTAGAAAGAGGGAAGAGTGTGATTTCAGCAGGAAGTCAATGAGTACCTTCAGTAAAAAAGCACAGGCACTAAAGGTAAAAGAGTAGAAGATGCAATCACAGGCGAAAAAACTGCCCAGACTACACAGCTTAACTTTTGTTAGATCCCGTCTATCATACAAATCCTAGACAAAGAAAAGGCTCATTCTTTCATCCAGGATATACTGAAGTGCCCAGTACCTTATCCTATCCTCATGTACTAAATATGTGTATCAAAGAGCTATACACAGAAGCAATCTAACTTCACAAGGTTAAGAATCCTGTTTATAAGGGGGTATCTGGGTGGCTAGGTCGGTTAAAGGTCCTACGTCAGCTCAGGTCATGATCTCGCAGTTCGTGATTTTGAACCCTGCATCAGGCTCTGTGCTGACAGCTCAAAGCCTGGAGCCTGCTTCGGATTCTGTGTCTCCCTATCTGCCCCTCCCCTGCTGGCAATGTGTGTGTGTGTCTCTCTCTCAAAAATAAACATTTAAAAATATATAAAAAATAAAAACTTTAAAAAAAAAAAAAAAAAGAATCCTGTCTAGGAGAATGCTCTCTCCCAGAAAAATGCATTCATTCAATCACATTGAATCTTCTTCTTGACTCTCCCTACATGATCAGTACCAGTGATAGCATAAGAGAGCAATCAGAATATATTCCATTAAATTCCACTTTCTATACTTCACTTTGAAAAATTAAACTATCTAAATCCTAGAAAGAAAAATAATAAATGTGGCCATGACAAATGACAATCAAGAATTTGTTCATAAAGCAAGGGACCATCTTTACTGACACTTACCAAGCTGGCAGTAAGAGAAGGTGCAGATTGTCCAAGAGACTGGTTCCTCATTCGAACCAGGTTTGATGCTTCTCCTGAAGACTGCCAAGTCACCTGTCCCACACTGCTATGTACACTGCTGGACAAGGGGAGCAGCTGCTTACCTTCAAACACAAGGTTCAGAAAATATACTTGTAATTATTTATTAATTAACAAGTGAAAATACACACTGATATCAAGTGGATAAAAGTATACCAATTCAAAACAAAATGAAGTTCTGCCATACCCATTTTAGAATCTGTAGCCCTTTAAAAATTCCAACTGCCTTGGGGTCCCTGGGTGGCTCAGTTGGTTAGCATCTGACTCTTGATTTCGGCTCAGGTCATGATCTCATTATTCGTGGGTTCAAGCCCCGTGTCGGGCTCTGCACTGACAGCATGGAGCCTATTTGGGATCCTCTCTCTCCCTTTCTCCCTGTCTTCTCTCTCTCTCTCTCTCTCTCTCTCTCTCTCTCTCTCTCTCTCTCTCTCTCTTTCTCTCTCAAAAATAAATACACTGTTAAAAAGATTCCAGGGGTGCCTGGGTGGCTCAGTCGGTTAAGTGTCCAACTTCATTCAGCTCAGATCATGTCTCACAGTTCATGGGTTCAAGCCCCACATCAGGCTCTGTGCTGACAGTGCCAAGCCTGCTCGGGATTCTCACTCTGCCTCTCTCACACACACGTTCTTTCTCTCTCAAAATACATAAACAAACATTAAAAAAATACAATAAAATTCTCTGTAATATCCACCACCATGCCAGCCCCCAACCCAGACATCCAACCTGCAAGCTAGGAGTTTTCCAGTCTCTTCCATGCTACTTAGTTTCTCACCAACTCAATGCAACATGAGTGAAGCAGGCAGCTTCTCCTAGACAAGTTTGGCCCCTCGGTTTCCAGAAGACAAACAGTGGATCTGTAATGCTCTGTCTAGACCCCATGTGTCCAGTCCAGGATGACTGACTGCCTTAATCCCAATGAAAGAATACAAGAAAGTCACTTACAAAGACTGAGTATCTAGAATTGCAATGACTTTCCAATTCAAGTGCAAGTCCCATTTCAACCTCTTCCTTCATAATGTTCTTCACATTGCTGCTAGTTATTTAACCAAAACAAATATGATATCATTCCTCGCCTTAAAATATTTCTGATGACTCCTTACTGTTTAAAATAATTAGCCAAACTTTTAAAAAAACTAAAGAGATCCTTGGTGCGACTAGATGGCTCCATTGGTTAAGTGTCTGACTCTTGATATCAGTTCAAGTCTTGAACTCAGGGTCATGTGAGTTCAAGCCCCACACTGGGCTCTGAGCTGGTCATGAAGACTACTTAAAAAAGCAAAAACAAACAAACAAACAAACAAACCTAAAGAGATCCTCAATAAATCCAGATTATCTTCCTGGCCTCATCTCCAACTCTTTTCCACACCCATTTGCTCACTCAACTTCACGTATGCCCTGCGTTTTCACCCGGCTTTATCCTAGTCACCCAATTCACTTGAAAATTCTTCCTCTTCCTAGCAAAATCCTATTCAACATGGAAATACCTGCTGTAATAAAGGTGTGAGCAAAAGGAGTTTTTAGTTTTGTTTTTGCTACAACATATCCTTTTATTGCAACAAAATATGATGCAAATTATTTGGAGGGCAATTTAGCAAAACTTATTAAAATTTTAACTCAAATGTTTGAATCTAGCATTCCACTTGTAGGAATGCAGTAAAATGAAAAAAATAACAGTCCAGAATGCTCACCTTAGCAATGCTCACCAGGATAAAACTGGAAATAAGATAAACGTTCATTATAGTTTAAAGAAATTATAATATCTCCACATAATGAAATACTAAACCCATTAAATGAGGCACCTTGGGGCGCCTGGGTGGCTCAGTCAGCTTAGTGTCCAACTTTAGCTCAGGTCATGATCTTGTGGTTCGTGAGTTCAAGTCCCCGTGTCAGGCTTTGTGCTGACAGCTCAGAGCCTGGAACCTGCTTCACATTCCATGTCTCCCTCTCTCTCTGCCTCTACCCTGCTTACACTCGGTCTCTGTCTCTCAAAAATAAATAAACATTAAAAAAAATTTTTTTAAATAATAATGAGGCACCTCAACATGCAGTCAAGAGAAAAATGTTCAACATTTCCTGTTGAGTATAAAAAGCAGAAAGGAAATATGTGGCATACGATTCCAATTTTGATTTTTAAAATAAAAAAGTTTATGTATATTTACATAAATTTTTAAATATATATTTAAATATAATGGAGCATATATAAATAGTTGGAGAGAGGGAGACAGAAGACTAAGAAGAACTTTTCACTTTGATAATAATGCAGGTCTTTGAACTCAAATTTTTTATTACTGGTATATCTACTTTTTTTTAAGATTTATTTTATTTTGAGAGAGACAGACAGAGAGAGAGAGAGAGAGAGAGAGAGAGAGAGAGAGAGAGTGTGTGTGTGTGTGTGTGTGTGTGTGTATGAACTGGGGAAGGACAGAGGGAGAGAAAAAGAGAAGCCCAAACAGGCTCCATACTCAGCACAGAGACCAACACAGGGCTCAATCCCACAAACCATGAGATCATGACCTGAGCTGAAATCAAGAATTGGAGACTCAACCAACTGAGCCACCCAGGTACCCTATGGTATATTTACTTTTTTAATCAGAAACATGCAATGTTTTTTAAAAATCTAGTTATCTTTCAAGTCTGTTCTCAAATGTATGCTTTACCAAAAAGCCTTTCCATAAAACCCTCTACAAAAAGTAAAAATGGTTCTCTACTCAAAACTTCCATAAGGCCAGAGTAGAGACTGCCTGCCTTCTTTCCTTCCTTCTGCAAATGTTGCCATGTTCTCCAGATGACCTGCCTACTCCTCATCTATATATTCTAAAGGAAAGAGATCATTGACTTACCCTATCCACATATACAAAGGCTAGTATCATAGCCCTATCTCCCTTCAAAATAAGGGCTTACTGGGGAAAGGCTTATACATCTGCAAAAGAAACCCATTTGGATATATACAAGTCTGGGCTTGAAGCATACCAAGGTTTGCCAAGAATTTGAGGAAAACAAACAACGTAAGAAGGAACAATATGAACAAATGGAGCAACTGGCCTTTTAGTAAAGAAAGAACTCAGAAGAAAAGAAAACTTAAAAATTATAACTATTCTTACAAGGATTCAAAAGGCTAATGTGTAAAATAATCCCAGTTAAAGATGGCTGACTGAGGACATACTTTTTATCTTTGGTCACCAAGGACAGTAAATGAAAATAAAGAAGTAAAATATACAAACAAACAAAGGCTATAATGAGGGAGGGGGATTGACTGAGGAAATGAATAAAATTTGGGGAAAATCTAAAGCAGATAGGTGAATCATAACCAATGGAACTGGGCAAAGAAAGACACAAGGTATAATAAGCAGAGAGGAAATTGCAGTTAAATGACATATGAGGCTACCCTGCAAAATCTCAGATAAGTTCAGTATTCAGAGATACAAGATACCAAAGAAGATATAAAGTTAAGACATAAAGCTGAACTCAGATTAACTGAAAATCTATAGGCAAACACAACCACATTCCCATATTGTACCACCCAGCAGCCAGACAATCACCTCACAGGATAGAAGGGATATGGGATCTCAGAGCAAAGTGATGGATTCTGGTTGTTAGGTGCTCAAAAGAAAGAGTTGATTCAGAAACAAAACTTTAAAAAAAAATTTTGATACAAAACTCAAAATTCTATTTACTTATACAAAATTGAGAAGGTAACACATCCTTTATTCATAGCATTCTGCTATGAAAAGAACCAAAAAAAAATGGCTTTATGTGATTAAATACATGCCTGGCAAAATAACAATTCCAATAAAAAAGTGCAAAGATAAAGCCAAGAAAATAGCCCTGAAATGGGACAAAAATAAAAAGAAATTTAAAACCATTTACCAAGAAGTATGGTGGGGTTTCTTCTCTATTAATCTAATATTTTTAGCTGAGGCCAAACAGATTCTCTTTTAATATTCTATTGATTTCTGAAAATTATGTCACATTTTAATGGTTTCCCATTTGGATTATAACTTCCTTGTATCACTTCTTCCTCTTGAATTTTTTTAAAGACTTTTCAATGGGGAAGGTGGGGAGGCACTACCAGCTTTGGAAAGGATTTTGAAAATGGGGGTGGGGGCAGAAAATCAAAAGGAGTGCCTATGTGGCTCAGTCAGATAAACATCTGACTCTTGGTTTTGGCTCAGGTCATGATACATCAGTTCATGAGTTCAAGCCCCACATTGGGCTCTGCACTGGCAGTGCAGAGCCTGCTTGGGATTTTCTCTCTCCCTCTCTCATTGCCCCTTCCCCATTCTCTCTCTCAAAATAAGTAAACTTAAAAAAAGAAAGAAAGAAAGAAAATCAGAAGAAGCAAAGGATGTAAAGTCTACAGAAGTGAGCAGAAAGCAGAAGTCAAATTCAAAGAGAATAACCAGTGACAGTGGTCAACTAGGAGATAACTAACAGGCCCAGGAGGCTACCATTCAGACACCACCAGGAACTAGTAAAGAGAGGAAGATAGCCTTACCCTTAAGTGTTTTATACAAAACTACCACAGAGAAGATGACAAGTCAACTGATATACCCTTAAATATTGACAACGCAGTCCCATATTTCTTAAAAAACAAATTTAGAGAGGCTCCTGGAAGGTTCAGTTGGTTAAGCATATGACTCAAGTCATGATCTCACACTTCGTGAGTTTGAGACCCATATGGAGCTCTGCACCAGTGGTACAGAGCCTGCTTGGGATTCTCCCTCTCTCTCTCTCTCAAAATAAATAAATAAAAGCTTTAAAAAAAAAAAATTAGCTACTCACCTGACAGAGAACTGGCCAGGCTTCCTCTCCGCAACTTACAGTCATCCTGACTAAGTTGTCGTTGAAGTTTAGCTTTTCCAGTGGATGAAAACAGGTCAGGATTACTGAGCTTCCTGAAAAGCAGGGGACTAAGTCCAGTTATCACATCCTTCAAAGAAAAAAAGGTAAAATATAAAGTCTTTAAGGTCTTTTCTGAAAGTATAAGGACTTTATATTAAACATTCATTACAGTTAAATAGTGCCAGCATTTTATACTTCCTGATCAATAGCTAAAGCCAAAAACATATTTCTTAGTAAAAGCTGTTTGGGTATGCTATGAAGGCTACAGGACACTGATTATAAATGCAAAAGAAGGGACGCTTAGGTGGCTCAGTCGGTTAAGCGTCCGACTCTTGACTTCGGCTCAGGTCATGATCCCACTGTTTCTGGGTTCAAGCCCCGCATCAGGCTCTGCGCTGGTGGGGTGGAGCCTGCTTGGGATTCTCCCTCTTTCCCTCTCTCTCTCTGCCCCTCCCCCACTCACTCTCTCTAAGTAAATAAACTTTAAAAAATAAAATAAATAAAAATAAATAAATAAATAATAAAATGCCAAAGAAAAAACGGGGGGGAAGGCTCACAAGATGACACGTTAAGACATTTTGACAGGATGTGTTATTCATAATGAGTACATGTCTAGTTATGTTTATTTATTTTCCTCCTTCTATTCACTCTTCCTATATATCCAGTAAAGAAAAGCATATTTTAGTTTTTAAAAAAAAACATAAATAGCAGACCTTCCTTTACCTGATATACAAGGTTAGAAATGCCTCTAACATTCCATTAATGCTAAAATAAGATATAGAGATTTCTTTATAGGTCAAATAGGAGCTGAATACATGTTTCAATGAAAAAGCATAATAGTACTATGGAGAGGGGTGCCTGGGTGGTCAGTCAGTTGACCATCCAACTCTTGATTTTGGCTCAGGGCATGATCGCAGGGTCATGGAATAGAGTCCCACATGAGGCTCCACACTGGGCATGGAGCTTGCTTGGGATTCTCTCTCTCTCTCCCTCTGCCCCCTCCCCAGCTCACACACACACATTTTTTGAAAAATTTTTAAAGTACCACGGAGAAAATACAGATAATATGAAACATTGACAGAGCCTCCTCCCATTTGTCTTTATTTTAATCCAGCTCATCCTGCTCCATCCCAATGCCTGTTCCTCTTCACTCAGTAAGCAATGTCAACTCTCTTCAAGATTCAGACATTTTGAAGCAAACATGCACCTCATTGGCAGCATTGAAAGAGAAACTATTTTTTAAAAAATAAGGCAAATGAGACATATCTTTCACATTTCAATGAAAGAAACTAAAACAAATACAGGTAATTAGCACATCAAAGTGATATGGACAGGACAAAGACAAAATGAGAAACATAAGAAATAACTACAATCTATGTTACCTGCCATTTGAAGAATAAGACTCAAACAACTAGTAAAAGCCACAGGGGGGGAGAATGGGAAAATGCCAACCTTCTTCAGATTTAAAAAAAATAAAAAACTATAAGGTCATACACTGTGATTGGTGGGTTCACAAACATGTTCACAAACATAATACTGGTTGGTGGTGCCTATCCAGAATATAATTTACAAATGCCCCAAAATAAAAAAAGTTAAATAAAAATAACGATTAAATAAAAATAAGAGTAAGTTAAATAAAAATAAAATAAAGAAACAAGGAAACGGTATTTTTAAATTGGTAGTAAATGGATAAAATGATGAAGAGGGATATTTAGGCACTGTATCATTAAAGCAAATGGTGTGTCAAGATAACTATAACAGAAGTTAGCAGGGAGAAAGGGAAACTGGAAGCAGTAGCTAATACAAAAAGAGAAGACAGCAAGATAGCACTGTATATTCCCACCATCGGGTGTGTTAAGGATGAAATACCACCTATGCATCAAGGAGAAAGCATGGAAGGAAGCAGGGTTTGGGCACTAATGCTGATAACCAACCAAAAAAGGCCGGCCACTCACAGAGGCAACACCCCAGCATGCAGCTTTAGGTGGAATAAGGAAGCATTGGAAGATATCAAGCTGAAGTAATATCCTAAATGAAGACAATAGGGAGACGGAAAGGACTCATCCCCAAAATAACTTACAAACCAACTACATCAGGAAGCCAGCACTGGGATGCCTGCTACACTGTATGGATGAGCAATTAGTCTTAGCCAGAAAAGGAACAACAACGAATACAGGACTAGAGCAGCACCAATTAAGAGCAAGTCCTAGCCTTTTCAATCTCCCTATTCCCTATCATAATATACCATAGGAAAAAAAAAGCCAGAAAACAGAAAAAAATAAATAAAAGTATATCACATCCCTTCTTATTCCAAGACTCACCTGTCAAAACCTTGCAAAGGGAAGCAAATATAAATTAAATTGGATAAGAAATTTAATTTTTAAACAATTTTATTTTTAAGTAATCTCTACACCCAATGTGGGGCTCAAACTCAGAACCCCGAGATCAAGAGTCGCATTTCCACCAAGTGAGCAAGCCAGAAGCCCCTGAAATTTAACTTTTAAATTAGTATGTCTTTTTTTTTTTTACTGAAGTATATTAGTCATTTCAGAAAAGTACACATATCCAAGCATATAACTCAATGAATTTTCACAAATTAAACATACCTATGTAACCAGCATCAAGATATATATTTAAAAAAAAAAAAAAAAAGACATAACCAAGCACCCCAAAAAGCCCGCTGTGTTCCCTTCCAAGCACTACCCAGGCTTCCAACAGAACAGATTATATAAAGTGAAAAACTTGGGGCACCTGGGTGACTCAGTCGTTTAATCATCTGACTCTGGATTTCAGCTCAGGTCATGATCTCAGGGTTCGTAGGATCAAGCCCTGCCTCACTCAGGCTCTGTGCTGACAATATGGAGCCTGGTTAGGATTCCTGCTCTCCCTCTCACTCTAATTTTGCCCCTCCCCTGCTCATACTCTCTCTCAAAAATAAACAAACTTTTTTAAAAAAATTAATAAATAGGAAATCTTTATATGAATGGAATCAACTAGCCTGGACTTTTTAAAACTATATTTACCCAAGAAGTCATTAAGGGACAGGATAGAATGAAGCAAATAATACAAAATCACATATAATCCAACAGAGAAAGAAAAAGTGTATAGGAGGTAGAACTTCCTTACTAATTTCCATAATAACTTCATATAGTTCTCTAGTTTCCACTCTAGTCACTTATGAGATCCATCCAAGCTACATGTTTTCAGGTTCTATGGGATCCATTATACCCTTTAAACTCTTCCTTTCGGCTCAAACTAGATTAAATTGGTTTCTATAGTTTTTACAATCAAATGATTCTTAAGCAAATTAGGGAGTTAAGGAGGGGAAAGAGTCTAGGAAGACTTAGAGGCTTCTGGCTTGGGTAGTATGCTTATCAAGACAGGGAATACAGGAGAAACAATTTACAAATAAAACACTGCTCTGACAATAGTAAATATCAGCATTAACTACACAGCATAGTACTTTTCCAATAACTATTAGGGGAACTATAAACATTTAACCTGAAAGAAAGAAAACAAAGGAGACATGAGTAACTCTCTAACTACATGAGTGCTATTTCTTACATTACAGGAAATTTCTAACTTCTGAGGACAGAATTAGAACTAATGGATGAAATTAAGGTCATGATCTCACAGTTTGTGAGTTCAAGCCCTGCATCAGGCACTGAGCTGACGGCACAGAGCCCGCTTGGGATTCTCTCTCTCTCCCTCTCTCCCGCTCTCAAATTCTCTCTCTCTCAAAATAAACTTTAAAAAAAAAAGAAGAAGAAGAAGAAGGAAGAGCTGTCTAACAGTCAACAGGCCACCTTAAAAAGGAATGGACTGTGCCACCAGAAATACTGAAAAAGGTGAAAGCTGACCTAAAACAGTAATTCTCAAAATGTGGTCCCCCATACCAACAGCACCAGCATGACCTGTGACCTTGCTAAAAAATGCAAAATCTCAGGCTTCACCTCAGACCTACAAAATCAGAAATTCTGACAGAGGGGACCAGCAATCCATGTTTTAGCAAGCCCTCCAGGTGATTCTGAAGCACATGAAAATTTGAGAACCACCAGACTAGGTCAAAAACTTTCAACATGATCCCACCAACACACAAATATACCAATCAGTTGTGAGGACTGTATCACAAATTACTTAAAATTTAAATAAAGTACTTAAGTTTGCAACCACTTTAATTAAATGAAAGCAGGTTCTTGGTAAACTCTACAATAAAGTGAATTCACTTGTCAATACAACATTCTTCATTGAAAACTTTAAAAGGCAGAATTATAGCAAGCATCCCAGAAATTACACATAACCTATATTTATTTATGTAACATTATAACAATAACATATCTAACATATGTCAGGTAAAGTTCAACTGTCAAAAAAAAAAAAAAAGGGCTGAAAATTGCTTGACTACACAATCTTTATATTTTCTTCCCAACTCTAGGAGCTTCTTGCTTTCTTTTTTAATTATGAGTACTGAGTTGTGCCCATTTTGCCTGTTGCCCTGGGAGCCCTCACAGAGACTTCTCTCTTTTGGCTCAAAACCATCTCCCTCCTCCACAATACCAAAGCAAATCTCACACTAACTTTACCCACAACGCTAGTGTTGTGCTTACACTGTACTATGCTATTAGGATAGGATTCAAAGGAAAGGATTCACAGCTGAAAAACTGAAGTCTACACAACTAAAAACATTTGTACCAGACTAAAAACCTGGATTAACTCTCATTGGGAGTTGTCTTATCCCAAATGACTGGTAATCCAGTAGGTAAAGAGAATTCTATACCTTGTGGCAGATTCTTCCTGATCTACCCAACAAGAGTCAAATCCAGGTGCCACACTAATCAAAGTCCGTCCTCTTAATCCCTATCAAAAAACCTTTGCTTGATTATCTATCTATCTATAATGAACTTTGACCCATACCCCAAGCATATCAAACACAGACATAAATTAACTCTAAATGGATCATGAATCAAACTGTAAAACCTAAAACAATAAAACTTAAGAGTAAATTTTTGTAAGTTTTAGAGTTCTTAGATAAGATACAAAACACAAGTTTAAAAAGAACAAATTTGTAAATTGGACTTCACCAAATTTAAAAACTACTCCTCTTCAAAAGATACTGTTTAAAAAAATGAAAACAAATCACACACAAGGAAAAATCATTTGCAAAACACATGTTAGAAAGGACTGGCATTCACTATATAGAAAGGTCTTACACAATTCAATAACACACAAGCCAATTAAAAATGAAAAAAAGACTGAACAGACACTTCAACAAACAAGAGGCAACTACGGCAAAAGAATATACAAAACCATCATCAATATGATTTATCATTAGGGAAACAAAAATTAAAATCAAATGAGAAGTAATGTCAGCACAAAAAAAGGGGGGGGGGGCGCCTGGGTGCCTCAGTCAGTTGAGTGTCTAACTGATTTCAGCTCTGGTCATGATCCCAGAGTCGTTGGATCAAGTCCCTCATCAGGCTCCACGCTGCACATGGAACCTATTTGGTATTCTCTCTCTCCCTCTCCCCCACTCATGCATGTGCTCTCGCTCTCTCTCTCTAAAATAAAACAAAGCAAAACAAAACCCCACAGTTGCAAGCTAACATCTCCCCAGAGAAACAACTGAAAAACAAGCAGAAACTATCAGAACCACCTTTGTCAGAATTCTGGAAAATAGTCAAAGGTTTACAGTCAAGAAAATGCTGAATCAACAAGTAAACTTAAAAATGGTAGGAATGCTTTGTGGCATTTTTATGTGCCCCTGCCCACCCACTTCTTGATGTTAAAGCAGTGTGAAGACATCAGCTGGTGGTCCTAGTGCGGGACCTTGGTCCCTGATTCTAGAAGGAGCAGAACAAATCTTGTTTGCAAATTATTGTTTGTAGCTGTTCTCATTTGTCTGGGGGCTGCCAAAAAGACTGACACAAGGCACTCCTTTATTTCACCTAACTCAGAATCTGCTCAAGGCAGAAAAGCAGGAGGCTTTGTTCAAAAACACTGTAAGGTGATCCAACCACCCAGAGCCACGTGGACCAAAAGATTAAAGGTGAGACATAAAACAGACTGCCTAAAGCCTGGGAGGAAAAAGGGAGAGTTTCTCTGGAAAATTTGTGCAATCAAAATAGGGTAATTTAGAAAGTCCAAGGTAGGGGCACCTGGCTCATTCAGTCGGAAGAGCTTAGGACTTTTCATTTCAGGGTTGTAAACTCAAGCCCCACATTGACTGTAGAAATTACTTAAATAAATACACTTAAAAAAATAATAATAATAGAAAGTGCAACGCAAAATGCATGCTCAAGAAAGACCTGAAAAGACTCTAAGCTTTCATTTCAGGCTGATCCCTATGCTCACTGTAAGTCTAGCTAAGCAAAAAGTCCATATAGTGGTTTGCAAAGACCCTATAGGAGATAGGTTTGTTTATTTAGATTCTGGTGATCAAGGAAATCTCTAAACACAAGCTAAGGAACAGAGACTTCAGTACCACAGTACAGTACCACAGTATACACAGACCAAGGAATATAATTTCTGCAAAAATAAATAAACAAAAAATAAATGCTGGGAAAACTCACTAGAAAAATGGACAACTACAGCCTTCAACAACCTAAAACAACAAACTCTGGAGAAAGGGGAAGTGATTTCCAGAGTTATCAATATTCAAATGTCCATTTTTCAACAACAAAAAAATCACAAGACCTACAAAGAAATGAGAAAGTATGGACCATTCAAAGAATCAAAATAACAGAAACCATGTCTGAGGAAACCCAGCATTAGACCTAGTAGTAAACTTTAAATCCCTTTCTTAAATATGTTCAAATGTACAAATGAAAGAAAATCAGAAAAACAATGCATGAAAGAAAAACAGGGTTGCATATATGATACTCAAGGAAAGACAATGTGAGCCAAGGATTTTATATCCAGGATAACTAACCTTCAAGGTAAAGGGCACAGGAAAATTGTTACCAATATAAAAATAATTCAGAGAATATTGTTCCAAGAGGCCCTTCCTAAGGAATCTACCAGAAAACAAGATTTACACAATCAAAATAATTAGAGCAATATCAGCATGTGATTAGCATTAAATATGCAGTAACTTGTAAAATGAATAAATGTACATTCAAAGGGAGAGTACAGTATATAATGGCTATATAATTTAAAAATGTAGATACACATTTTCAACCACAAGATGGAAGGGGAAGGTGGAGACAGCATATACAAGAAAAAATTTAACAGTTCTCATTAACCATTGATGGTAGTACATTAGAATTGCCTTTAGAGACATATATTTACGTAGGACAAAGCAAATGCACAATTACTGGATATTCTAATTGTTGGTTCAAAACACTCTCAGAAGCTTCCCGGCTGTAATCTGAAAATGGCCCCTGTTTCAGGGGTAGGGAGAGACAAAACAAAAAGAGGCAGGCCACTCCAAGTTGGTACGTGGCAGTATTAATAACCAAAGGGAACTTACATAACAAGACTTGCCTTGGGCGGCAGCAAGACAAATAGATCTCCACACCTGCCCACCAGATCTTGGTTTATAAAGAGGCCTTAACTAGGTGCAGTCCTGTATACCATGCAGGTGTTTTCAATACTACATCACTATCTCAAGGCTATGTCCTTGAAGAAGCCTCTGGGAGCAGGAAAGGCAAGTGGAACCTATTTCCAAGGACAGGGGAGGGGTGAGGAGCCTCCCAGAGCCCAGGTCCATCCGCAGTCATGTCTTTTTGATAACATTCTCCAATACTTAATTCTTTCACACCGTGAGTCTTTGGGAATATGATTCAAGGTAGGAAATAGAGAAAATACTGATGTAATATACAGGAGATTAAGTTTTTAAAAAAATCTGAGTAGTCCTTTGCAAATACACTGTTAATTGACAAGTAGTTTATGTATTTAACTCTCCACTGACAAGTTTAGAAACAATGACCAACATAATAGCAAAGAGTATCCTTAAGATATAGTTTATGGGGCGCCTGGGTGGCGCAGTCGGTTAAGCGTCCGACTTCAGCCAGGTCACGATCTCGCGGTCCGGGAGTTCGAGCCCGGCGTCAGGCTCTGGGCTGATGGCTCAGAGCCTGGAGCCTGTTTCCGATTCTGTGTCTCCCTCTCTCTCTGCCCCTCCCCCGTTCATGCTCTGTCTCTCTCTGTCCCAAAAATAAATAAACGTTGAAAAAAAAATTAAAAAAAAAAAGATATAGTTTGCAGTTGTTCTAAAATACCATTTCCCATTAAAAGAAACCAAGAGTTCTTAGAAAAACAGCTAATTCCAGGTCTAAGGTGGAAAATGAGCCCGGAACAGTTTGACCCATGAGATTGCAAAAAAAACTATCAAAACTATTAGGATCAGGTCCAAAAGACTAAGAAACCAATTGTTTCTAGACAAGAGGACAATCTGAGATTCAATTAGTACAAGAAAACCATCAGATGCTGTACATTTAAATGCCTGACCAGGGTGGCTCAGTCAGTTAAGCCTCTGACTTGGGCTCAGAAAGCCTGCTTCGGATCCTCTGTGCCCCTTTCTCTGCCCCTTCCCCACTTAAGCTCTCAGTCTCTCTCAAAAATAAATAAACTTTAAAAAAAGGTTTAAATGCCTAACCACATGAATAATAAGATGACAGGGAACTAATTACCTTAAAAATCAGGCAAACTTGAAAGAATCAAGCCTTTCTTACATGTACTATACCACTGGGAACTAAATAGTAGATGAGGGGAAGCATCTCCTTAAAATGTTATTCCAGTTAATAATTGAAAACAAAATGATAGAATTGTATCACCATTTTGCAACTCCCAATTACTGAATCTTGGCACTGAGCATCAAAACTGCTAAAATCAAAGAGTAAGCAGCAGAGATTACACACCTACTGTTGAAAGACCACACAACCATCTATAATTTTGCCAAAGGAATTAAACCTGAGGCTGGATGAAGCTTCTGTATCCAGCTGTAATTTGCAGGAAATACAAAGGATACGGAAACATTCTGAAATGCATCATGGTTATATAGTAGGAAACCTACAGGTCAAATGCCCCAGATATTTCTACGTATAAATTTTAAGGAAAAGGAAGACATGGAAGGGAAACCTACAGATTATAAAAGATTTAAGACATATCTTGTGTTGGGGCACCTGGGTGGCTCAGTCGGTTAAGCATCCGACTCTTGATTTCGGGTCAGGTCATGATCTTACTGTTCCTGGGATAGAGCCCACGCATCCAGCTCCGCGCTGACGGTAGGTAGCCTGCTTGGGATTCTCTGTCCCTCTCTCTGTGACCCTCCCCCGCTTGGGCTCACACGCGTGTGCAGGTGCATGCACATACACGCTCTCTCTCAAAATGGATAAACTTTAAAAAAATAAACATATCTAGTGTTTTTATTTTATTTATTTTGAGAAAGAGGGAGAACACAAGCAAGGGAGGGGCAGAGAGAGGGAGAGAGTCCCAAACAGGCTCTCTGCTGAAAGTGGAGCTCGAACTCCTAAACCTGTGAGATCATGACCTGAGCCAAAATCAAAAGTCCAATGCCCAAGGGACTAAGCCACCCAGGCACCCCTATCTCGTGTTTTTAAAGGGGCAGGACTAAAATGTAATGTTTTAGATGCAAACTTACAAGGAAATGAAAGCAAATTATTACTTTTTAAGTTAGGACAGTTATTACTTTTGAAGGGAAGGTGGGGCTGTGATTGAGATGGGACACATTTATAGAATGGGTGGCAAAACTGTTTTTCTTGATCTGGGTAATAGTTTGTAAGGGTGTTCATCTTATAATTCATTAAGTTATACATTTGTTTTGACTGCTTTTCTGTGCTTCTTATATTTTACAATAAAAAGGCTAAAAAAGAAAAAGAGGAAAGGAAAAAAAAATCACAAAACAAGTGGCCTGCTGCAAAAGTAAGGGAATATTTTGCCACACATAAAGTTAGAGCAGTGACAAAAAACAAGCACAATAATAAACATAGAAACACTTAGTGAGATCCAGTACAAATGAGAAATTCTAAATCTTGATTTGACAACAAAAACAACACTGCAAAACAGACATTCTTTTTTTAAAAAACTTTTTTAAGTTTATTTATTTATTTTCAGAGAGAGAGAGAGAGAGAGTACAGAAGGGGGAGAGGGAGAGGGAGAGAATCCCAAGTAGGCTCCACACTGTTGGTACAGAGCACAATGTCAGGCTCAAACTCACAAACCATGAGATCATGACCTGAGCCAAAACCAAGAGCCAGATGCTTAATCGACTGAGCCATCCAGGTGCCCCCAAAGCAGACATTCTTATCCTCATTTCATATTCAAATCTACTAAGCTACTGAGAGAATTCACACCTAGTCCAAATTGTTTTTTCTCTTATTATATTTAAATTACATTGATAAAGAACTCATAACAATAAGAAAAATAAAACGAAAGAGTGTATAAGAAAAACAAGAAAGTATATGGATAAGAAAGTCACAAGACAATAAATCCAAATAATAAATAAAATTCACTAGCAATTAGGGAAATATATTTAAAACACTGACAAGTCGGGGCGCCTGGGTGGCGCAGTCGGTTAAGCGTCCGACTTCAGCCAGGTCACGATCTCGCGGTCCGTGAGTTCGAGCCCCGCGTCGGGCTCTGGGCTGATGGCTCAGAGCCTAGAGCCTGTTTCTGATTCTGTGTCTCCCTCTCTCTCTGCCCCTCCCCCGTTCATGCTCTGTCTCTCTCTGTCCCAAAAATAAATACACATTGAAAACAAAAATTTAAAAAAATAAAATAAAATAAAAAAAATAAAACACTGACAAGTCATCCAAACCTAACAAATTACCAGAAGTAATAACCTGATAAAACCAAGAGTTGGCAAAGACATAGAGAAACATCACTGATCAAAGTAAAAATTGGTACAATCACTGTAGAAAACAATTTGGCAATAATATCCAGCAAGAGAAATTGCTGTACATGGGCACAAGGAGATAAGTACAAGGATATTTACTGCAGCACTATAATAGGGAAAATGGAAATAACGTAAGGGTCCATTATTATAAGAATGGATAAACTGTCATTTACTCAAAGGAATGCTATATAGCCTTTAAAAATTAATGAAACTGATTTGGAGCGCCTAGATGGCTCAGTCAGTTAAGTGTCTTACTCTTTTTTTTTTTTTTTTTTAACATTTATTCATTATTGAGAGACAGAGAGAGTCAGAGCACAAGCATGGGAGGGGCAGAGAGAGGGGGAGACACAGAATCTGAAGCAGGTTCCAGGCTCTGAGCTGTCAGCACAGAGCCCGACACGGGGCTCGAACCCACGAGCAGTGAGATCATGACCCGAGCTGAAGCTGGACACCCAACCAACCAACCGAGCCACCCATGCCCCAAGTGTCTTACTCTTGATTTCAGCTCAGGTCATGATCTCACAGTTCGTGAGATCGAGCCCCACGTCAGTCTCCATGCTGACAGCACAGAGTCTGTTTGGGATTCTCTCTCTCCCTCTCTCTCTGCCCCTCCCCTGCTTGTTCTCTCTCTCTCTCGCTCTCTCTCTCTCAAAATAAATAAATAAACTGTAAAAAAAATTAATGAAACTGATTTAAATGTATTAACATAGATCAAGGTTGGCAAACTTCAGCTGGCAGGCCAAATCCTAACCATAGCCTGTTATGTCCAGTCAGAAAGCTAAAAGTAGTTTTTACATTTTGTAAATGGCTGGAACACAAATCAGAAGAACATTATTTCATGAAATATTCTCAATATGAAAAATATAAAAGTTACATGAAATTCCAATTTCAATGTCTATACATAAAGTTTTATTAGAACATAGCCACATTCACTCATTTACATATTATCATAGGTATGCTATCATGCTACAACAGAAATGAGTAGTTATGAAAAAGTATGACAAAGCCTAAAGTATTTATTATCTGCCCCTTTACCGAAAAAGTCTCCTGATCCATGACATAGATAATTCTCAAAAAAATATTGACCAGGGTCTGGGTAGCTTAGTTGGTTATGCATCCAAATGTTGATTTAGGCTCAGGTCAAGAACTCACATTTCATGAGATCAAGCCCCATGTCAGGCTCTGTGCAGACAGTGTGGAGCCTGCTTGGGATTCTCTCTCTCCTTCTCTCTCTCTCTGCCTCTCCCCCACTCTCTCTCTCTCTCAAAAATAAACTAAAACAAAACAAAACAAAAACCAATGTTAAATTAAAAAGTAAGGGCAAAAAGATTTATACAGTAATACATAATTTATATAAAAGTTAAAAACAAATACTGCTTCATCTTACTTATAAATATCTTTAGTAATGGATTGTTTTTCTTCCTTATTAATGCAGCATTTAAATACACACCACCTTTAACAGTGGTTTCTTTCAGGAATGATAGTGGGGAGGGAACGGATGCTAAAAGTAACTGTAACATTTTACTCCTTTAAATATAACATTTTACTCCTTTAAAATCTAAAGCAGGGTCCCTGGGTTGCTTAGTCACTTAAGCTTCAGACTTCAGCTCAGGTCATAATCTCACAGTTCATGGGTTCCAGCCCGAATCGAGAGAGAGAGAGAGAGAGAGAGAGAGAGAGAGAGAGAGAGAGAGAGAGAATCCCAAGCAGGCTTCACACTGACAGCTCAGAGCCTGGAGCCTGCTTTGGATTCTGTGTCTCTCTCTCTCTCTGCCCCTCCCCTGCTCAGCGCAAACGCACTCTGCTCTCTCTCTTTCTCTCTCAAAATTAAACACATTAACAACATTTGAGTATCTACTATGTTCCATAATGTTAGGAATACAAACCTAAGCAAAATAAAACCCTGATACTTATTACTTTTTTACTCTATTTTGCCTAAAGCAGTGGTTCTGATCCTCAAAGTGTGGTCTCCAGACCAGCAGCATCACTTTCATCATCACCTGGGAACTTGTTGGAAATGCAGACTCCAGGCCCTACTCAATCAGAAATTCTGGGTGTCAGGCCCAGCCATCCTTGTTTAACAAGCCTTCCAGGTAATTCCATTAGCCCTGAAGACTGAAAATAACTGGCCCAAAGAAGTTCACACCCATACCCCAAAAGAATGAGGCTCTGGTTAGGCTCTGGGGCACCTGGGTGGCTCAGTCAGTTAAGTGTCCGACTTCTGCTCAGGTCATGATCTTGCAGTTTGTGAGTTCGAGCCCCGCGTCGGGCTCTGTGCTGACAGCTCAGAGCCTGGAGCCTGCTTCGGATTCTGTGTCTCCCTCTCTCTCTGCTTATTCACCTCCTTGCTCACTTGTTCTTTCTCTCTCTCCTCTCTCTAAAAAATAAATAAAACATTAAAAATTTTTTAAAAATAAATAAATGGGTTAGGCTCACTTAAATGGACCAGTCTCAGGAATTAAGAAAAAGCATAGCTAGAACTGGATAGCCACATGCAAAAGAATAAAGTTAGACCCTTACCTCACACCATATACAAAAAATAGCTCAAAATAGATCACACCTAAACATAAGGTCTAAAACCATAAAACTCCTAGACGAAAACATAGGGGTAAATCTTCATGGGGATCTTGGCTATGGCAATAGTTTCTCAGATGTGACCAAAATCACAAGCAACAACAACAACAAAAAAGGTAAATTATACTCCATCAAAATTAAACTTTTGTGCAAAGGTCACCAGCAAGAAAGTAAAAGACAGAGGCACCTGGCTGGCTCAGTCAGAGCCCTCACGACCATGAGATCATGACCTGAGCCAAAATCAACAGTTGGATGCCCAACCAACTGAGTCACCCAGGCAACCCAAAGATAAAATCTTAAAAAAAGAAAAAAAAAAAGTGAAAGACAACCTACCAAATGGGAGAAAATACCTGTAAATCATATCTGATATCAGATTCTAGATGTCAGATATCAGATATCTAGATATCCTAGTATCCAGAATAAATATAGAACTCTTACATCTCAACAACAAACAACCCAATTTAAAAATGGGCAAAGAACTTGAATAAACATTTCTATGACAAAGATATACAAATGGTCAACAAGCACATAAAAAGATGCTCAACATCATTAGCCTATAGGGAAAAGCAAATCAAAAAGCACAATGAGGGGTGCCTGTCTAGCTCAATCAGAAGAGAATGATCTTGATCTTGGGGTCATGACTTTAAGTTCCATGTTGGATATAGAGATTACATACATACACACATACACACATACATACATACATACATACATACATAAGCAAGTACAATAAAGGGCACCTAGCTGGTTCAGTCAGAAGAGCATATGGTTCTTGATTCGGGGTTGTAAGTTCAAACCCACACTGGGTGTAAAGATTACTTAAAATAAAATCTTTAAGAAATAAAAATAATTTTAAAAACTTAAAAAAATTTTAAAATTACAATCAGAGATCACTTACATCCACAAGATGGCTAACAAAAACTTATAATCCAAAATAACAAATGTTGAAAGGTCATGTAAAACTGGAACCTTTGCACACTGCCGGTAGCAATGTTAAAATGGGACAGCTAGGGGTGCTTAGGTAGATCAATCGGTTGAGCATCTATCTCTTGATTTCAGCTCAGGGCAAGATCCCAGGGTTGTGGGATTAAGCCCCACATCAGGCTCCACACTGAACATGGAGCCTGCTTGAGATTCTCTTCCCCTCTCTCTCTCTCTCCCTCCCTCTGCCACTCTCCCTCACTTGCTAGCTCACTCGCTCTCTCTAAAATAAAACTTAAGGGCTTCTGGGAAGATGGCGGCGTAGGAGGACGCTGGGCTCACCGCGTCCTGCGGATCAATTAGATTCCACCCACACCTGCCTAAATAACCCAGAAAATCGCCAGAAGACTAGCAGAACAGATTCTCCAGAGCCAAGCATAGACAAGAGGCCCACAGAAGAGGGTAGGAAGGATGGAGAGGCAGTGGCACTACACGGACTGGCGGGAGGGAGCCGGGGCGGAAGGGCGGCCCGCAGGCCAAGCAGAGCCCCCGAGTCTGGCTTGCAAATGCGGAGGGGCCAGACGGAGGGTGTTCTGACAGCAAGCGGGACTTAACATCTGGAAGGTTATAAGTTAACAGATCTGCTCGGAGAACAGGAGGGCTGGAGGACAATGGGAGGGAGAGTTGTTGAGCCCCGGACCACAGAGCTCAGCTTGGCGGGGAACAGGGCGCTCGCCAGTGCCATCTCCCTAGCCCAGCCCCCAGCCAAAATCCCAAAGGGAACCAGTTCCTGTCAGGGAACTTGCTTGCACTGCACAAACACCCAACACTGTGCTTCTGTGGATCCATCCCTCCGGGAGGCGGGTCTGACTGCCTCCCGGTGCCGCAGGGCCCCTCCTGAAGCGGACAACTGAAGGAAAAGTGAGCTGAGCCTGCCCCTCCTGCCCCCATGCACCTTGCTGATCCACCCCAGCTAATATGCCAGATCCCCAGCACCACAAGCCTAGCAGTGTGCAAGTAGTCCAGACGGGCCACACCACCCCACAGTGAATCCCGCCCCTAGGAGAGGGGAAGAGAAGGCACACACCAGTCTGACTGTGGCCCCAGCGGTGAGCTGGGGGCAGACATCAGGTCTGACTGCGGCCCCGCCCACCAACGCAAGTTATTCAAGACAGCACAGGGGAAGTGCCCTGCAGTTCCACACCACTCCAGGGACTATCCAAAATGACAAAATGGAAGAATTCCCCTCAAAAAAACCTCCAGGAAATAACGACAGCTAACGAACTGATCAAAAAAGATTTAAACAATATAACAAAGTGAATTTAGAATAATAGTCATAAAATTAATCGCTGGGCTTGAAAATAGTATAAAGGACAACAGAGAATCTATTGCTACAGAGATCAAGGGACTAAGGAACAGCCAGGAGGAGCTAAAAATGCTATTAATGAGCTGCAAAATAAAATGGAGACGACCACAGCTTGGATTGAAGAGGCAGAGGAGAGAATAGGGGAACTAGAAGATAAAATTATGGAAAAAGAAGCAGCTGAGAAGAAGAGAGATAAAAAAAATCCAGGAGTATGAGGGGAAAATTAGAGAACTAAGTGATGCACTAAAGAGAAATAATCTACGCATAATTGGTATTCCAGAGGAGGAAGAGAGAGGGAAAGGTGCTGAAGGTGTACTTGAAGAAATAATAGCTGAGAACTTCCCTGATCTGGGGAAGGAAAAAGGCATTGAAATCCAAGAGGCACAGAGAACTCCCTTCAGACATAACTTGAATCGATCTTCTGCACAACATATCAGGGTGAAACTGGCAAAACACAGGGATAAAGAGAAAATTCTGAAAGCAACTAGGGATAAACGTGCTCTAACTTATAAAGGAAGACGGATAAGACTCGTGACAGATCTCTCTACTGAAAGTTGGCAGGCCAGAAAGGAATGGCAGATAATCTTCACTGTGATGAACAGAAAAAATATGCAGCCGAGAATCCTCTATCCAGCAAACCTGTCATCTAGAATAGAAGGAGAGATAAAGGTCTTCCCAAACAAACAAAAACTGAAGGAATTCATCATCACTAAATCAGCCCTACAAGAGATCCTAAGGGGGATCCTGTGAGACAAAGTACCAGAGACATCCCTACAAGCATGAAACCTACGGACATCACAATGACTCTAAACCCATATCTTTCTATAACACTGAATGTAAATGGACTAAATGCGCCAACCAAAAGACATAGGGTATCAGAATGGATACAAAAACAAGACCCATCTATTTGCTGTCTACAAGAGACTCATTTTAGACCTGAGAACACTTTCAGATTGAAAGTAAGGGGATGGAGAACTACCTATCATGCTACTGGAAGTCAAAAGAAAGCTGGAGTAGCCATACTTATATCAGACAAACTAGACCTTAAATTAAAGGCTGTAACAAGAGATGAAGAAGGGCATTATATAATAATTACAGGGTCTATCCATCAAGAAGAACTAACAATTATAAATGTCTATGAGCCGAATACGGGAGCCCCCAAATATATAAAACAATTACTCACAAACATAAGCAACCTTATTGATAAGGATGTGGTAATTGCAGGGGACTTTAATATCCCACTTACAACAATGGAGAGATCATCTAGACACATGGTCAATAAAGAAACAAGGGCCTTGAATGATACATTGGATCAGATGGACTTGACAGATATATTTAGAACTCTGCATCCCAAAGCAACAGAATATACTTTCTTCTTGAGTGCACATGGAACATTCTCCAAGATAGATCACATACTGGGTCACAAAACAGCCCGTCATAAGTATACAAGAATTGAGATCATACCATGCATACTTTCAGACCACAATGCTATGAAGCTTGAAATCAACCACAGGGAAAGTCTGGAAAACCTCCAAAAGCACGGAGGTTAAAGAACACCCTACTAAAGAATGAATGGGTCAACCAGGCAATTAGAGAAGAAATTTAAAAACATATGGAAACAAACAAAAATGAAAATACAACAATCCAAACGCTTTGGGATGCAGCGAAGGCAGTCCTGAGAGGAAAATACATTGCAATCCAGGCCTATCTCAAGAAACAAGAAAAATCCCAAATACAAAATCTAACAGCACACCTAAAGAAAATAGAAGCAGAGCAGCAAAGACACCCCAAACCCAGCAGGAGAAGAGAAATAATAAAGATCAGAGCAGAAATAAACAATATAGAATCTAAAAAAACTGTAGAGCAGATCAATGAAACCAAGAGTTGGTTTTTTGAAAAAATAAACAAAATTGATAAACCTCTAGCCAGGCTTCTCAAAAAGAAAAGGGAGATGACCCACATAGATAAAATCATGAATGAAAATGGAATTAATATAACCAATCCTTCAGAGATACAAGCAATTATCAGGGAATACTATGAAAAATTATATGCCAACAAATTGGACAACCTGGAAGAAATGGACAAATTCCTAAACACCCACACACTTCCAAAACTCAATCAGGAGGAAACAGAAAGCTTGAACAGACCCATAACCAGCGAAGAAATTGAATCAGTCATCAAAAATCTCCCAACAAATAAGAGTCCAGGACCAGATGGCTTCCCAGGGGAGTTCTACCAGACGTTTAAAGCAGAGATAATACCTATCCTTCTCAAGCTATTCCAAAAAATAGAAAGGGAAGGAAAACTTCCAGACTCATTCTATGAAGCCAGTATTACTTTGATTCCTAAACCAGACTGAGACCCAGTAAAAAAAGAGAACTACAGGCCAATATCCCTGATGAATACGGATGCAAAAATTCTCAATAAGATACTAGCAAATCGAATTCAACACCTTATAAAAAGAATTATTCACCATGATCAAGTGGGATTCATTCCTGGGATGCAGGGCTGGTTCAACATTCGCAAATCAATCAATGTGATACATCACATTAATAAAAGAAAAGATAAGAACCATATGATCCTGTCAATCAATGCAGAAAAAGCATTTGACAAAATTCAGCAACCTTTCTTAATAAAAACCCTCAAGAAAGTCGGGATAGAAGGGACATACTTAAACATCATAAAAGCCACTTATGAAAAGCCCACAGCTCATATCATCCTCAATGGGGAAAAACTGAGAGCTTTCCTGAGATCAGGAACACGACAGGGGTGTCCACTCTCACCGCTGTTGTTTCACATAGTGTTGGAAGTTCTAGCATGAGCAATCAGACAACAAAAGGAAATCAAAGGCATCAAAATTGGCAAAGATGAAGTCAAGCTTTCGCTTTTTGCAGATGACATGATATTATACATGGAAAATCCAATAGACTCCACCAGAAGTCTGCTAGAACTGATACATGAATTCAGCAAAGTTGCAGGATACAAAATCAATGTACAGAAATCAGTTGCATTCTTATACACTAACAATGAAGCAACAGAAAGACAAATAAAGAAACTGATCCCATTCACAATTTCACCAAGAAGCATAAAATACCTAGGAATAAATCTAGCCAAAGATGTACAAGATCTGTATGAAGGTTTATGAAGGAAATTGAAGAAGATATAAAGAAATGGAAAAACATTCCGTGCTCATGGGTTGGAAGAATAAATGTTGTTAAAATGTCAATACTCCCCAAAGCTATCTACACATTCAATGCAATCCCAATCAAAATTGCACCAGCATTCTTCTCGAAGCTAGAACAAGCAATCCTAAAATTCATATGGAACCACAAAAGGCCCCGAATAGCCAAAGGAATTTTGAAGAAGAAGACCAAAGCAGGAGGCATCACAATCCCAGACTTTAGCCTCCACTACAAAGCTGTAATCATCAAGACAGCATGGTATTGGCACAAAAACAGACACATAGACCAATGGAATAGAATAGAAACCCCAGAACTAGACCCACAAACGTATGGCCAACTCATCTTTGACAAAGCAGGAAAGAATATCCAACGGAAAAAAGACAGTCTCTTTAACAAATGGTGCTGGGAGAACTGGGCAGCAACATGCAGAAGATTGAAACTAGACCACTTTCTCACACCATTCACAAAAATGAACTCAAAATGGATAAAGGACCTGAATGTGAGACAGGAAACCATCAAAACCCTAGAGGAGAAAGCAGGAAAAGACCTCTCTGACCTCAGCCGCAGCAATTTCTTACTTGACACATCCCCAAAGGCAAGGGAATTAAAAGCAAAAATGAACTATTGGGACCTCAAGAAGATAAAAAGCTTCTGCACAGCAAAGGAAACAACCACCAAAACTAAAAGGCAGCCAACGGAATGGGAAAAGATATTTGCAAATGACATATCGGACAAAGGGCTAGTATCCAAAATCTATAAAGAGCTCACCAAACTCCACACCCAAAAAACAAATAACCCAGTGAAGAAATGGGCAGAAAACATGAATAGACACTTCTCTAAAGAAGACATCCAGATGGCCAACAGGCACATGAACAGATGCTCAACATTGCTCCTCATCAGGGAAATACAAATCAAAACCACACTCAGATATCACCTCACACCAGTCAGAGTGGCCAAAATGAACAAATCAGGAGACTATAGATGCTGGCGAGGATGTGGAGAAACGGGAACCCTCTTGCACTCTTGGTGGGAATGCAAATTGCTGCAGCCACTCTGGAAAACAGTGTGGAGGTTCCTCAAAAAATTAAAAATAGACCTACCCTATGACCCAGCAGCCGCACTGCTAGGAATTTACCCAAGGGATACAGGAGTATTGATGCATAGGGGCACTTGTACCCCAATGTTTATAGCAGCACTCTCAACAATAGCCAAATTGTGGAAAAAGCCTAAATGTCCATCAACTGATGAATGGATAAAGAAATTGTGGTTTATATACACAAAGGAGTACTACGTGGCAATGAGAAAGAATGAAATATGGCCCTTTGTAGCAATGTGGATGGAACTGGAGAGTGTGATGCTAAGTGAAATAAGCCATACAGAGAAAGACAGATACCATGTGTGTTCACTCTTATGTGGATCCTGAGAAACTTAACAGAAACCCATGGGGGAGGGGAAGGGAAAAAAAAGAAAAAAAAAGAGGTTGGAGTGGGAGAGAGAGCCAAAGCATAAGAGACTCTTAAAAACTGAGAACAAACGGAGGGTTGATGGGGGGTGGGAGGGAGGGGGGGTAGGTGATGGGCATTGAAAAGGGCACCTTTTGGGATGAGCACTGGGTGTTGTATGGAAACCAATTTGACAATAAATTTCATATATTAAAAAAAAATAAAATAAAATAAAACTTAAATTTAAAACAAATACATAAAAATAAAAATAAAATGGTAGAGCCACTGTGAACAGTTTGTCAGTTCCTCTTAAACTTAAACATAAAACTGCCATATTATCCAGCAATTCCACTCCTATCCATACAACAAAAAACTAGAAAAAACAGGTATTCAAACAAAAACTTATACATGAATGTTCATAGTAGTTTCATAGCAGTCATCTCTATCATCAAAAGGTAGAAACAACCCATCAACTGATGACAAACAAAATCCATATAATCCATATAATGAAATATTATGTAGTCATAAAAAAATAAGGTACTGATAATGTTACTATATGGATAAATCTCAAAAATATGCTAAGTGAAAGAAGGCAGACATAAAAAGCCATATATTGTATGAATCCATTTATATAAAGTGTCCAGAGTCCATAGCAACAGAAAACATATTAGTGGTCCCAAAGACAGGAGGAAGGAAGAAATGGAGACTAACTCAATAGGTAGTTTTCCTTCTGGGGTGATGAAAATGTTCTGGAACTAGTGGTAATGGTTACAAAGCATTTGAATGTACTAAATGTCAGTGATTTTATGTTAAGTGTATGTTACTGTAATTTAAGAAGCCAAAGTACATGTGGAGATGGACTGTCCCGGGCCATGTTTTCTTCCTACTGAAGAAACCTACTGAAATGAGAGCTGAGACCCAGTCACCTTTCTCTCTGGCATACCTTTGCCTTCCTTCTTGGTTTTTTCCTCTTCCACATGGCTGGGCTGACAAAGTGAGAAAAGCCTGAGCACAGCTTTCACTAGCCACCAAGAGTGAAGGAGTATGAGGGTTGCCAGTAACTAGTTCTGCCAGAGGCAGAAGAAAACAAGCTTTTCCAGATCTCCTAGATGTTCCTGAAAAAAGGCCTTTACTTGCATTCAAAATGGTTATTACCCAAAACTCTGTGGGCCTATAAGAAATGAAAGGAGACTACACTGCTAGGCTGTCTATACCCAAAATAAGAGGATTTCTACATAGTTCTCGTTGAGGAATTATTGAGGTTTGAAGCCTGGAGCAGGGAGTAACTAGATGTTGACTAAACATGATTCACCTTCCTCCTGGGCACAACTAGATTTTTCCCAGCCCTCTAGCAGTTAGGCATGGCCCTGTGATTGAATTCCCACAATGGAATATGGGTGAAAGTAATTAGGCCATTTCCAGACCAGGCCCATCAAAACCTCCCACAAGATTCCCCTACCTGCTCCAGGTGACCTTGGAAGCCATGTGCATAAAATGGTAGAGCCTCCATTAGTCTGGATTCTTTTGAATGTATCTGTTACAGTAACTAATATTCCTTAATATAAAAGACTACTAGCATAAGAGCTACTAGTAGCTCTCACTGGTCAAAGGCAGGACTCAGATGTTCCTGGGTCACTTGAGCAAAACCATCACACCTTTGAAATAGCTTAAGTGGGGTGCCTTGGTAGCTCAGTCAGTTGAATGTCCAACTCCTGATTTCAGCTCAGGTCCTAATATCCCAGTTCATGAGTCTGAGCCTCACATCAACTCTGCGCTGACAGCACAGAGCCTGCTTAGATTTCTCTCTATCCTCCTCTCTGTCCCTCCCCTGCTTGCTGTCTCTCAAAATAAATAAACTTTACAAAAAAAAAAAAAAAGTGATGAAATAGCTTAAAGACTTTTTAAAAATTAATACCAACTATTTCTACTCTCGGCTTTTTAAAACATTCCTGAAAGCCTCACACAGTTGTGCAAATTAGAAGGTCTGACAATACTATATTACCTGTTTTACTAAAATATAGGCAGAGAAACTATGTGGCTTGTTAATCTCCCACATATTAAGAGTTAAAGAATTTGTGCATCTGCTACTCAGGTTCACCCTTGGGAAATATTGTTACATTAGAGTTGGCACAACTAAAATGGTATCACAGAATTTTTAAATGTGGTTTCCTTGGCCTGAATTTGTCCTTAATTACATTCTAAAACCTAGGGAAACTACACTATCTCCTAAGCTAGTTACTTAAAGAAATTCATAAAAGGTTCCCTAAAAGCAAAAATGCACAAATTAAAGCCTCCTTTTCAAGTTGAACAAAGTAAAAGAACAGTTCAATAATACCAACAAATCAAAGGTCAAGATACATCTTTTTCTATTATATTTCTTTCTCAAGCCAGACAAGAACACTGAAAAATATGAATTCTATATTCACACATTCTGTGCATGTACCTTAAAAATATAATGATAGCTTTTTGGTATCATGCTTTTAGTAAGTGTTTTACGTGGATTAATTTATTAAATCCTCGGGGTGCCTGGGTGTCCCAGTTGGTCAAGCGTCGAATCTTGATTTTGGCTGAGGTCATGATATCATGGGTCAGGAGTTGGAGCCTGTAGCAGGCTCTGCACTGACAGCACAGAGCCTGCTTGGGATTTTCTCTCTCTCTCTGCCACCCCTCCCCCAAAAAAATAAATAGGTAAACTTTAAAAAAGGGGAGGGGCCCCTGGGTGGCTCAGTCCGTTGAGCATCTGACTCTGGCTCAGGTGGTGATCTCCCAGCTCATGAGTTGGATTCCCACATCGGGATCTGTGCTGACAGCTCAGAGCCTGGAGCCTGCTTCAGATTCTGTGTCTCCCTCTCTCTCTGCCCCTCCCCTGCTCATGCTCAATCGCTCTCTCTCTCTCAAAAGTAAATAAACATTAAAAAAAAAAAAGCTTTCCCTCTAAAAACAAATTTTTTAAGCCTCACAATAACCCTATGAAATAGGTAATGATATCATCTCTGTTACATATATGGGATAATTAAAGCTTAGAGAACTTAAGTAACTTGCCTCAGGTCACAAAGTTGGAATTTGAAGTCAGAAAATGACTCAATCTTAATCATTACAAAATCACCTAAAATATTTATTGAGTACCTTCTATACACAATTTTATTTTATTTTATTTTTTTATTTTATTATATGAAATTTATTGTCAAATTAGTTTCTATACAACACCCAGTGCTCATCCCAAAAGATGCCCTCTTCAATGCCCATCACCTACCCTCCCCTCCCTCCCACCCCCCATCAACCCTCAGTTCTCAGTTTTTAAGAGTCTCTTATGCTTTGGCTCTCTCTCCCACTCTAACCTTTTTTTTTCTTTGTTTTCCCTTTCCCTTCCCCTCCCCCATGGGTTTCTGTTAAGTTTCTCAGGATCCACATAAGAGTGAACACACATGGTATCTGTCTTTCTCTGTATGGCTTATTTCACTTAGCATCACACTCTCCAGTTCCATCCACATTGCTACAAAGGGCCATATTTCATTCTTTCTCATTGCCACGTAGTACTCCTTTGTGTATATAAACCACAATTTCTTTATCCATTCATCAGTTGATGGACATTTAGGCTTTTTCCACAATTTGGCTATTGTTGAGAGTGCTGCTATAAACATTGGGGTACAAGTGCCCCTATGCATCAATACTCCTGTATCCCTTGGGTAAATTCCTAGCAGTGCGGCTGCTGGGTCATAGGGTAGGTCTATTTTTAATTTTTTGAGGAACCTCCACACTGTTTTCCAGAGTGGCTGCAGCAATTTGCATTCCCACCAAGAGTGCAAGAGGGTTCCCGTTTCTCCACATCCTCGCCAGCATCTATAGTCTCCTGATTTGTTCATTTTGGCCACTCTGACTGGTGTGAGGTGATATCTGAGTGTGGTTTTGATTTGTATTTCCCTGATGAGGAGCAATGTTGAGCATCTGTTCATGTGCCTGTTGGCCATCTGGATGTCTTCTTCAGAGAAGTGTCTATTCATGTTTTCTGCCCATTTCTTCACTGGGTTATTTGTTTTTTGGGTGTGGAGTTTGGTGAGCTCTTTATAGATTTTGGATACTAGCCCTTTGTCCGATATGTCATTTGCAAATATCTTTTCCCATTCCGTTGGCTGCCTTTTAGTTTTGGTGGTTGTTTCCTTTGCTGTGCAGAAGCTTTTTATCTTCTTGAGGTCCCAATAGTTCATTTTTGCTTTTAATTCCCTTGCCTTTGGGGATGTGTCAAGTAAGAAATTGCTGCGGCTGAGGTCAGAGAGGTCTTTTCCTGCTTTCTCCTCTAGGGTTTTGATGGTTTCCTGTCTCACATTCAGGTCCTTTATCCATTTTGAGTTCATTTTTGTGAATGGTGTGAGAAAGTGGTCTAGTTTCAATCTTCTGCATGTTGCTGCCCAGTTCTCCCAGCACCATTTGTTAAAGAGACTGTCTTTTTTCCGTTGGATATTCTTTCCTGCTTTGTCAAAGATGAGTTGGCCATACGTTTGTGGGTCTAGTTCTGGGGTTTCTATTCTATTCCATTGGTCTATGTGTCTGTTTTTGTGCCAATACCATGCTGTCTTGATGATTACAGCTTTGTAGTGGAGGCTAAAGTCTGGGATTGTGATGCCTCCTGCTTTGGTCTTCTTCTTCAAAATTCCTTTGGCTATTCGGGGCCTTTTGTGGTAACATATGAATTTTAGGATTGCTTGTTCTAGCTTCGAGAAGAATGCTGGTGCAATTTTGATTGGGATTGCATTGAATGTGTAGATAGCTTTGGGGAGTATTGACATTTTAACAACATTTATTCTTCCAACCCATGAGCACGGAATGTTTTTCCATTTCTTTATATCTTCTTCAATTTCCTTCATAAACCTTCATACAGATCTTGTACATCTTTGGCTAGATTTATTCCTAGGTATTTTATGCTTCTTGGTGAAATTGTGAATGGGATCAGTTTCTTTATTTGTCTTTCTGTTGCTTCATTATTAGTGTTCTATACACAATTTTAGAAGCTGGAAATATAGCAGTGAGAAAAACAGACCCAAATTCCTGCCCTCATGAACCATATATTCTAATGTGGAAGGATGACAATAAACAGCAAACACGTTAACAGTACCAGGTGGAAAAAAAAGAAGATATGCATAAAAAGAAGGAAATGGAATATCTACGTGTTACTTTATTTTTATTTTTAAAAATTTTTTTTAATGTTTATTTATTTTGAAAGAAAGAGAGAGAGGGAAGGAGGGGCAGAGAGAAAGGGAAAGAGAAAATCTCAAGCAGGCTTTGCAATGTCAGCACAGAGCCCAAGGTGGGGCTCGATCTCACAAACAGAGATCTTGACCTGAGCTGAAATCAAGAGTCGGATGCTTAACCAACTAAGCCACCCAGGTGCCCAACTTTTTTTTTTTTTAATATTTATTTTGAGAGAGAAAACGAGGGAAAAGGGCAGAGAGGGAGAATCCCAAGTAGGCTCCATGCTGCCAACAAGAACCCAACACACAGCTTGATCCCATGAACTGTGAGATCATGACCTGAGCCGAAATCAAGAGTCAGACACTTAACCAACTGAGCCACCCAGCTGCCCCTCCCCCCTTCATTCTTTATCCCCCTTCCTTGCTTTATTTTTTCATAGTACTTATCACCATATAACATAGTACATATTTTATTTTATTACCTGATGTTCCCTCTACTATAATTTCTTGGCCTTTTGGCTAAGATCAAACATGACATTCCCTCTACTAGAATAGACACTTCATAAAAGCAGAGTCTGTGGCCTGCCTTTTCCACTGCTGTAATCCCAAGAGTACTGAAAACAAACAAAAAACTGTTGAATCAAAGAATAAATGAAAAAAGGAGCAGTGTAGGATTAATAAAGTTTTTTTAAGATGGAAAATAATATAAATATTATAGCCATACTGATGAGAACAAAACATACAGAGCATACAACAGAAAAGAAAAACTAATGATTCAGGAGTATGAAGGAATGATTTCAAGAAGAAAACTCTTAATTGATGTAGGGGTTGTCCTTGGTAAGAGTAGGAAGAGATTATCCATAGCAATAGGAGAGAGGGCATGGAATATGGGTACAGATACAGGTAGGTTGGGTAACTTATAATGGGAGCTTGTGGAAGTTCTCTTCGGATTTTTTTTCCCTTCAGTTAAACAGGAAACAAGGATATCAACTAAGAGTAAAGAGGACAAAGAGAGTTTTGGAGATTTGAGGAGAAAAATTAAACTATCATTTAAGAGTGAATGGACTAGGGAAATGTCATAGGACTGAGTGGCAGTGCTGACAGACTCTTTGAGGTTCCTGATCACAAACTGGGATGTCACCATGGTCATGTTTTTCTCCAGCCATATTCAGCTGCTTAGACACAGGTGCAGAATAGCCAGAGTTGGTGTAATGATGGTTGGAATTTAGTCAAGCACATATGCCAGAAAGGGGAAATGGCAAAGAAACCGGAGGTACGTGCACAGGAATGATTATGATAGCCCATGAAATGTTAAGTTGAACAGGAGGGAAGTCGAAGCATGAGGTGACTGACAATGAAAAGATGGTTTAAAAAAAAAAAAAAAATCAACTAGAGGTTCCAAAGACCTTGAACCATTTTTGAAGAGGACATTCTAAAAGAAGTGTGAAATAGAAAAATGGAGGATGATATGAAGGTCAGAGTGTGGTAAGCTCAAAACTAAGATTTTAGGGGCACCTGGGTGGCTCAGTCAGTTAAGCGTCCATCTCTTAGTTTCGGCTCAGGTCATGATCTCACAGTTCATGAGTTCAAGCCCCACATCAGGTTGTGTGCTGACAGCGCAGAGCCTGCTTGGGATTCTCTCTCCCTCTGTACCTCCCCCACTGATTTGCTTGCTCACTCTCTCTCAAAATAAATATTTTTTTAATCTTACATTTAAAAAAAACAAAGACTTCAGAGGTGGAACAATTATTGGTAAGGATGAAATATACCTAATGAAAATGGAAGTAGAAGGTTCAGGTTGATGTCAATTTCTCACCTCATTCATTTACTATATATCCATTGTGTTCATGGCTGTGGTAAAGGGAAGAGGAAAGAATCTTTGGGAGTTAATAATGAGGCTAAAAGCTAAAACAAAAGGTTGCCAACTATGTCTCACTAACTGCATTTTGTGGAAGTCCTTACTCCTAATAACATCTAGCCTCTACTCTCCCTTGAGGGCTTTTTCTTCTTCACCCAGGGCTAGGCCTTGATCCAACAACCCCAGTTTTCAACTTATTTGGAACCTCAAGTAGGTATATTAATGATGAAAAACAATCATCACCTGCTAATGAAAAGTAATAATTACCAAGGTACCATAGGGATTTAATCAAGAAAATACAAAGCTAGGTAACAAATTTAGCAGAGAATCACACAGCAGCTAAGACCAGCAATGAAGATGGTAACAATCATTGCAAGATTCAGCTGCCTTTGATACTCATGACTATAGGTCACCATCAGTAACTGGGGTGGTAAAGCCCTTAGGCTGATCGTTAGGCTAAGAGGCATCCAGTAGAACAGAGACAGAAAAATCAGGAACATTGTCCAACCCACTTCAACCATCCCAGGCTCTCTACTCCCACTACCTTTGACGAAATCAAATCTTCCAAAGCCACCACGTTTTCAGGAGCTGGCCTTTACCCATTATACTTGTGGATAAGAGGCAAGGGAAGGCTAAAAACTTTCTATACTGGAAACTCAAAAGAATTCTCAAATGTCTATGTCTCAATCACCATGTCCAACATTCTATCCCCCACACCGTTGCCAAAGTAATCCAGCTAAAACACAAGTAAGACCATCTTGCTTCCCTATTTATTACACGTTTACATAGTACTAAAGAGCTTCTATAACCCAGGCTCCTTCAGTCTCTTAACTAACCATCTATGCCTTTAACTTTACGCTCCAGCAATACCAAGTTGATTTTAGTTCCCTACATACAATATGCAGCTTCCCCTCTTTCTTTCCTATGCTTTTGCCAATGTACTAACATTATACTGCAGAGGAAAGAGATGTTGCTGATTTCCATGAAAATAATTTTGCAAATTTCTCAATGGTGCTGAGGGAATATCTTCCTCCATCCTCAAAAATGTCTCATTTCCTTTAATTGGCTATTTCTATCATGCTATTATTATTCGAATCCCCCCAAATTCAAAATATTTGAAGAATTTTCTACTCATCAATAAATACTTACCAACTAATGTGAGCAAAGCCTTGTCTATGCATTATAGTAGAAAAATTATATCATTCTTACATTTAACCATTTACAACTTAAAAGCAGAAATGAAATAATACAAAATGAATACAGAAGGATAAAAGTGCTAAAACACTAATTCATTCACCCACTCATTCAGCAAATCTTTATTCAGAACCTACCATATACCATGTAGTGGACAAAACAATGTTATAGAAACAAAATGAGATAAGAATTAGTATTTATTGGGGCGCCTGGGTGGCTCTATCGGTTAGACCTTCGACTTCGACTCAGGTCATGATCTCACGGTTCATGGGTTCGAGTCCTGTGTCAGGCTCTCTGCTGACAGCGCAAAGCCTGCTTGGGATTCTCCCTCTCTCTCTCTCTCTCTCTCTCTCTCTCTCTCTCTGCCCCTCCCCAGCTTGTGCTCTCTCTCTCTCTCTCAAAAATAAACATTAAAAATAATTTTTTTAAGAATTAGCATTTATTAAGTCCCTATCTAATGTGCTTTCTAATCATTTTTTTCATTTTCATTTAATATCATAGAACCAAAGCTTTCACTTTCTGGATCACAGATTTTTGAGAACTAAAATTTCAGGAGATTTAAAGATTTATTAAGCCTAATCAAGGATCCTCTTAGGAGGATCTCAAATAGAAAAATAACTTCAAAGAACAGTTTCTGTAGCATTTGAGCTAGGCCTGGAACCTTGAGTAGAATTTCAATGGGCAGAGGCAGAGAAGAGTTTTTCAGATGGATGATTAATTAAAATAAGTATACGAAAGTGCCCAACAGTAAACAAATATTTACTGACCGCCAACTACTACAACCAGTTAAAACACTAAGGTGATACAATGAATAAGACAGTCTCTGAGGAGTATTTTCTCTGATGAGAGACTGACATCCAATTAGCATGCTCATTGAGCAAATATCTGTTTCAAGCACCACCACATGTTTCTTTCTTTTTTTTTTTTTAAGATTTACTGTTTTTAAGTAATCTCTACACCCAATGTGGGGCTCAAACTAACAACCCCTAAATCAAGAGTCACATACTCTACCCACTGAGCCAGCCAGCCAGACACCGCCACATATCTATGTTTCTAATAAATATTCAGACAAATAACTATGTTTCAAATACCACAGTAGGCCTTAGGTGCACAACAGTAAATGAAACAATGTGGGCCTCAAAGAATTTATAAAGCAAAGTCTTGGGGAAACAAGAGAAGCGGCACCTAACTCCAATTCTTCGAATAAAAAGTGGTATCAAGTAGACCTTGAATGCCAAGATCTCCAGACTTTATTCTATGGGTAATAAGCTAATGAAGGTTTCCGAAGACACAGAAATGGAATGATCATGTAACAAATATTTATCTACTACTGGAACTCAGGTAAGCAATGAGTTATAATCTTTTGGGGTTTTTTTTACCAGAATGCATTATAAATTAGAGGTTAAAAGACTAAAAGCAGAGTAAATGCACTTAAGGTATTACAACAACCAAGACAGATTTATAAATGCTTAATTAAGGTGATGACAGTGAGAATAAAGATTTGAAAGGCATCATGAAGGCAGAATCAGCAAAATCTGGGTTAGGGGGTCAAGGGAGAGGGGAAGTCAAACACCAAGGATACAACTTCAAGCTGGATGACAAGGAAAAGGAATGACAGGGAAAAGCACATTTCAAAGGAGAAATAATGAATTCTATTTTAAGGATATAGCAAGCCACTGATCTTCTAGAGATCCAAGTCATGCATCCTCTTCAGAACTTACTCCAAAACACCAGCTAGTATGTAGTATAACAAGCATTGCTCCACGTCATGAGGAAAGGAGAACAAAGTCACCTGTGAGAGTCAATGCTTGTTGATCAGCTAAGCTTACTCCCTGAATGGACATAATCCATTCAGCCTCATAATGCAAACAACTGAAATTTTTATCTTTTCAAAATCAAATTATTACAAGTTATGGACTTTCAAGGACACTATCAAATTATAAAAATTACAATGTTAAGATCACAAATGCTGAGTATACTATAGTGGAAACATCAGAGAAAGAAATGGAAATGTAGAGCTAAGGGAAAAAGTCAAGCTTGGGAACTCAGATCACTCTACAAGGAGGTTCTGTGACACAAGGGCATGAATAAAAGAAGATCAGAGACCCTTGTTTCACATCCTAAATACTTGCCATGAATAGGGTAGGCCTGCAAAAACACAAGAGTACAATAAAGGAGAGAGCTAAGAACAGAGGACATATCCTCAAGAAACATTTATGAGAAAAGAAAACAAAAAAGGACACACCGGAAGCAGTCAGAGAAAAAGGAGTCCAGTGGTCGTTATGACAAGAGATGAAAATATCAAGAAGGAACACCTGAGCAACAGTGATAAATAGTTCACAGAAGTCAGAGAGAATGAAGACTGGGCTGAAGACTATCAAATTTAGTCATTTAAAGTTCCCTGGGACTGCTACATCTCTCTGCATAATTCTTTCACAATGAAAACTTTACACAAGTACCATGCATTATTTTGTTATTTGAAAAAGAAGTTTTAGTATCATTGTGGACATTCGCACAATGGAAAACTACACAGCAATGAAAAAGAACCATTTCTACAAGGAACAACATAAATGAATCTCACAGCCATGATTTAATGAAAGAAATCTAGTCAGAAGAGTACAA
This sequence comes from Acinonyx jubatus, assembly GCF_027475565.1. Taxonomy (NCBI): domain Eukaryota; kingdom Metazoa; phylum Chordata; class Mammalia; order Carnivora; family Felidae; genus Acinonyx; species Acinonyx jubatus. Next base: position 35,819,454 of record NC_069381.1, on the reverse strand, counting down.
ACCGGGAGATTCCATGTATACGAAGCTCAAGAAGGGGCAAAACTAATCCATGGCGATGAAGGTTGGGAAAGCAGTTACCTTTGGGGGAGCATAATAACTGGGAGAAAACACCAAGGGGCATACTAGGGTATTGGACATGTTCTACATCTTGATTTGAACAGTGGTTACAGGGATGTATTCAATCTGTAAAAATTCATGGGCTGAATGAACCTTCAATTTATGCACTGTATTTAAGTCACATTCAATAAAAAAGTAAATATCATACAAAGCAAAAAACATATAAAGTTATTAGTGACCATGAAGACATCAGTTTTGAAACAGTATAAGTGTAGAACCCAAACTATAAGGGGTATCTGGCTGGCTCAATCGGAAGAGCATGTAACTCTTGACCTCATGATCCTGGGCTGAGTCTCATGTTGGGTGTAAAGATTACTTATATAAACAAACTTTTAAAAAAAAGCACCAAACTGTAATATGAGGAATGTGTACAGGTGAGGAAGCTAAGACAGTGAATACAAACTCATTTCCCAAGAGGGTTGCTGGTAAAGCAAAGCAAAGAAAACAAATTAGCTTAGGTGGGTTACACAATTCAGGGAAACTGTTGTTTCATTTTTTAGTTGAGGTATAAGACAAAGAGAAAATAATATACATAACAAAGGCCTCCACTGAATGAGAGAGGATAAAATCAAGGACAGAAGTACAGGGATAAGCCTTGAAGAGGATGAATACTTCTTTCTCTAGAATTGAAGCAAAAGATGAGTGAACACAGAAATTGTGAGCTAGAGGGGCACCTGGCTTGCTCAGCTGGTAGAGTATGTGACTCCCAATCTTGGGGTCATGAGTTAAAGTCCAACGTTGGGCAGAGAGCTTGCTTTCTTACTTACTAAATAGATAAATAAACAAACAAACAAATAAAATTGTGAGATAGAGAAGAAGGAAAAATCAAATAACCCTGAACTCTTTTGTGAACCATGCAATAAGGCCAATTGAACCGAGTAAACTGAATCAGGAAAGGATCAGAGCTTTAAGTACATTTTAAAAGTTTCAAGTAGGTACGGGAGAGAATATAAAAAACAATATAAAAAACTGGGGAAATTACATCCAGGGACAATGTTCAGTGGCCTGAAAGCAAGGGCAGAGACAGCGGATGGTGCAGTCTACTCAGAGCTGGGTGCAGAATAAAAGATGAACAAAACGTAGAAAAAAATCCAAGTGCTAGCGTGTGCATCAATGAAACTATGTAATGAAGAATGATATCTAAGTAAAATACTTATTGAACTGATGGAAAAGAGGCAGGAGACCTAATAAAAGTCTTGAATGAGTCAAGGATGAATTTACTTGGGTCTCAAGTAGAGCTGTGCAAAGAGAAAGCTGTCACTAGAGTTCACTACTACAGAACATTTTTCTGCAAGTCGCACAAGGTCAAGGACCACATATTCTCCTTTCACTGCACCTCCTACAGCTACTAGTGGCAACTTCTCCTGCCTCATAAAACTGACCTTTATCCCCTATTTCTATGCTTGATTAATAAATTATACAAACACATCCTATCCATTCAGAAACTCCATGAATAGTTTTACACTGCTTTCTGTTTTCCCATTAAGGTGTTTTCAGTGGTAAACTCCTAGAAGGCAGAGCCTATCTCTCTATAAATTCTGTTCACAGCGCTGGGTTTGGAATTGCACATATGCAGGTGTTTTAAAAAGTGCTTTCTTGTGAAATAGACCGTTACCGAAGGGAATCTTGAATATTTGAACACACTCCACAACACTATATAATGATGGCCAAATAAAAGAATGCTTAGGAATGGCATCTGTTTTTATAACTGTCAGGACAACCTCTAGGAAATAGGATAACATTTACTCTATCATACTGATTTTCCCTACTTTGCACTATTTACCCTTCTGGCTAGCTCCTCAGTATCCTTTAGTAAGCCTATTCTTTGCAGTTCATTTACTCCCAGGCCACATTCCAGCGTCCCTTCTTCGCATCCAGAATCCCGGACTACAAACGCTCATAGGACCATTTTTCCAAACCCCTGTTCCCCCATTTCCCTCCCATTCAACCCCAGGCCATGACTTCCATTTTTCCACTCCCCAGTTTTCTGCCGCTCCAGACCTTCCTTTAATCCGGCAGAACTACACAGTCCCCACCCCTCAAATGCCCTAGCCCAAGTCTTCCCGCCTGAGATCCCCCTCCCCCACCGCTCCCATTCAGGCTCCCGCTCCCCATCCTTTCCCTCCCGGACGCCGGCCCGCCTTACCTGCTCCTTCACCTCGGGGCCCGAGGGCCCGGTCCTCTCCTCCAGTAGCTGCCTCCCAGGAGGCGCTCGCCGGCGCGACGGCAAGGGCTGGGGTTGGGGCAGCTCCGCCGCCCGCTGAGCCCCATCCTCCCTGCAGGCGGCCGGTGGTGGCGGCTGCGGTCGGTCGCGGCAGCGGCTCCGCTTCATATCTGTGGCTGGGCCCCTCGGGCGTCAGCGCCACGACTGTCCCGGCCCCGAACGGCCCCGGGCCGCAGCGCTGCCGCGCCAACCACCGCCCGCGGCCACCATGGCCGGGCAGGCGCCCGAAGCCACCGACCCAGCTCGCAGCTCTTCCGCGCTTTCTGGGGCTTCAAGCGCAGCAACCTCCTCGGGGCTCCTTAGGGAGGCGGCAGCATCGCCGCCGCCCGTCTTCTCCCACCCGGCACACGCTTGGCCGGCCACCCGCCGCCGCAGCCGCCGCCACCACGGCCGCCGGCTCCCCAGCCAGCAGCCAGCCGGCGCGCCCGCTTCTGGCCCGGCCCCGCCCCTGTCCTCCCCACCTCGCGCGCGCGCGCACGGGGAACCCGCCCGCCACCTCCGGCCGCGCGCGGCCTCCGGCGCACGCGCCAGCGAACGGTCGCGAGAGACGCGCCCGTGGCCTCCCTGCTTGGTGGGTAAAGCGGAAGGGGGCGGGCCCTTGGCGCGTCTGCTGCGGCTGGGGACGCTCATTGATCTTTTCATTCATCCATTCATGAAATTGTGTGCCCGGCCAAGCTAAGTGCTAGGGATCTGAAAGTGAGTTAGAACCGATTAGTGTCTTCAAGGATCTAGGGGGAGTGGGAACAGGAACAAGGAGACAAAATATGCAATTAATTAATAAAATACTAACGTATGCCTTTTTATTGACCACCCATCAACTGTCTTCACTTGGCGCTTTGGATGCAGGTTTGCTCATTCTCGTGTTACAAATAAGGGCGAGGTGAAATGACATACACCAGGTCACTCAGCAAATCAGTGACCAAACTAGACAGGATTCAGATTCTTGCTTTTTGTCCCTTTCTACTGTTTCCTGCTGCTTCCAGAAAGTAAGACAAGGTATGGAAAGTCCTATAAAAGAAGAAGAAGTAATGGATTCCTTCTGGGAGGAAGAGGAGGACAAAAAGGCTTCTGGAACAATCCTCATGATTCCCCACTGACAATGAAGTCATATAATAGCCCAGTCTAGCCTGGCCACAGCCAGTCCAGCTGTGGCTTGGGCAGCCCTGCCTGCACTTCCAATGACTCATCTTCTCAGCAACGTGGCTTAAGTTCAGCCCTGTCTGGCCTCCTCCTTCTGGCTTTAGCTGGTCTGCCACAATGTTGCATTTTTCCTGTTTTGTCTTGAACACAGTTCTTTCTCATAAGGCTTTCCTAAAGGCTTCACCCATTTTTCCTGAGCCTCCTCCCTGAACCCTCTTTGAGAAGTAATAGCCAGCATTATAGAGTACTTACTTACTGGATACCAGACACTGTGCATTCAATTCACACATACACAAGCAAGAGGTAAGTTATATTATTTCTAGTTTACAACTGAGGAAACTGAGGCTCAAGTTGCATAACATGTTCAATATGACATAGGTCATAAATGCAAAGCCAGGATTCAAACCAAGGTCTGTCAGATACCCGAGCCTACATACACAACCAAGCATACAGCCCATTATCAGTCTGCCCCTGTATTCCCTGTTTCAGTTCCTCACCATCATCCATCCAGTTTCCTCAGCCAGAAATTTGGAAGTCATCCTAGACTCTTTCCCTTCTGCCCCCACATCCAAGTAATCAACAAGTCCTTGTTGCTTCTGTGTATCTAGTCTGTCTCCTATTTCCATCCCAATGACACCACCTTAGCTCAAGTCCTACCTTGTCTCACTTGACTGGGAAACTTTCTAAACTGGTTCACCTACATCCACTCCCTTTCTCTTCAAACCCATCCTCCAAAAAGCCTTTCCAAGAATCTTCACATAAGATGATGTCACTCAGGGCACCTGGGTGGCTCAGTCGGTTAAGCGTCTGACTTCGGCTCAGGTCATGATCCCATGGTTCATGGGTTCAAAGCCCTACCTCAGGTTCAGTGCTGACAGCTTGCTCAAAGCCTGGAGCCTGCTTCGGATTCTGTGACTCCTTCTCTCTCTGTCCCTCCCCCACTCACACTCTGTCTCTCTGCCTCTCAATAATAAATGTAAAAAAAAAAAAATTTTTTTAAAGGTGATGTTACTCCTTTGTTTAAAACAGTTAAATGGAGGGGCACCTAGGTGGCTCAGTAGGTTAAGCGTCTGACTCTTGATTTCAGCTCAGGTTATGATCTCACAGCTTTGCAGTTTCAAGCCTTGCATCAGACTCTGTGCTAGCAGCATGGAGCCTGCTTGGGATTCTCTCTCTCCTCTCCCTGTCCTGGGTTCACGCTGGCTGTCTCTCTCAAAATAAATAAATAAACTTTAAAAAAAATTAATGTTTATTTGACAGAGAGAAAGAGAGACAGATTGTGAGCAGGGGAGGGGCAGAAAGAGGGGAAGACACAGAATCTGAAGCAGGCTCCAGGCTCCAAGCTGTTACCACAGAGCGCAATGCGGGGCTCAAACTCACAAACTTCAAGGTCATGACCTGAGCCGAAGTCAGAGACTTAAACGGCTAAGCCACCCAGGTGCCCCAATAAATAAACTTAAAAAAAAAAAAGAGTTAAATGGATTTCCACGACCCTCAAGATGAAATGTAAACTTACTATAGTTGACATGGCCATCCAAAATCTAGTCTCTGCCTTCCTCCCCTTCTCCTATTAATCTGTGCTGTATCAACTATTTACAGTTACACCAGCTGTCTATATTGACCTGTATGTACAGGATCTGCCATATTCTTGGGTACAAACCACAGAAACAAACACCACATCCTACACCTAAAGGGGAATTTATTGGAAGGCTGGATAGAAGGGTTCACAGAATTGAACAGAGATTGAAGAAGCAGGCTTATAAAATTGGCAGGAAACAAAAGGCCTCTACAAACTGAAAACCAGGAACAATTTCAGGACATTGCTGTCACCACCACTCCTGCACTACCACCAGACAATGTACTATGCTGCTGCCACACACCTCCGTGAAAGGATTCTAATCTTTTCATAATTATATCACCATTCCAGATTAACTGTCTCAAGCAGGAGAATCCACTGACTCAGCCTTGAGTCTAGTCCTTAGGGACCAGGAATTCATTCCAACTTTTCACCTTTCACTATGGGGACTAGGAAAGTAAGTGCAGCACACAGACTCTAAGGGGGCCCTCATGATCTGCCTCCTCCTCAGTATTTATGCCTTTGTGTGATCCCCTCCCCTTGAGTGTAGGTGGGACCCATGACTTACTTATAACCAATAGCACATAGCAAAGGTGATAAGATATCATTTTCCTGATTACTTTAAAGTATATAAGGATCTGTCTTGCTAGCAGCTCCGCTCTCACTTTCCTAATGCCCTTGAAGGAGCAAGCTACATATTCTGAACTGCTTATGGAGAAGAATATGTGGCAGGAATTTGCAGATACCCTCTAGGAGTTAAGAGCCAAAGAGCCCAGAAAAACAAACAAACAAACAAAAAACTTCAAAGTGCTCCATCCTACAACCAAAGGAAATTAATTCTACCAACAACCTGAATGAGCTTGGAAACAGATCCTTCTCTAGTTGAGTCTCCAGATGAGAACTCAGCCCAGCCATACCTAGACTCCTGATCCACAAAAACTGAGTTAAGTGTGTATTATTTGATATATCTTTTTAAAGTTTATTTATTTTTGAGAGAGGAAGAGAGAGAGAGACAGAGTTGTGGAGGGTCAGAGGGAGAGGGACACACAGAACCCAAAGCAGGCTCCAGGCTCTGAGCTGTCAGCACAGAACCCAACGCGGGGCTCGAACACATAAACTATGAAATCATGACTGGCCCGAAGTCAGATGCTTAACCAACTGAGCCACCTAGGCATCCCTAAGTGTATGTTGTTTTAAACTGATAAGTTTGTGGTAATTTATTGGACAGCAATAGAAAACAACAGCCAAACAAACAGTCAGCCAGAGATGACCATGTGATACAATCTGGCCCGAATCTACCCTCACCCCTGTGTTCCCCAGCTTAATGAATGACAAACCATTTTTTTCAGTTTCTCAGGCCAAGACCTCAGAATGATCCTCAAGTCTTCTCTTTCTCATACACATCATACCCATTCCACTAGCAACTCCTATGCAAATTAAGAGGATATTACAAATATCTAGGAGAGAGGTGATGATGACAAATACTAACAGAGTGATGGTGGTGAAGGAAGAAAGTAGATGGATTTTAGAGAGACTCAGAAATTAGAGAAATAAGACCTATTGACTGTATCTGGGTAGAGAAAAAGCAGATGAGAACATTTCCAAGCTTCTGGCGGGGCAACTGAGATAGGGGACAGTGGAGAAGTAGAAATTTGAAGGTGATTATGATTGTCTTAGATGTGTTTGCTCTTAAGTGCCTGTGAGATGCCCAAGTGAAAATGTCCAGTGAGTTATTGATTAAATTGACTTAGAACTAAAAGCTACCAGTATTTACATGTGTAACTAATATAAACTGTTCCATAATCTTAGAGTATAAATCTTAGAGTATAGAGTGATCACATCTCTTTTTTCTATTTAGTCAGACAGGCCCCTCATGTCATATTATCAGGAAGTCTAGTATCTCCTCTTTAATTATCTAAAAACTCCAAAGTTCTTTTATATTCCAAAAGATATGGTGGTTACCTATTGTTATATAACAATTCACCCCAAAATTTGTACCTAAAAAAAAAAAAAACATTGATTTTAGCTGACAATTGTGTGGATCAACTGGGTGGCTCTTACGGTCTGGGTGAGTTTAACTGGTTACTGCCAGGTTTGCAAATGTATCTCCAGTCAGCTGAGGATTGGCTGGTGGCTAGATAATCTAGAACAGCCTTTCTCACACATCTGGCAGTTGGCATGCTATCGGCCATGGTAAAAGGAGAAACTAAGTCACATATCTCTCATCCTCTAGCAGGCTAGCTTGAACTTCTTCACATGGCAGCAGTGATAGGAGTCCCAAGAGCAGGAAAAAACAGCAAGTCTCAATGTGAAAGCATTTTTCAGGTCTTTCTTACTGTCATGTTGGCAATTGTGTCATTGCCAAAGCAAGTCAGTGTGGGAAGGGACTAAAGTTATATAGCAAGAGGGAGTAAATTCAGAGAGGGGAAGAATTTGTGACTATCTTTGAAATCCTACTCCAGGAAGATCAGTCCAACTGCCACAGTCAAGTCTAGCTAGAATTAAATTAGTCAATTAGCTTCATTGCTTCCTGGGGCCATATTATGGACTGAATGTTTATATCCCCCCCACACACACACACAAATTCATATGTGGAAGCTCTAACCCTTCAGTTCAGTTATATTTGGAGACAGGGCCTCTAAGGAAGTAATTAAGGTTAAATGAAGTCATAAGGGTGTGGCCCTGATCCAATTGGATAATTATCCTCATGAGAAGAGACACCAGAGAGTGCTTGCTCTCCCTCACCCCAGGCATGCACGCACCACGGAAGGCCATGTAACTATATAAGGAGAAAGCAGCCATCTACAAGCGAAAAAGAGAGCTCTCACCAGAAACTGAATCGGCAGGAACTCTGATCTTGGACTTCTAGCCTCTAGAACTGTAAGAAAATAAATTTATGTTGATTAAGACACCCAGTCTATGACATATTGTTATGGCAACCCAAGCTGACCAATACGGACCACATAACAAGGTCCTCCTAATCCAACAAATGTTTTTTTGAGGGAGGACAACTCTATTCCATTAGTGCCAAACTTAGCCAAAGATACCCAGATCAGAGTTCCCACAAGGGTTTGTGGGAATTTATAAGCTTTCACAGGAAGCTCAGGTCCCATACATAGCATCATCAAGCGCCAAAAAAATAAGCAGTCCCAGGACAAATTTCCCAAGGAGCCCACATTCTAGGGACCAGCAGTTTTTCTTCTCAAATACTCAAAATGCTCCCTTTCCCTAGGGAAGGATTGCTTGCTAATCCTCCTAAGGGAGGATATTCTCAGTGTTTCTAGTGGACTGGAGAATCTACACATATCCTCTTGGAGAAGGCTGCTTTCAGTGATACTAAAATGTTCTACTCTTCCATGAAAGACTCCCAGGTGATTCAAAGGGGTCCATGTTACTTCTAAGAGTCAGCTTCAAAGATTCTTTATTATAATAATGGCAAAACCAGATCTTGTTCCCTATTATCCATTTTCCCCTTTTTCTATTATTGGACATATGGCCACCTAAAATAAAGACAAATTTCCTCAGCCTTCTTTGTGGCTCATTCAGCCATCTGACTAAGCTCTGACCAATGAGATGTGAGCGTAAGAGATGGGTGCAACTTTTGAATTATGCTATTAAAGGGAAAACACATGTATTCCCTTTCTTCTTTTTTCTCTTCTTTTATCCTGTTGCTTAGAAAGTGGTCAGGGTAAAATCTATCTTGGACCACAGGGAAGGGGTGAGAAGACATCCTAGGATGACAGTGCAGCAATGTAGAAAGTTCCAAGATGAACTCATGGAGCACAGCTGGCATCCTTGCCTTCTGTACTATTATGTGATAGACAAGTACACTTCTACCTTGTCTCAGTAAATTTGGATGTGTGCTATATGTAACCAAACTTCCACTGTTATCACTTAATATGGTGATTTTTACTATCTGTTGTTTTAGAAAAGCTGATGCATCACAAATGTAATCTTAGGCAGCATACCAGCTACAGATGTAAATTGAAGCCATATTAAATATATTAGGATACACCTGGCAATAAGAAAGACAGGAGTCTTATGGAAATGCAAGAATAAAAGTATAGCTGTCACCAGGGAATTTGGAACTGGAACCATTTTTCCAGGACCTTCAGTAGTAGTTTAGGGCATTTTATTCTATGCTTTGTCATTATCATGACTAAGTTTCCCTGTTGAGCACTGCTTTAATTCATGTGTCTTTTTGCTTTTCCTCCCAGAATCAATCAGTTTATTTATCCTATTATTTCTTTATATCATCACTTCTGCTACCAATATTTTCTACTTAGCCAAAATTTTGTGTTGATCATGGCCTCTTCTCTACTAACTGGCCTCTCTATGCAATTTTAAAATAATCACTTCCTGCTTCTAATGTCTGATCCATTCCCTACTTCCTAATTCATTTGCCTAAGGTTGGGAAACTAACTGGCCAAACTTTACCTGTCGAGTTACTTTATAGCTACTGCATAACCTATACATTATTAGTCAGGGGTACCTCCGTGGTCCAATCAGCAATGTCTACGAATTGGGAAGATGGTGTCTTGTGGTACAGAATATGACTGCCTAGGGCTAACCCTCAACAGAAGTATGGGAAGGATAATTTTCCATAAAGAGGAATGACAGACTTATCTGGAGTTATGAGTAACATGTCTTGGACAGATATACTGGAGGGGAATAAAAGTGGAGACCAAAAACCACATAGAAGTCTATTAGAAAAGAATAAACAAGAGTGATCAGAGTTTTATAGTAGTGGAGCTAGAGAGGAAGGGACTGAAGAAGAGTCTGAAGAAGTATTAAAGATGTAGAATCACAGGACTTGAGGAATAGCCAGAAAGGGGAAAAAAGAAAATGGGATAAGTCAAGGATGATTTTCAAGATTCTACTTTAAATAATCAGGTGGATGGTGATGTCTTTCATTGTCCTAGAGAATACTGAAGGAAAAGCAAGTTTTATAATTTTGTTCACTCATTTATTTATACACTCAACAAGTATTTGCTTCATGTTGCATGGAAGGGAAACATCGAAGAAATGCACTTACTGGATGTTATAAAGAAGTACAACTTTGGAACATGTTGATTTTGCAGCATCTATGAGATATACCAGATGGATAAATAGGTCTAAAGTTCAGGGAACACTCTCAGCCAGATATACATGTGACAGAATAAAAATTACTGGGGCACCTGAGTCACTCATTCGGTTGGGCTTCTGACTTCAACTCAGATCATGATCTCACAGTTCGTGAGTTCAAGCCCCGCATCAGGCTCTGTGCTGACAGTTCAGAGCCTGAAGCCTGCTTCCGATTCTGTGTCTCTGTCTCTCTCTATGCCCCTCCCCAGCTCATGCTCTGTTTCTCTCTCTCAAAAATAAACATTAAAAAATATTTAAAAAAACAAAAAGAATGAAAATAACCAGCAAGCAAATGCTCACAATCTTCACTCCCACCCCCAAGTCTTCCCCTGAGAGTTCTATAGATGCCAGATTGCTTCTTTGGACTTTGGGAATGCAGGATAAGGAGAATGAGAAATAATAATTTAAGGGATAAAAGAATTAGAATTTAGTTCAAGGGGCTAAGTTGATCTACTTAAGAAAGAGCTATAAGAAGGGAGAAAAGGGAAGAGGGTAGAAGACAGGAGGTAAGGAAGCAAAGAGAAGAAAAGAAAACTGTGTGGGAGGCTGGGAGTATTTGTTTTGTGGTGAGGGAAGTGGGTAAGAGAGGAAGAGGAGCTGTAATGAGTATTGCTACAAATCCTCTTCTCAGTTCCCAAGCAATGCCTGTAAAGGACTTGCATCATTTTGAAGTTACTTTTGACTGCTGAACTATGTACTTCTCTAAATATGATTCACTGCAGATACTGAGCCATGTAGCCCTCCCTCATTGATTGAGGGTCACATATAAATTTGAAGTTGTTGCAATATGTATGTGTATATATAAATATATAAATGTGTGTGTGTATATACGAAAAGTTGGTTAAGGAAAGTGAGGAAGCCTGCAACTTCCAAAGCATCTTAAACTCACAGATGCTCCATCATTATAAATAAATGGCAGCTTGAGACTAAAATAAGCATTATAATTTCAGAGTATAAAATTAATGTTATAATCTGTGGCAACGTGAAATAATGATATAGCTAAAGATGGTGGGAAATACGAGAGGTTTAAAAAAAGAGGATTTCTGGGACTCCTGGGTGGCTCATTTGGTTAAGCCTCCAACTTTGGCTCAGGTCATAATCTCGCGGTCCGTGAATTTGAGCCCCATGTCAGGCTCTGTATGACAGCTTAGAGCCTGGAGGCTGCTTCAGATTCTGGGTCTCCCTCTCCCTCTGTTCTTCCTCCACTTTCACTGTCTTTCTCTCTCAAAAATAAATAAAGATTAAAAAAATGTTTTTAATAAAAATTAAAAAGATATGACCAAAAAATTAAATAAATAAATAAAATCTTAAAACAAAAGAAGTTATATAACAAACATAAAAAGGTTGTCATCTTAAAACAAAACAAAAAACATTCTTGACTGGTCAGAGCAGAAAGAAATTTGGAGATCATCAGGAGCAGGGTTATTCCAAGTGTGGTCCTCAGACATGAGCCAGTTGGCAAACTGTTATTGGTCTATAAAGTGATAAGTAAAGAAACTGACAGCAATTTCTCAAAAAAACATTTATAATATTTTGGCAGAGTAATATTATGTCTGTGAATCTAATTGTAAGAAATTTTACATGTCTGTCTTATTTCATTTTCTTCCAGTTTTTTCCTTTTTTTTTTACTAAGGTATGATTGACATACCACATTATGTTAATTTCAGATGTACAAGGTAATGTTTTAATATTTGTATATATTTCAAAATGATCATCACAGTTTCCATTCATCTCCATACATAGTTACAAAATTTGTTTCCTTGTGATGAGAACTTTTAAGATCTACTCACTTATAGTCACATGCTATACATTATATCTCCTCAGATTTATCTTATAACTGGAAATTTATGCCTTTTTTTATGGCTTATTTATTTTCAAGAGAGAGACAGGGAGCATGAGCAGGGGAGGGGCAGAGAGAGAGGAAGACACAGAATCTGAAGCAGGTTCCAGGGTCTAAGCTGTCAGTGCAGAGCCTGATTCGGGGCTCGAACCCATGAACCACAAGATCATGACCTGAGCCGAAGTGGACACTTAACCAACTGAAGCACCCAGGCGCCCCAGGAAATTTATATCTTTTGATTCACTGATTTTGCCCATCCCCTGCCTCTGGCAACTACCAATCTGTTCTATCTATGAGCTCAGTTTTTTGGCTGGCTTTCAGTTTGTTTTTAAAGGTTCCACATATCCATAAGATCACATGGTATTGGTCTCTCTTTGTTTAATTTTACTTAGCAGAATGCCCTCAAGGTCCATCCATGTTGTTGCAAATGGCAAGATTTCATTCTTTTTAAAGTATGACTGGGGATGCCTAGGTGGCTCAGTTGGTTAAACGTCCAACTCTTGATTTCTGCCAAGGTCTTAATTTCACGGTTTGGGCTCCGTGCTGGGCATAGAGCTTGTTTAATATTCTCTCTTTCCCTCTTCCTCTGTCCCTCCTCCACTTGCGCTTGCAAGCTCTCACTCTCTCTCTCTTTCTGTCAAAAAATTAATTAATTTAATGTAATTAAATAAAGTACAGTTGAATAACATTCCATAATATATACGTACTACATCTTCTTTATCCATTCATCTGTTGTTGGTGGATATTTAGGTTGTTTCCATGTCTTGGCTATTATAAATAACACTACAGTGAACATGGGGGTACCTATATCTTTTCATATTAGTGTTGCTATTTTCTTTAGATAAATACCTAGAAGTGGAATTACTGGATTATGTGGTAGTTCTATTTTTTATTTTTTGAGGAACCTCCATACTGTTTTCCACAGTGGTTGTTTTTCAAGTTGTTTCATTGTATTTTACAAAAATATCAGCCTATGCAATTAAAAAAATTATTTTAAGTCTCAGATAGTTGAGAAGCACTGACCTAGAGTAGCAGCAACATTACCTGGAAATTTATTACAAGTGCAGATTTATTGGGACGCCTGGGTGGCTCAGTCAGTTGAGCATCCAACTCTTGATTTTGGCTCAGGTCATGATCTCATGGTTCGTGAGTTTGAGCCCCACATTGGGCTCTGCACTGACAGTGTGGAGCCTGCTTGGGATTCTCTCTCTCTCCCTCTCTCTGCCTCTCCCCTGCTCAAATCTCCTCTCTCAAAATGAATAAATAAACTAAAAAAAAAATGCAAATTTGACTTTTTCTTGTTTTAGGTATTGTGCTGAGTAGGGCCCTCTGAGGAAATAACAATTGAGCTAATCTGATGGTTGAATACATGTTAGTCTGGTGAATATCTCCAGAGCTCATGCTCTTTGTATTTTACTATGTTACCTTTATTTGTTCCTTAATTCATTCATTCAGCAAATATTAAAAGAGTGCCTACTACATGCCAGGCCTTATTTCTGTTGAACAAGCTAAGATGAATATAATTCTTGGACCCACTGAATTTATAGTTTAAGGGGGACTTCAACTTAATAAGGGTTTAAGTCTATGTCTTGAATTTCTATTAAGTTCTGCTTTCTTTTCTTCCATTAGTAATGTAGTACCAGACAGCTTTGACAACTGTTGCGTTATATAATTTTTCAAGTTGGGTAGACCTCTCTACGCAACAGTAGGATCTTACTTACTCAATACAATTTCCTTAGGTAATCTCATACATCCCTATGACAAAATACTGTTTATTGTTGACTTTCAAATTAATAATTTCAGTTCAGATTTCTTTAGTATTGTTGTTTATTGTTATTTTCAATAATTCCATTTTCTTTCATTTACTCAAGAATATCACTCCAGAAACGCTGCCCCTTCTCTCTTATATCATAATTTTCCCTCGCTGTTCTGGATCATTCTTTCAGTGTACTTAAAGTTTCTCTTGTCCCCACTTCTACCATCAGCTACTCCTAATACTTTTTGCTCCTCTGTGCAGCATAATTTCTAAGAATATTTGTCCATAAATCAAAACCACACTGAGATACCACCTCACATCGGTCAGAGTGGCTAAAATGAACAAATCAGGAGACTATAGATCCTGGTGAGGATGTGGAGAAATGGGAACTCTCTTGCACTGTTGGTGGGAATGAAAACTGGTGCAGCTGCTCTGGAAAACAGCATGGAGATTCCTCAAAAATTTTAAAATAGAACTACCCTATGACCCAGCAATAGCAGGATACAGGAGTGCTGATGCATAGAGGCACATGTACCCCAATGTTTACAGCAGCACTTTCAACAATAGCCAAATTATGGAAAGAGCCTAAATGTCCATCAACTGAAGAATGGATAAAGAAGATGTGGTTTATATATGCAATGGAATACTACTTGGCAATGAGAAAGAATGAAATCTGGCCATTTGCAGCAATGTGGATGGAACTGGAGGGTATTATGCTAAGTGAAATAAGTGAATCAGAAAAAGACACATACCATATGTTTTCACTCATATGTGAATCTTGAGAAACTTAACAGAAGACCATGGCGGGGATGTGGGCGGGGGGAAGAGGGAAAAAAAGTTACAGAGAGAGAGAGGCAAACCATAAGAGACTCTTAAATACTGAAAACAAACTGAGGGTTGATGGGGTGGGGGAGAGGGGAAAGTGGGTGATGGGCTTTGAGGAGGGCACTTGTCGGGATGAGCACTGGGTGTTTTTTGAAAACCAATTTGACAATAAATTATATTTTTTAAAAAAGAATATTTGTCCATATAGACTATATCTAATCCCACTCCTCCATCCTATTTTTAAAAGTCGTTTTATTATTAAATTTACAAACATGGGGCACCTGGGTCGCTCAGTTGATTAAGCACCCAACTCTTGATTTTGGCTCAGGTCATGATCTCATGGTTTGTGAGTTCCAGCCCCACATTGGACTCTGCGCTGGCAGTGCAGAGCCTGCTTGGGATTCTCCCCCTCCCCCCCCACCACACTCTTCCCTTCCCTGCTTATGCATGTGCTCTTTCTCTCTCAAAACAAATAAACTTTAAAAAAAAAAGCTTCCCCTACCACCACTCCACCAAAACTTCTCTGGTCAAGATTATCAGTACTTACCATGCTTTTAAACCCAAAGATCAGTTTTTATTTAATTTGGTTTCTCAGTTGCATTTTATATATTTGCTCATGCCATACTTCTTTTGTTTTCACAGAAAATTATAAAACAAAGTACCATTACCACCCAGGTTGTATAATTATCAACATTTTGTCATTCTTGTTTATGCTCCTCTGGAGTATTTAAAGGAAATCCTAGACAGTATATAATTTCAATATATATCTGTACAGATAAGGACTTTTACAACATAACCATATTGCATTTTCACACCTGACAAAATTAATAATAATTTCTTAATATCATCTAATACACAATCTGTGTACAATTTCCCCCTTTTGTCAAAAAAAAATATCTTTTTGCAGTTGTTTTGAAAATTCTTTCCAAGCAACATCTACACAATGATGTGATTGATATATCTCTTAAGTCTCCTTTAATATAAAACAGTCTCCCCCTCCCCCCTTTTTATGCCATTTATTTGCTGAAGAAACCATGTTATTTGTCCTATAAAATTTCCCACATTCTACATTTAGCTGACTGGATCCTTGTGGTGTCATTTATATATTCCCCTATCCCTAGTGTTTCCCTGTAAATTTGTAATTATATCTGGAGGCTTGATGAGATTCAGTTTTATTTTTCTTGGCAAGAATACTTCATAAGTGGTGCTGTGTAATTCTCACTGCATCCTATGAGGAGACACACAATAAATTGTGCTCTTATTTGCAATGATGATAATAAGACTGACGAACTTGATCCATTCACTATAGGTTTTCCCATCAACTATTCACCTAATGGTTTAGGAGACAATGAGAATCATTAGGGAATATAAGTCTAATGTTTCATTTTATGGAAAAGCCAATATATGTGCCTGATTCTCTTTGTTCACCAATTTTCAGAGTAATGACTGCCCTGCTCTCGCCAAAGGAGACCAATGGGTATTGGAGGTTTATAGTGGTTACGGGCTCATAGTTTCAATCCATGTTAGTCATATTCTTAGTGTTCAAATTATCCCTCTTTTTTTGGATAGTGGGAGAGCATTTAGGTTGACTCCTGTATCTTTTCATTCTTTTGACAAACCCCAGTAGTCTTTGGTAGTCTTCTTGCTTTCTGGAAAAAAGGACATCCCATGATAATCTTGCACATTTCTTGCATCAAGCCTGGAATCAGTCAATTCCCTCCTTATTGTTATATTTTTTCACTTAACTAACACCTAAAAAATGACACTTATCTATCTAGTTGCTTAAGCCAAGAATCTGGAAGTCATCCTTGATGCCACTGACTTTCTTAACCCCTCCATGCAGTCAGTCACCAAATCCTCTTTGGTCTATCTATAGAGAAAAATCTAAAATTGTTCATTTATTATCTCTACTGCTATCTCTCTAGTCCAGGCCATTACCATCTTTCATTTGTACAACTGAAATAGCAAAAGAAATCTGAAATAGATTACCTCTTTTTTTTTTTCAATATATGAAATTTATTGTCAAATTGGTTTCCATACAACACCCAGTGCTCATCCCAAAAGGTGCCCTCCTCAATACCCATCACCCACCCTCCCCTCCCTCCCACCCCCCATCAACCCTCAGTTTGTTCTCAGTTTTTAACAGTCTCTTATGCTTTGGCTCTCTCCTACTCTAACCTCTTTTTTTTTTTTTTTCCTTCCCCTCCCCCATGGGATTCTGTTAAGTTTCTCAAGATCCACATAAGAGTGAAACCATATGGTATCTGTCTTTCTCTGTATGGCTTATTTCACTTAGCATCACACTCTCCAGTTCCATCCACGTTGCTACAAAAGGCCATATTTCATTCTTTCTCATTGCCACGTAGTATTCCATTGTGTATATAAACCACAATTTCTTTATCCATTCATCAGTTGATGGACATTTAGGCTGTTTCCATAATTTGGCTATTGTTGAGAGTGCTGCTATAAACATTGGGGTACAAGTGCCCCTATGCATCAGTACTCCTGTATCCCTTGTAGATTACCTCTTTCTATTGCCCCTTCGAATCTGTTCCGCAACCAGCACTGGCTTTTTGAAAATGTAAGTCAAGAGGCTGTGTTTACTGCAGCACATTTTTTGTGGGTTGTTGTGTTTTGTTTTTTGTTTTTTTTTAGAGGGAGAGAGAGAGCACAAGTAGGGAGAGGGGCAGAGGGATAGAGAGAGAGAATCCCAAGCAGGCTCCACACCCAGCATGGAGACCAATGTGGGGCTTGATCCCATAACCCTGGGATCATGGCGTGAGCCAAAGTCGAGAACTGGATGCTCAACCGACTGAGCCACGCAGTCTCCCTATAGCATATGTTTTGACAATTTCTATTTCTAAAAACTTTATTGAATTTGGGCACCTGGGTGACTCAGTCAGTTAAGCATCCCACTCATGACATTGACTCAAGTTTCACGAGTTCATGACATCTCTCAGTCATGAGTTTCACAAGTTCAAGCCTCAGCTCAGGCTCTGTGCTGACAGCATGGAGCCTGCTTGGGATTCTCCCTCTCTCTTCCCCACTCCTCTGCTCACACTCTCTGTCTCTCTCAAAATAAATAAATAAAATTTAAAAATAAATAAATAAATAAATAAATAAATAAATAAATAAAAATTCCATTGAATTTGAACAATGAATAAATAAATTCCAATTTGTGACAAATTCCTAGACCAAAGCTAATAGGGTCAATGGTCCTGATAACGTTCTAGCTATTTGGCTGGGTGATAAATTTGCTAGGGTTTATTTTATCATGCTTCAAACTTACATACATGTTACATACATTATTTTGCATGTATCTGTGCAAGACACATTTATTGCTCACTAAATATCCATATGATCCCCTACATTTCCCACCATCCTTTGCAGTTAGGTGGGATCATGTGACAGAACTGACCAATGAGCTATGAAAGGAATAGAGATAAGTAAACTTCAATGTGTAAAAGAGAGAGTGTAAGTTTGTCATGTTCTCCCTTCCCTACAGGTGACTGCAGAGACTTATTGGAAAGGTGGAATTGTTAAGTTATCACATGGAGGACAGCTAACCTTTTGAGTCAGACTAGAATCATCAGAATGAGCAAGAAACAAACCTTTGTTTTTGTAAGCCATTAAGATTTTAGGGTTACTCTCTAGCCTAACCTTCCCTGACAAAACAATATCTAATAGTATATGATTTTCAAAAAACAAAACCATTTTTTACAGATAGGATCATATTGATGGATAAACTGGAGCTGAGAAAGCCACAGCCCAGAACATGCACAGAAAAGTCTAAAATGGGAGTGGAGGGGTACCTGGGTGGTTCAGTCAGTTGAGCATCTGACTTCTGCTCAGGTCATGATCTCACAGCTTGTGAGTTCAAGCCCTGTGTCGGGCTCTGTGCTGACAGCTCAGAGCCTGGAGCCTGCTTCAGATTCTGTGTCTCCCTCTCTCTCTGCCCTCCCCTGCTTGTGTTCTGTCTCTCTCTCTCAAAAGTATATAAACATTAAAAAAAGTTTTTTTAATGGAGGTGGAAATCAACTTGTGAGACAGAGAATTTCTAAATTGGATTGAGCTAGAGCAAAGAGCATTGAAAGGGAAGCAGAAATAAAGATATTAATTGAAGCACCAGGTGATTAAAATTAAAAAAAAAATTAAGATAGTAATTGAAACACTATCTATAGAACAGATGCACTATTTAGCATCTTCTCTCTCTCCACAGGCATCCACTAGTTTCCCTGTTATTTCAAAATACATCCTGAGAATAAATGGAAGAATCTGCACAGGGGAGTTCATGGCCTAGACTCCTTATTTTGGTATTTGGGTGAGGGAAGTCTTGTTAGCTAACCCTCTCCCCATTTTAATTATATATCTTCCTCAGAAAATAAACTCTGGCATCAAACTTCTTATCATCTTTACTTTCATATATGTAATAATTCAGAAACTTGATCTTTCATGTAAATACTTGAAAATATATATATAATTGAATACAAGTGTGTATTCCAGAAAAAATTATAAAGGAGTCCAAAAAGAAAGAGACAGTTATGGGAAGAAACAGTTGACTAATATAAAAGTACAATGAAAATAGATATCAGGATTTACTTGTACAGTAGGTCTAAAATGAATTGTTCAAATTAGAATAAGAAGTCAAAAGTTAAAATGAAATTAATTCCATTTAAATTATACATGTTTATGAAGATGAAATATCTTATTGATATAATAAAGAAGGGGTGCCTGGGTGGCTCAGTCAGTTGAGCATCCAACTTTTGATCCCAGGTCGTGATCCCAAGATTGTGGGATCGAGCCCTGTGTCAGGATCTGTACTGAGCATGGAGGCTGCTTAAGATTCTCTCTTTATCTCCCCTCCCTCAGCCCCTCTCCCCTACTTGTACTTGCTTTCTCTCTCTGTCTAAAATAAAAAAAATAATTAAAAAATTTAAAAATATATGGTAAAGAAAATAAAAGTTTCTTAACAAGAAAAAAAGAAGAGCTATTAGAATCTCCAGAAAAACAAAAAACCATAGTTGAAAGATGAAGCAAATTTAAAATGTGGCCTATATTTTAGCAATCATTGGCAAATAGGATAAGAAACTCCATTTAGCCCTGACACTTCTACTTTTGTCGTTAACGTTTTATAACTTCTAGGTTGGATTTTTAAAAATCCTAATGGACTTGGGAACATCTTTGTAAACTTCAGCCATTATTAACTATACTAGTCTCAAATCCATTTCTTGGCCTTCCTCTACTTTGCTCTATTTTGCAGAGGATTGGCTCATATGAATTATATATCTAAAGTTCCCTAACCTGGTTACTTTTCGTCAGTGGGAAGGATGTTGAAGGATCTCTGCTACAGGAAGCATCACCAACTTTTCCATGATTTCAGGTCTCACCAGCCTCCCTTCCTTCCACCTCAGCTCCTACAGGACAGTCTTTGCCTGTATGGTTTCAGTTCCCACCGAGTCATCCCAAGTTATGGGATCTATTAACACCACCTACTCTTCTCACTCTCCAGCCCTAGAGGTGGTAGAGGTTTCCTGCTGTTGCTAAGTCCTGAGTTGCTTCCCCATCCCTGTTTCACTAATACATTTTTAAGTAGCTCCCTAAAATAAATTCCTTCTATTTAACTGCTGGCATGGGCTCTGTTTCTCTGACTGAAACTTAACAGATAGAATTAATCTAAGTAGTATATATAAATCATGAGAATTAATGTTACTCAATCATCCATCAAAGGACAAGAAAGGTGAGCACCAAGACTAAAGAGTATCCAGAGCAGTGAGTTAGATAAGAGTTTTACCACACAGGTTTATATATAAATATAAAATATATACATATAAAATAAAATATTTTTTATATATGGAATTCCAGAGGGTATTTCCCCTAATATGAATCATTCTCCCTCAGTATCCAATCCTAAATTCTACAACTATCTATTGAATGTCTCTTCATGCTATATCCTGAGGGAGACACAAAAATAAACTGAACATGATACTTGTGCTCAAGGACCTCAGAGTTTTGTATAAAAAATAAAACATGTACAAGTGATCAGAAATAGACAACACCTGTTCTATGAGAATTCAAAGAAAGGATCAATTTCTGCTGAAGGTTCAAGAAGAACCTCAAGAAGGAAATGTTGTCAATTGTGCTCCCTCTCAGCAAAGTGGCTGGGCCTACGGTCTTCGTGTGCACATGACCCTGCTGTCCTCATGGTGCAAGGAGTTCTGCTACCTGCTGCTGCTCTGCTTCTCTCAGAAGAGCAACCAGGGCAATCCCCCCACCCCAGGAAACTCCCCATGCAGCCCTCCCTCAACTCCATGAGCTCCATGAAACCCAGTCTATCGCACAGTGATGGGTCATTCCCCTATGACTCTGTTCCTTGACAGCAGAACACCAACCAGTCTCCCATCTCCCTCTCTGTGGTCACTATAGTTTGGGGAGTAACCGACACATCCCAGAGCCAGCTCCTATGGCCAATACCAACAACCCCATAAATCCAGGCAGCAATCCCATAGCATCAGGCATGACCACCAATAACCCCAGCCTCAACTTCCCCCCATTTGTTGGGTGGCAGCAGCAGTTCTTGGGCAAGGCCAGGCCTGCTCAGCCCTACATCCAGCAGAGCATGTATAGCCAGCCCAACGACTCCAGCAGCAGGGGCTTCGGGACCAGCTACCCCCTGGGTCCTAATGCCCCTGCAGACACAGGTACACTTCCGCACACCTGGCCACCCACTGACTTCATGCACCTTGAGGCCAATCCCCATCAAATCAGATCTACACATTAAAGATGACTCCCAGCCAGATGGTCATGCCCAACATCATGGAAATGATCACAGCCCTGGGCCCAGCAGGTCCCCCTACCCACTCCTGCCTCTAACTGGGGCCGGAGAAGGGGGCGGGAGGGTGCCAATTCCAACAATCACAACAACCAAGGCAACAACTACCAGGGCCATGGCAACTTTGACTTCCCCCATGGAAACCCTGGCCAGATGTCTATGAACGACTTCATCTACAGGCCCCGCCATAGCTCTCCCACTCTCCAAACATGCCCAACAACGTGACCACCCTCAGGAAACCCCTCAGTCACCCTGTGCAAGAAGCTATGCCGCAAGCTGGCAGTTCTGACCAGCCCCATCTCTCCATATGACAAGGTTTGCACGTCCTGCACTCCAACAGCTAGTAAAGGCCTCCATTACATCACAGTAGGGCTCCTCCTCTTCCTTCCCAGTTTGCCCTGCAATTGCAACAGTCTGTTCCCAGCAACCATACACACAGCGGCCTGACTTTTAATCCCTCCTTGGCCTTGGAGGGTCAGGCTGGAGCACATGGAGCATCCGACATGAAGACATGCTGGAGCCATACTGGATCTCCTTCCAGAACTCACAAATTCTTTTTTTTTTTTTTTAATGTTTATTTATTTTTGACAGGGAGAAAGACAGAGCATGAGCAGGGGAGGGGCAGAGAGAGAGGGAGACACAGAAGCTGAAGCAGGCTCCAGGCTCTGAGCTTTCAGCACAGAGCCTGATACAGGGCTTGAACACACGAACAGCAAGATCATGACTTAAGCTGAAGTCAGACATTCAACCGACTGAGCCACCCAGGCACCCCCAGAACTCACAAATCCTGATAAGCTCCTCTCATATTTGGATCCCCCTGACATACCAAGTGATAGTAACGATGATATCCTTTCTCTGAGAACAACTGAAGCCCACCCCTCCATTGCGGCCATCCCTCCCCACTCTGCCTCCTTCCCCAACTGTCCCACACACACTTTACCACTGGGAGCTCATGCCCCCAGACCACCCCTACTGTGGCCTTCTCGAAGCAGAGGGGTGGGAGAGTGCACTGTGAAGGTTGTGTGTGTCTGGGGCCCATGCCCAGAGCATGCTCTAAAGATGACCCTCACGGTGACAACAGGCCTGGTGAGAGTATATACGCTGAGGAAGCCCTCCTGGTCCCTCTCTGCATGCTAATTCCAAAGGACCCTCCAGTGCCCCCCAAGGTTCTTCCAGTTTCTAAACTGTAACCCTGCCTCCCTGCTTCCTGGCCCAGAGCTTCCTTCAAATGACTGAGCCTGAGGGAAGGCAGGCACTGAGCCTTGGAGGAGCAGTGACAGTTGGCGGCAGTTAAAACAGCCCACCCACCACCACCATTACCCACCACAGAAAAGCACAAACCTCTGGGAAAGAGAACTCCCTCAGGGCCAAGTTTGTAGGTTTGACTTCTGACCTCTAAGCCAAGATACCCTGTAAATACTCTCTCAGCAGAGAAAAAAAGGACAAGATTCTGTATTTGAGGGAGGGTGTGCCATTCCTCTGGTGGGAAAGGGGGTTAAGGCCTCCTCAGAGCCAGGATAGTGAAGCTGGCCCCACGACTTCTGGACTCAGGCAGCACTGGTATGGGGGGACAGAGAGAGAGAGTTCCCAGCCAAAATTATTGTGCCTCTAGTTGGGGGACAGAGGGATGCTGCCAGCTGGAGTCAGATAGGAACAGCAACTTATAACTTTGCTCCAAGCCACTCCTTGTTTATAAGTGACAATTTAGGGTTGCCTGGGTGGCTCAGTTGGTTAAGAGTCCAACTCTTGATTTCAGCTCAGGTCATGATCTGGGAATCAGGTTTATGAATTTGAGCCCCTCATTGGACTCTGCTTGGGATTCTCCCTCTTTCTCTCTCTCTTTGTCTCTTTCTCAAAAATAAATAAATTAAACATTTAAAAAAAAATTACAGAGAAAACCGCCAGAGGATTAGCAGAATGGAGTCGCCGGAGCCAAGCGCAGACGAGAGGCCCACGGAAGAGGGTAGGAAGGGCGGCGAGGCGGTGCGCGCTCCACGGACTGGCGGGAGGGAGCCGGGGCGGAGGGGCGGCTCGCCAGCCAAGCAGAGCCCCCGAGTCTGGCTGGCAAAAGCGGAGGGGCCTGGTGGACTGTGTTCCGACAGCAAGCGCGACTTAGCGTCTGGGAGGTCATAAGTTAACAGCTCTGCTCGGAAAGCGGGAAGGCTGGAGGACAAAGGGAGGGAGAGCTGCTGAGCCCCCGGACGACAGAGCTCAGTTTGGTGGGGAACAAAGGCGCTCGCCAGCGCCATCTCCCCCGCCCATCCCCCAGCCAAAATCCCAAAGAGAACCAGTTCCTGCCAGGGAACTTGCTCGCTCCACGCAAACACCCAACTGTGCTTCTGCGGAGCCGAACCTCCGGCAGCGGATCTGACTCCCTCCCACTGCCACAGGGCCCCTCCTGAAGTGGATCACCTAAGGAGAAGCGAGCTAAGCCTGCCCCTCCTGCCCCCGTGCACCTTGCCTACCCACCCCAGCTAATATGCCAGATCCCCAGCGCAACAGGCCTGGCAGTGTGCAAGTAGCCCAGACGGGCCACGCCACCCCACAGTGAATCCCGCCCCTAGGAGAGGGGAAGAGAAGGCACACACCAGTCTGACTGTGGCCCCAGCGGTGGGCTGGGGGCAGACATCAGGTCGGACTGCAGCCCCGCCCACCAACTCCAGTTATACACCACAGCACAGGGGAAGTGCCCTGCAGGTCCTCACCACTCCAGGGACTATCCAAAATGACCAAGCGGAAGAATTCCCCTCAGAAGAATCTCCAGGAAATAACAACAGCTAATGAGCTGATCAAAAAGGATTTAAATAATATAACAGAAAGTGAATTTAGAATGACAGTCATAAAATTAATCGCTGGGCTTGAAAACAGTATAGAGGACAGCAGAGAATCTCTTGCTACAGAGATCAAGGGACTAAGGAACAGTCACGAGGAGCTGAAAAACGCTTTAAATGAAATGCAAAACAAAATGGAAACCACCACGCCTCGGATTGAAGAGGCAGAGGAGAGAATAGGCGAACTAGAAGATAAAGTTATGGAAAAAGAGGAAGCTGAGAAAAAGAGAGACAAAAAAATCCAGGAGTATGAGGGGAAAATTAGAGAACTAAGTGATACACTAAAAAGAAATAATATACGCATAATTGGTATCCCAGAGGAGGAAGAGAGAGGAAAAGGTGCTGAAGGGGTACTTGAAGAAATTATAGCTGAGAACTTCCCTAAACTGGGGAAGGAAAAAGGCATTGAAATCCAAGAGGCACAGAGAACTCCCTTCAGACGTAACTTGAATCGATCTTCTGCACAACATATCATAGTGAAACTGGCAAAATACAAGGATAAAGAGAAAATTCTGAAAGCAGCAAGGGGTAAACATGCCCTCACATATAAAGGGAGACCTATAAGACTCGTAACTGATCTCTCTTTTGAAACTTGGCAGGCCAGAAAGAATTAGCACGAGATTTTCAGTGTGCTAGACAGAAAAAATATGCAGCCGAGAATCCTTTATCCAGCAAGTCTGTCATTTAGAATAGAAGGAGAGATAAAGGTCTTCCCAAACAAACAAAAACTGAAGGAATTTGTCACCACTAAACCAGCCCTACAAGAGATCCTAAGGGGGACCCTGTGAGACAAAGTACCAGAGACATCACTACAAGCATAAAACATACAGACATCACAATGACTCTAAACCCGTATCTTTCTATAATAACACTGAATGTAAATGGATTAAATGTGCCAACCAAAAGACATAGGGTATCAGAATGGATAAAAAAACAAGACCCTCTTGCTGTCTACAAGAGACTCATTTTAGACCTGAGGACACCTTCAGATTGAGAGTGAGGGGATGGAGAACTATTTATCATGCTACTGGAAGCCAAAAGAAAGCTGGAGTAGCCATACTTATATCAGACAAACTAGACTTTAAATTAAAGGCTGTAACAAGAGATGAAGAAGGACATTATATAATAGTTACAGGGTCTATCCATCAGGAAGAGCTAACAATTATAAATGTCTATGCGCCGAATACCGGAGCCCCCAAATATATAAAACAATTACTCATAAACATAAGCAACCTTATTGATAAGAATGTGGTAATTGCAGGGGACTTTAACACCCCACTTACAGAAATGGATAAATCATCTAGACACACGGTCAATAAAGAAACAAGGGCCCTGAATGAGACATTGGATCAGATGGACTTGACAGATATATTTAGAACTCTGCATCCCAAAGCAACAGAATATACTTTCTTCTCGAGTGCACATGGAACATTCTCCAAGATAGATCATATACTGGGTCACAAAACAGCCATTCATAAGTTTACAAGAATTGAAATTATACCATGCATACTTTCAGACCACAATGCTATGAAGCTTGAAATCAACCACAGGAAAAAGTCTGGAAAACCTCCAAAAGCATGGAGGTTAAAGAACACCCTACTAACGAATGAGTGGGTCAACCAGGCAATTAGAGAAGAAATTAAACAATATATGGAAACAAACGAAAATGAAAATACAACAATCCAAACGCTTTGGGACGCAGCAAAGGCAGTCCTGAGAGGAAAATACATTGCAATCCCTATCTCCAGAAACAAGAAAAATCCCAAATACAAAATCTAACAGTACACCTAAAGGAAATAGAAGCAGAACAGCAAAGGCAGCCTAAACCCAGCAGAAGAAGAGAAATAATAAAGATCAGAGCAGAAATAAACAATATAGAATCTAAAAAAACTGTAGAGCAGATCAACGAAATCAAGAGTTGGTTTTTTGAAAAAATAAACAAAATTGATAAACCTCTAGCCAGGCTTCTCAAAAAGAAAAGGGAGATGACCCAAATAGATAAAATCATGAATGAAAATGGAATTATTACAACCAATCCCTCAGAGATACAAACAGTTATCAGGGAATACTATGAAAAATTATATGCCAACAAATTGGACAACCTGGAAGAAATGGACAAATTCCTAAACACCCACACTCTTCCAAAACTCAATCAGGAGGAAATAGAAAGCTTGAACAGACCCATAACCAGCGAAGAAATTGAATCGGTTATCAAAAATCTCCCAACAAATAAGAGTCCAGGACCAGATGGCTTCCCAGGGGAGTTCTACCAGACGTTTAAAGCAGAGATAATACCTATCCTTCTCAAGCTATTCCAAGAAATAGAAAGGGAAGGAAAACTTCCAGACTCATACTATGAAGCCAGTATTACTTTGATTCCTAAACCAGACAGAGACCCAGTAAAAAAAGAGAACTACAGGCCAATATCCCTGATGAATATGGATGCAAAAATTCTCAATAAGATACTAGCAAATCGAATTCAACGGCATATAAAAAGAATTACTCACCTTGACCAAGTGGGATACATTCCTGGGATGCAGGGCTGGTTCAACATTCGCAAATCAATCAACGTGATACATCACATTAACAAAAAAAAAGAGAAGAACCATATGATCCTGTCAATCGATGCAGAAAAGGCCTTTGACAAAATCCAGCACCCTTTCTTAATAAAAACCCTTGAGAAAGTCGGGATAGAAGGAACATACTTAAAGATCATAAAAGCCATTTATGAAAAGCCCACAGCTAACATCATCCTCAACGGGGAAAAACTGAGAGCTTTTCCCCTGAGATCAGGAATACGACAGGATGCCCACTCTCACCACTGTTGTTTCACATAGTGCTGGAAGTTCTAGCATCAGCAATCAGACAACAAAAGGAAATCAAAGGCATCAAAATTGGCAAAGATGAAGTCAAGCTTTCGCTTTTTGCAGATGACATGATATTATACATGGAAAATCCGATAGACTCCACCAAAAGTCTGCTAGAACTGATACATGAATTCAGCAAAGTTGCAGGATACAAAATCAATGTACAGAAATCAGTTGCATTCTTATACACTAACAATGAAGCAACAGAAAGACAAATAAAGAAACTGATCCCATTCACAATTGCACCAAGAAGCATAAAATACCTAGGAATAAATCTAACCAAAGATGTAAAGGATCTGTATGCTGAAAACTATAGAAAGCTTATGAAGGTAATTGAAGAAGATTTAAAGAAATGGAAAGACATTCCACGCTCATGGATTGGAAAAATAAATATTGTCAAAATGTCAATACTCCCCAAAGCTATCTACACATTCAATGCAATCCCAATCAAAATTGCACCAGCATTCTTCCCGAAGCTAGAACAAGCAATCCTAAAATTCATATGGAACCACAAAAGGCCCCGAATAGCCAAAGGAATTTTGAAGAAGACCAGAGCAGGAGGCATCACAATCCCAGACTTTAGCCTCTACTACAAAGCTGTAATCATCAAGACAGCATGGTATTGGCACAAAAACAGACACATAGACCAATGGAATAGAATAGAAACTCCAGAACTAGACCCACAAATGTATGGCCAACTCATCTTTGACAAAGCAGGAAAGAATATCCAACGGAAAAAAGACAGTCTCTTTAACAAATGGTGCTGGGAGAACTGGACAGCAACATGCAGAAGGTTGAAACTAGACCACTTTCTCACACCATTCACAAAAAGAAACTCAAAATGGATAAAGGACCTGAATGTGAGACAGGAAACCATCAAAACCTTAGAGGAGAAAGCAGGAAAAGACCTCTCTGACCTCAGCCGTAGCAATCTCTTACTTGACACATCCCCAAAGGCAAGGGAATTAAAAGCAAAAGTGAATTACTGGGAACTTATGAAGATAAAAAGCTTCTGCACACAAAGGAAACAACCAACAAAACTAAAAGGCAACCAACGGAATGGGAAAAGATATTTGCAAATGACATATCGGACAAAGGGCTAGTATCCAAAATCTACAAAGAGCTCACCAAACTCCACACCCAAAAAACAAATAACCCAGTGAAGAAATGGGCAGAAAACATGAATAGACACTTCTCTAAAGAAGACATCCGGATGGCCAACAGGCACATGAAAAGATGTTCAGCGTCGCTCCTTATCAGAGAAATACAAATCAAAACCACACTCAGGTATCACCTCACGCCAGTCAGAGTGGCCAAAATGAACAAATCAGGAGACTATAGATGCTGGAGAGGATGTGGAGAAACGGGAACCCTCTTGCACTGTTGGTGGGAATGCAAATTGGTGCAGCCACTCTGGAAAGCAGTGTGGAGGTTCCTCAGAAAATTAAAAATAGACCTACCCTATGACCCAGCAATAGCACTGCTAGGAATTTACCCAAGGGATACAGGAGTACTGATGCATAGGGTCACTTGTACCCCAATGTTCATAGCAGCACTCTCAACAATAGCCAAATTGTGGAAAAAGCCTAAATGTCCATCAACTGATGAATGGATAAAGAAATTGTGGTTTATATACACAATGGAATACTACGTGGCAATGAGAAAGAATGAAATATGGCCTTTTGTAGCAACGTGGATGGAACTGGAGAGTGTGATGCTAAGTGAAATAAGCCATACAGAGAAAGACAGATACCATATGGTTTCACTCTTATGTGGATCCTGAGAAACTGAACAGGAACCCATGGGGGAGGGGAAGGAAAAAAACAAAAGAGGTTAGAGTGGGAGAGAACCAAAGCATAAGAGACTCTTAAAAACTGAGAACAAACTGAGGGTTGATGGGGGGTGGGAGGGAGGAGAGGGTGGGTGATGGGCATTGAGGAGGGCACCTTTTGGGATGAGCACTGGGTGTTGTATGGAAACCAATTTGACAATAAATTTAATATATTAAAAAAAAATTACAATTTAGGGGCACCTGGGTGGTTCAGTCAGTTAAGCATAGGCTCTTGATTTCAGCTCAGGTCATGATCTCACGGCTCGAGGGTTCAAGCCCTGTGTCAGGATCTGAGCTGACAGCACGGATCCTGCTTGGGATTCTCTCTCTCCTTCTCTCTGCCCTTCCCCTGCTTGCACACTCTGTCTCTCTCTCTCTCAAAATAAAGAAATGACAATTTTATTAAGCTACAAAGTCATCTGAGAAATGGGACAGTAGACTTGGATGGCAAGTAAACCATTTCTCTCCATGCACTCTGTTTCCTTCTTCCTGCCTCCACTCACCTCTCCCAGACTGTTAATGGAACACTTACTTCCCTCTGCCCCAGTTCTGCTTTGACCACCCTGATAGTCGGTTGGGCCCATGGAGAGGCAGGGGAGACTCCAGCACCTGTGTAGGCTTGGCAGCAGGCATCTCTCTGGCCTGGCTGTCCCATCTGTCCCTTTGCTCAAGACTTCCCCAGCTGCACCCCAGTCTGTCACCAAATGTGCCAGGATGTGCCTGCCAGCATCACGTGGTGTTTTTGTATTGCACTTGGCTGCCGACCTCTCCTTCCTTCTGTGTCCCCCTGCCCTGCAAAGCTGCCCACACTCCTGCTCACTGGAGCAGAAGAAGCCTCTGGTTTTCCTTCCACTGCTTCGCTCCATCAGGCTTACTGCACTCTCAGTCTCCCAGCCTGTGGAGTGCCCCTTTTGTTTTGGGATCATCTGTGTCCTACTAAGCCACATGGTCTGTGATGCTGCAGGGCAGTCAGGTCATTTGGGTCACATCTCTGAATTCATTGCACCCCTCCCTGCTGCTGTCTGGGGTCTCCTGCTTCCCATCCACTGTCTGTGATCTCAATCTCTGTCTACTCCTGTGGTGGCTGGTCCCCAGAACTCCTCTGGACTTGACCAGAATGGTGGCCTCAGCTGTTGATTTCTAATCACTGTATCAGATAGCTGGCACAAGGTTTTCTGTAGGAAAGCTGCCAATGTCTCATCCCCCTTTTCCTTTGTTGAGGTTTTTTTCAAACAGCATGGTATTCAGTATTCAAAGCAATTATTTTAAAAATTGCTTTTGTAAATATCTTTGTGAATATTTTACTATTGTCTTTGATAATATTCAACATTTTCATGACCTGGTTATATAGCCTTTGCTGGTGTTTTTAAAATACCTTGACTCAACAACAGGACTGAGTCCTTTTAAAAAACAAACAAAAAAATAAATAAAAAATAATTAAAAAAAAAAACAACAACAAAAAAAACAGCAAACAAAAACAAAAAAGCAATCAGGGCTGTTTGTACAGATGAAGGGACAAAGTACATGGGTGACTGTACCATGAGTTAGATCAGGCTGCCCCCTGTTTAGAACCATCTCTAAAGATGCCAGGTAGCATGTGGGCATCCCTGCCCAGTGACTGATAGCCCTGATAGGTGGCCACACTCTGTGTTAGGCCATCTGGGAATGTTCTGCCCCAGACAAACTTACAAGTGCCTCCCTTAGAAGTTCCTGCTTATATGGGCACCTGGGTGGCTCAGTCAGTTAAGCATCTGACTTAGAGCCTGGAGCCCACTTTAGATTCTGTGTCTATCTCAAAAATAAACAAACATTAAAAAGAAGAAGAAGAAGAAGAAGAAGAAGAAGAAGAAGAAGAAGAAGAAGGAGGAGGAGGAGGAGGAGGAGGAGGAGGAGGGGGAGGAGGAGGAGGAGGAGGAGGAGGAGGAGAGAAGAAGAGAAGGAGAAGGACAAGGAGAAGGAGAAGAACAAGGAGAAGAACAAGAAGAAGAACAAGGAGAAGAACAAGGAGAAGAACAAGGAGAAGAAGAAGTTCCTGCTTGCTGCTGTGCTACTTTTTCCCAGAAAGGCCTGGGATCCATTCTCATTCTTATCGGGTGTCCCCATTCTGCTCACCAACCTACCCACAGCTTTCTAGTACAGAGGGTCGATCTGCTCCCCACAGCCCAGGCTCTGGGCACCTCCCATAACCATCTGTGAGGAAGCCAGGGCTCAGCACCTGAGGCAGGTTTCCTGCAAACCTCCAGCAGCAAGCTGGGCAAAAAGCTTTCCAGAACCGTGATACCTGAAGCCCGTGCTCTGGGGACATACTATTCCAGAAGGATTTTGGAACCAGGCCAGGTGGTGAGGGAGGCAGAAAGGTGTCCAAGGCTGGAGCAAGCCCTGGATGGTGACAGATTCAGGTTACAACAGCCTCCCCAAGCAAGGAGATGCTGCATCCTTTTGGATGACTACTTGGAGCCATAAGTAACCTCAACAGAAACGAGGTCTCAGCAAGCCACTTCTCTATGACAAGGATCCACCCAGGCCATAGACACATTTCTGCTGCCACTCCACAAAATGGACAAGGCACCAGCTGGCAGGTGGGAAGGCCCGAATACAGGCACTCACCCCCCTCTTCTTGGTTCGAAGCTTACATATGTATCATGTTCCCTGTAGCCATTTTATTTTTAAAGAAATTTCTAATACTTTCTCCCTAATGGAAGCTTTAACCCCCCAACCCCACCAGAGCTCCCTTGATCTGACCATCTAGACAGGATGATGTCAGCAGTAGACTCAAGGGATGTGTGTACATATGTAAATGAGAAAGAGAGACGTGTAACAGATGTATTAATTTCCCTTGGAATGTGTATTGTTTTTATTTTACAGAACAAAACAAAAGGCTTAGAACTCCATCTTAACGTGGAAAAACTAGATCCTATTTGTTAGCGTTTGTGAGGTCTCTCTCCACATTTGTCTCAGGTAATATACTCTGACTCTGTGTGGAAGAAATGTTTGTTCTTTTTTGTTTTTATTTTATCTACATGCACTATTTAGATTCAGTGTACTAGTCACCTATGTGCTATGGAAATAATGAAAAGAAACTGGAATTTCAGAAGAAAATTATAACCAAATTCATACTTTGTATAATTAAAAAAAATTTTTTTTCAACGTTTATTTATTTTTTTTGGGACAGAGAGAGACAGAGCATGAACGGGGGAGGGGCAGAGAGAGAGGGAGACACAGAATCGGAAACAGGCTCCAGGCTCCGAGCCATCAGCCCAGAGCCTGATGCGGGGCTCGAACTCACGGACCGCGAGATCGTGACCTGGCTGAAGTCGGACGCTTAACCGACTGCGCCACCCAGGCGCCCCTGTATAATTTTTAATATCATGATTGCAGGGGATTCACACCTACACACATAAACACACCCACAGTGCAGACTGAAGTAACTACCACAGAAACTGTCACTGTCTTTTTACATCTATGTACAATGCAATCATTTCAAACTTTAAACTGCTCAGAAATTAATTTTTTTAATTTAAAATTTTTTTAATTTTTATTTATTTATTTTGAGAGAGAGGAGATTGAGACAGAAAGAGCACGTGCAAGTGGGGGAGGGGCAGAGAGAGAGGAAGAGAGAGATTCTCAAGTGCACTTACAGTGCACAGCCAATGCAGGGCTCAAACTCATGAACTGTGAGACCATGACTTGAGCTGAACCAAGAGCTGATCACTTAACTGACTGAGCCACCCCAGAAACCTAATTTCTAGTCTTGCAAAGCAGTATGTACTTAGATGATGTGACAACCTCTAATATTTATCTAATAAATATGTATTCAGATGAAACCTGTAAAAAAAAAAAAAGGAAATGTCATTTGAACAGAACCTTAAACTATTTTGATATTGAGAGATTGTGGATGGAACAGCATGAACAAAGGAGTGGACTTGGCGAAATGTAGGTGGCTTATACTGAATGGTAAGTATTTTAGTTTGACTAGTGAAGTATGTGAATAGAAGTAGTCAGCAATAGGGGCACCTGGGTGGCTCAGTTGGTTAAGCATCTGACTTTAGCTCAGGTCATGACCTCATAGTTCATGAGTTTAAGCCTGACATCGGGCTCTGTGCTGATAGCTCAGAACCTGGAGCCTGCTTTGGATTCTGTGTCTCCCTTTTTTTCTCCCCCTCCCCTGCTCACACTCTTGTCTCTCTCTCAAAAATAAATAAATATTTTTTTAAAAAAAGGGGCACCTGGGTGGCTCAGTCGGTTGGGCGTCTGACTTCGGCTTGGGTCACGATCTCGCGGTTTATGAGTTCGAGCCCCATGTCAGGCTCTGTGCTGACAGCTCAGAGCCTGGAGCCTGCTTCGGATTCTGCGTCTTCCCCTCTCTCTGCCCCTCCCCTGCTCATGCTCTGTGTCTCTCTGTCTCTCAATAATAAATAAATGTTAAAAAAAATTAAAAAGAAAAAAAAGTAGTGAGCAATATACATGGAAAAGTAGTAAATACCCGAATCTTGGAAAATCTTTGAGTACCAAGTTTCAGAATATAGAAGCTTCAGGCACTGGGCCATGGGTTAGCAAACTATAAGCCATTGGCAAAATCTGGCTTGCTGCCTATTTTTGTTAGAACCATGTTACAGGTCAAAATTTGCAATCTATTTGATGATAGAAAACACTAATCTTGAACCCCAATTAAATGAAAGGTTAGCTCCTCTCAAAAAGAATCCCATCCTCGTCATGAGTAGAACTGTATTACAAACAAAAACAAAAACACACATAAAAAAACACAAAAAAACCCAAATAGCAACAAACCCAGTTATTATATTTTCAATTCTTTCTTTCTTCCTTCTTTTCTTTCTTTCTTCCTTTTCTTTCTTTCGTTCTTCCTTCCTTTCTTTCTTGCTTTCTTCCTTTCTTTCTTTCTTGCTTTTCTTTCTTTCTTCCTTTTCTTTCTTTCTTTCTTTTCTTTCTTTCTTCCTTCCTTTTCTTTCTTTCTTCCTTCCTTCTCTTTCTTTCTTCCTTTCTTTCTTCCTTCCTTTTCTTTCTTTCTTCCTTCCTTCCTTTTCTTTCTTTCTTTCTTTCTTTTCTTTTTTCCTTCCTTCCTTTTCTTCCTTCCTTTTCTTTCTTTCTTTCTTTCTTTCTTTCTTTCTCCCTTCCTTCCTTTCTTCCTTCCTTCCTTTTCTTTCTTCCTTTTCTTTCTCTTTCTTTCTTTCTTTCTTCTTCCTTTTCTTGCTTTCTTCCTTCCTTTTCTTGCTTTCTTGCTTTCTTCCTTCCTTTTCTTGCTTGCTTTCTTGCTTTCTTCCTTCCTTTTCTTGCTTTCTTGCTTTCTTCCTTCCTTTTCTTGCTTGCTTTCTTCCTTCCTTTTCTTGCTTGCTTTCTTCCTTCCTTTTCTTGCTTGCTTTTCTTGCTTTTGTTTTAAAGAGACAGAGAGAGTTCAAGTAGGGGAGGGGCAGATGTAGAGAGAGAATCCTAAGCAGGCTCCACACTCATCACAGAACCCAACACGGGACTCCATCCTGCAATCCCAGGATCATGACCTGATCCAAAATCAAGAGTCAGATTCTCAACCAACTGAGCCATCCAGGAGCTCCTCAATTTTTTCAATAAAGGTTTGTGGAAATGTGTGAACACCTATATAATATCCTCAATTTTTCCTTAGTCTACAAAGCCTAAACTATCTATTATCTGATCTTTTATAGAAAATGTATGCCGGGGCGCCTGGGTGGCTCAGTCGGTTAAGCGTCCGACTTCGGCTCAGGTCATGATCTCACGGTCCGTGAGTTTGAGCCCCGTGTCGGTCTCTGTGCTGACAGCTCAGAGCCTGGAGCCTGCTTCAGATTCTGTGTCTCCCTCTCTCTCTGACCCTCCCCCATTCATGCTCTGTCTCTCTCTGTCTCAAAAATAAATAAACACTAAAAAAAAAAAAAAAGAAAATGTATGCTGACCTCTGTAACAGGCAATGAAATAGCTAGGCTTAGAGATGTACTTGGGGAAGGTTGGTTGCATTGGCATCATCATTTCAAGCAAAGTGGAAATCAGTGGCAGGGAGACTTTAAAGGACCTCAATACAGTAACCCAGGAAAGAGATGATAAAGGCTGTATTAGTCAAAAAGTATCTGGTTGCAAGTGATCAAAACCTAACTCAATCAGGAAAGCAAAAGTGAACATGGAACACACTGCTGATTGCCTATCCAATATCCATTCCTCTGTCTTCCACATGAAGGAATTCGAATTTTGTATGGGACAGCAGTACTTGTAACAGCTAAAAATTCTTACCTTTCTAGAGTGCAAGTGGGGTAATCTGTACTTAAGGGATGGCCATATAACTCAACTCTGGCCAAAGAGAGAATAAAAGAAAGTTTCAGAGTTCTACTTCCAGGGGTATGTGGATACTATGCTTATTCCTTCAGTCTTCTGTTCTTTATCCTTTCCTTCTCTTCTTGGTAAGACAGCAAACTCTACTTGGGAGGTGTAGCCTCTATTTTGCCTCACACTGAGGATGGTGGAACAGGAAGCCTAGTCTTTTATGAAATTCTGTAACCTGAAGCAGCTGCTCTTACCCGGATGTCTATCTCCAAGCATCTTTTCATAAGAGGAAAATAAATTCCTATACAGGTGAGTCATGTTAATTACTTACAACTGAATACATCCCTCACTGATAAAGGGAATGTATTGGAGGGATCCTAAAGTAACTCACAGATTGTACAAACTGAACTGGAGTTCAATAAATGGATCTTGGAAGAAGCTGAAGTACTGTAGATCTCCCTTCTTTATCTCATTATTGTTCTCTGCATGTTGAATTAACTTTTTTTGCTTGTCTAATCCAGCTTTCTCTACTCCTCAAGCCATATAGCAGAAAACATGACCAACAACAGCTTCTATGTTTTATATTAAATATTGACAGTCACTGAAAAGAGATCAACCTCACTCTCTTGGTCTTAAATATAAAAAGATAAGAAGAAACTCATTTGCCCAGCGTGGGTCAGATGACTGCCCCTGGACCAATCAACCCTTAACATGTGCACAAGGTCATATATAGACATGCAATCTCCAGCAAGAACCATATGGATAGAATTAGAGGAGAGAAGTTTTCACAAGAAAAAGAAAGCCTAACAGACAAAACAATAGATGCTTACTATAAAGACTGAATTAGGGAGGTGGTACCAGAGTTAGAGATAAGAAAGATTTAAAGAATATGGGGCACCTGGTAGGCTCAGTCGGTTAAGCATCTGACTTCAGCTCAGGTCATGATCTCATGGCTCATGAGTTCGAGCCCCATGTGGGCTCTGTGCTGACAGTTCAGAGCCTGGAGCCTGCTTTAGATTCTGTGTCTCCCTCTCTCTCTGCCCCTCCCCCTCTCACTCTTGACTTTCTCTCCCTCTCTCTAAAAAATAAATACACACTAAAAATTTTAAAAAAAGAAGAAAGACTCAGGGAATAATTAAAAGGATAATCCACAAGTGACTGTCTTGGAAGAATTGTCTTGCAATGTTGCTCTTCAACAAATGGCGTTAGGACTGGACCACTTTCTTACACCATGCACAAAAATAAATTCAAAATGGATGAAAGACCTAAATGTGAGACAGAAAACCATCAAAATCCTAGAAGAGAACACAGGCAGCAACTTCTGTGACTTTGGCCTAAGCAACTTCTTACTAGAAACATCGTTGGAGCAAGGGAAACAAAAGCAAAAATTAACTATTGGAATTTCATCAAGATAAAAAGCTTCAGGGTGCACCAGGATGGCTCCATTAATAAGTGTCTGACTTCAGGTCAGGTCATCATCTCACAGTTCATGAGTTTGAGCCCTGTGTCAGACTCTGTGCTAATAGCATGGAGCCGGAGCCTGCTTCAGATTCTGTGTCTCCCTCTCTCTCTCTGCCCCTCTTCCCCCACTCTCTCTCTTTCAAAAATAAAAATAAATAAATAACAAATTTAAAAATTTTTTAATTGAAAAAAAGATAGAAAGGTTTCAGCACAGCAAAGGAAATGATCAACAAGACTAAAAGGCAACCTACAGAATGGAAGAAGATATTTTCAAATGACATATCAGACAAAAGGTTAGTATCCAGAATCTATAAAGAACTTATCAGGGGCGCATGGGTGGCTCAGTCGGTTGGGCGTCCGACTTCAGCTCAGGTCACGATCTCGCGGTCCGTGGGTTCGAGCCCCGCGTTGGGCTCTGGGCTGATGGCTCAGAGCCTGGAGCCTGCTTCTGATTCTGTGTCTCCCTCTCTCTCTGCCCCTCCCCCGTTCATGCTCGGTCTCTCTCTGTCTCAAAAATAAATAAATGTTAAAAAAAAAAAAGAACTTATCAAACACTTAAAAAACAAACCCAGAGAAGAAATGGGCAAAAGACCTGAATAGACACTTCTCCAAGGAAGACATCCAGATGGCTAACCGACACATGAAAAGTTGCTCAACATCACTCATCATCAGGGAAATACAAATCAAAACCACAATAAGATACCACCTCATACCTGTTAGAGTGGCTAAAATTAACAATACAAGAAACAACAGGTGTTGGTGAGGATATGGAGAAAGGGGAACCCTCTTGCACTGTTGGTGGGAATGCAAACTGGTACAGCCACTCTGGAAAACAATATGGATGTTCTTCAAAAAACTAAAAATAGAACTACCCTCTGGTCCAACAATTGCACTACTAGGTATTTATCCAAAGGGTAAAAAAAATACAGATTCTAAGGGGTACATGCACCCCAATGTTTATAGCAGCATTATCAACAATAGCCAAATATGGAGAGACCCCAAATATCCATCAACTACTGAATGGATAAAGAAGATGTGGCATACATATGTGCATACATATATGTGGATACATATATCCATATTCCAGTATATGGAATACTACTCAGCCATCAAAAAGAATGAAATTTTGTCCTTTGTGAGGATGTAGATAGAGCTACAATGTATTCTACTAAGTGAAATAAGTCAAGCAGAAAAAGACAAATACCATATGATCTCACTCATAGTGGGATTTAAGAAACAAAACAAATGAACATATGAGAAGGGGGAGGGGAAAGAAGAGAGAGGGAAACAAACTGCAAGAGACTTTTTTTTTTAGTGTTTATTTTTGAGATAGTGTGAACAGGGGAGGAGCAGAGGGAGGGGGAGACAGAGGATATGAAATGGGCTCTGTGCTGACAGCAGAGAGCCCAATGTGGGGCTCAAATTGACAACCTGTGAGATCGTGACCTGAGCCAAAGTCAGACATTCCACTGACTGAGCCACTCAGGCACCCACAAGAGACTCTTAACAATGGAAAACAAACTGAGGGTTGATGGAGGGAGGAGGGTGGGGGATGGGTGAGATGGGTGACAGGTATTAAAGAGGGTACTTATTATTATGAGCACTAAGTGTTGTATGTATGTGATGAATCACTAAATTCTACTCCTGAAACCAATTTTGCACTGTATGTTAACTAACTACAATTTAAATGAAAAGTAGGGGTGCCTGTGTGGCTCAGTCAGTTAAGCATCTGAATTTGGTCATGGTCTCATGGTTCGTGACTCAAGCCCTGCATCGAACTGTCTAGTGGCAGCATGTAGCCCACTTTGGGTCCTCTGTCCCCCTCTCTCTCTGTCCCTTCTTCACGTGTGCTCTCTCTCTCTCTCAAAAATAAATATAAAAAAATAAAATTAAAAGTAAGAAAAAAAGAAGAGGGAATGTTGAAAAGAAGGGAGAAGTTGAGAATGACTTCAAAGTTTGTTTCTTCAAAAAAAAAAAAACAACAAAAGAACTGATTATTGAATCAAATTGACTTATCATAAATAGTAACTTTGGTCTGAACAATGTTGATTCTTCTCTACACACAATTTACATGGTTTTAGGGGTGCCTGGTTAGCTTAGTCGGTAGAGTAGGTAAGTCTTTGTCTCGGGGTTGTGGGTTTGAACCCAACATTCAGTGTAGAGATTATTTAAAAATAAAATCTTAATTAACAGGGCACCTGGGTGGCTCAGTGGTTAAACATCTGACTTCGGCTCAGGTCATGATCTCGCAGTCCGTGGGTTCGAGCCCTGGGTCCGGCTCTGTGCTGACAGCTCAGAGCCTGGAGCCTGCCTCAGATTCTGTGTCTCCCTCTCTCTGCTCCTCTCCCATTCATGCTCTATCTCTCTCTGTCTCTCAAAAATAAACATTGGAGCGCCTGGGTGGCGTAGTCGGTTAAGCGTCCGACTTCAGCCAGGTCACGATCTCGCGGTCTGTGAGTTCGAGCCCCGCGTCAGGCTCTGGGCTGATGGCTCAGAGCCTGGAGCCTGTTTCCGATTCTGTGTCTCCCTCTCTCTCTCTGCCCCTCCCCCGTTCATGCTCTGTCTCTCTCTGTCCCAAAAATAAATAAACGTTCAAAAAAAGAAAATTTTAAATAAATAAATAAATAAATAAATAAACATTAAAAAAATTTAAAATAAATATAAAATCTTGATTAAAAAAATTTACATAGTTTTAAACACCAGATTTTGACCTTAGTTCCACACAGATTCAATATAGGTCAATGTGAGAATCACAAAGCTTCCAATAAATGAAGGAGCAGAATGCAGGGAACAGATAATTCACAAAAGAATGAAATTAAAAGAATTAACAAATATGAAAAATGTTCTAACTTATTAGTGACCAAAGAAATGCAAATTAAGACAAGGAGATGTACTATTTTTTTTTTTTAACCTATTAGATTAGCAAATAGGCTAGCTGCTAAGGCGATGTTAGGCCTTTGTACTTACCTGTGTTTCAGATGGCAAGGATATAGGTTACAGTCTTTAGAGTAACCATTGTGGTCAAATTATTCATGAACCATAGAAATGTTCCACCTTAATGATTCTACTTCTGAGAAAAGATACTAGGCAAAAAATCCAAAATATGGAGAAAAAAAAAACCCTTATGCATTAAAGATATCTTTCAGGGGTGCCTGGCTGGCTCAGTCAGTAGAGCATGCAACTCTTGATCTCAGGTTTGCAAGTTCAAACCCCCATGTTGGGTGTAGAGATTACTTAAAAATAAAATCTTAAAATAAAAAAAACCTAAAACTAAAAGATGTTTTTCACAGCATTGTTTAGAATAGTGAAAATTAGGGGCACCTGGCTGGCTCAGTCAGTAGAGCAAGTGACTCTTGATCTTGGAGTTGTGAGTTTGAATCTCATGTTGGATGTGGAGATTACTTAAAAAAAATAAAAAATCTTACAAAAAATAAGTTTACCCCAGAGAACCACTACTAAATGTTTTGTGTGTTTGCAAACTTTTTTCTGTGCACAGAAACTTGTATATCCTAGTATTTTTACTTATCATTACACAATAAACACTTTACATGTCATTAAATAGTCTTCTACAATATTTTGGGAGCACCTAGGAAGCTCAGTCAGTTAGGCATCTGACTCTTGATCTCAGCTCAGGTCTTGGTCTCAGAGTCATAAATTCAAGCTCTGCATTGGGCTCTGTGCCAGGGGTGAAACCTACTTAAAAAAAAATATGGCAGATAATCTACATACAAAAATGTATAATTATTTACTCAATCATTCCCTTAGTTGTAAAGTTATTATAATGCTTGGTTGCAAGTACTTAAACTCACCTAAGTTGTCTTTTTTTAAA
The DNA here is from genome assembly GCF_027475565.1 of Acinonyx jubatus. Classification (NCBI taxonomy): domain Eukaryota; kingdom Metazoa; phylum Chordata; class Mammalia; order Carnivora; family Felidae; genus Acinonyx; species Acinonyx jubatus. Next base: position 35,778,922 of record NC_069381.1, on the reverse strand, counting down.
ATAATGTTTATTTATTTTTGAGAGCGAGTGTGTGTGCACATGCACAAGTGGGGTAGGGGCAGAGAGAGAAGGGGACAGAGAATCTGAAGCAGGCTCTGTGTTGACAGCAGAGAGCCCAATGCAGGACTTAAACTCACAAACTGTGAGGCGATTAACCAACTGAGCCACACAGGCACCCCTCACCTAAGTTGTCTTAAAGGAAAAATTATAAGCTGTTATAAGGATGCTGTGTTTTATAGCATGAAGAGGTGGGAATGCATAAAATAGCTAGAATGTGCAATAGAATGCTCTGAAGAAAGTTTTATCTCTGTCTCTTACCTCTGCTTCTCTCCACATTCTTCTGTCTGCTTCATCCTCCTCTCTCTACAGACTGATGTTCTCTGCTCTGCTCTACAGTCTATCTGGCAGATAATAGTCTTGACACAATTCCTGAGTTTTTATACTCCTTCCATTCAAGATGTCAGCTCAAATTAAATTGGAATTCCTAGGTGAGAAAGATAATTAACCTAGTTTGGCCAGGTGCCTACCCTGGTCTAGTCAAAAGTAGCCAATGGATCAAGGCCCCACTTCTGAGGCTGGATAAGGAGGGTGATGACATGAATAGGACCCTCTGTTTTCAGAGAAAGGTGAATCATTATGAGCTGGGAATATACCTCAAAAAAGGTCTACTATGGCCTTCATATGTCAACTTTCCTTAGAATAGATAGGTAAATGAAATCATCAGATAAAATGATGTAAGCATTTTAAAGCCAATTGCTTTCCAGAAAGAGCACCAACCTGCCCTCTTACCTGCAGTAACTGGGAGTTCCTGTTTGCCTACACCTGTTAACTTTAAGGAAATGGAGGCTAATTTGAAAGGGGAAAAGTGGTATCTCATTGTTGTTTTAATTTGTGGTTTGGGTTTGTGTTTTTTTTTTTTTTTTTTATCACTAGTGAGGCTGAGCATTTTCTCAGGTATTTATACACTGATGCTTCTTCTGGACAGGGCAGAGATATGTGTAGTTTCTTCCCATCTCCTTGGTAAAAAGTATGAAGATCTCCCCTGCAGAGCTGAGGAGTCAGGCTTTCTGATAGGAGAGATGAATGAATGGGGCCTCTGGTGGTGTTATACAAATATCTGCATTTCTTCTGGGCTGCCCACACCTGCTCTCCAGCCACTGCTGTCTCCTGCCTGGTTCCACTCCCTGTCCCACCACCAGTCTTCCTGGTCCTCCCCTCCTCCTTAAGAGCCATAGCTGAGTATGGATAGAAGTCCTGGGCTGTCTGGACAGCTCTGTCTTCTGGGAAGTAGGTACTTGTAGAGAAAGTTCAGAAGTCCCCATTGGCAGGAGTCAACACTGTAGCAGTCTATACTGCAGCATAGAAGCTAGACACATGTGGCACCAGAAACAGCTACCTGGAGATTTTAGCTGTGCTGACTTTGTGGATGGAACGTGAAACTATGAAGACCAAAGTTTCATTCCCCTTCCCTGCATCTGTCCATGAAGTTGCACCCATCCCACCCACAGCCTCTAGTGCATAATTCTGTCACTGCATTTGTCATATTGCATTGTCGTTGTCTGTGCTACTCTCTTTTTCCTCCCTAAAGTATCAACTCCTTTTTTAAAAAAAATTTTTTTTAAGTTTACTAGAGAGAGAGAGAGTGAGTGGGAGAGAGGCAGAAAGGGAGGAGGAGAGAGAATCCCAAGCTGTCAGCACAGAGCCCAAAGCAGAGCTCAATCTCACAAAAAAAATGAGATCATGATCTGAGCTGAAATCAAGAGTCAGTTGCTTAACTGACTAAGCTACCCAGGTACCCCAAGAACTGAAAGATTTGGCTGAAGACTGAATTTACAAGGTTTATGGTGAAGGGAAGCTAACATTTTCTAAGAACCTACTAAGTGCTAGGCAATTGTATTATTCAGTACTCTTTCGCTCACGTGGTTTCTCTCCTACAACTGTCAGGTTTTCTGCATTGTAGGAAAGATGGTAGCCAGCAGCCCCAGACTTACATTACCTCAGATAAGAAGAACCTGCCACCAAAAAGGAACGTGCTTCTCTCCTACAGTATATAGATTAAGCCTAGGACTCTGGTTAGCTCTTCTAGGTCACATGTCCCCTGTGGACCAATTACTGAGCCAGGGAGATGGAATACTGTGACAGGCCATGGCTGAGTTATGTTTCCTATTTTTTGAAAGATTTTTTTAATGTTTATTTTTGAGAAACAGTGAGAGAGAGAGAGAGAGAGAACATGAGTGGGGGAGGGACAGAGAGAGAAGGAGACAGAATCTGAAGCAGGCTCTAGGCTCTGAGCTGTCAGCACAGAGCCCTATGCCAGGCTTAAACCCATTATATGTTTCCCATTAAAAGAAAAGCAAATTTTGTTAGCCAGAGAAGGTGAATGTAAAAGTTTGCTGGACAGCCAAGAGGATTTGCTACCAGAGCTAAAAAATTGATGAAGTCATTATCTGCCTTGGGAACCTCTCCCCTAACACTCTAACCATTATACTCTAAAGACTGCTTTCTTGTACCCTGAGGCAATGGATTCAAAAATCTTAAGGGAACTTCTGAACTTTCTGGGTGAGAAAGGACATGCTTTTTTAGCCAAACCTTGAATACTGGGCCTGGTCTGAAATAATCAAGAAAACTGGATAATCAGCACATCTGGATGGATCTGCTCCTATTACTAGGTTTTCAGACAGGAAATTTCAGGTTTGGATAGAATCCTTATTAGTCTCCAAGCTAACTGAGGTTGTTTTGAGGCCAAAACACAGTCACACCTCATTTATCCGGCCAACTTCGTTCTCAGTCCTCCTCTGCTAACGGTGACTTGACCTTGAAACTCACTCCTCCTCTAGCCATTTTCTCCATTCACTTTTTAAAAGAAACTTGCTCTCGAAATTCATTCATCCATTCCTTCAAAAATAATTCATTAAACATCTACTATGTACTAGGACTATGCTGGGCACCTTAAAAAACTTTAAGAATACAAGACCTGTAGGGGATGGAATCTGCAGATGTCAACCTGACCACATGAAGCCTTCTGCTGAGTCCTTTCATACCCACCCTGATTCTCAGGTCTGCAGAACGTTGAACAAGGCAGGTGTGACTTACTATGTGTGGTTTCCAGGTGTCCTGACCCATCTTCTTTCTGATTCAGTCACACACACGCACACACAGCCACGGGACAATTTTTTTCAATCAAACAAATAAATTAATAGATCCGTATAAATAATTGGGGACTTGGGGAAAAATATGGCTGCATTTTTTTTTCTGGAAGTGGAGTATAACTGACTTTACACATGTACACATATGTATTCAACTTGCACTTTGGCCCAAGGCTGGATGGTTCTAACCTCACCAGCTATCCATGCATTGATAATTTTCTTTCTCCATAACTTAGCAACAACAGCAATAGCAAGCTTAGCCCAATAGCAGGGTCAACTGTTCAAGGGTATCTCTGAGAACTATGGCTTCTTAGTAATGCTGCAGAAATAGTCCCCTTGGGCTTCCTCATCTCTGTTCTGTTCTTTTGTCAGAGAAAGTTATAAACACAATTTCCCAGGCTAGTGTAAGCCACTCCCCAGCCACAATACTTTCCGAATAATAATAGCTGATGAGAGCTAAGAGGTCTCAGGTGCTTTTAAATGGAGCATATAGCACTCTCTGGTATCTCCCCAGAACTCAGTGTGGACCCTCAAACCTGCCCATGCTCTGTGTGTGACAGGAGTACAAATGGCACTGGTTGTTCAACCATACAGCTATGTATTCTAGGGTGAAATTTCAACCTGTCAAAACCTTATAAGGGTAGAAAAGACCATTCTGTAATCTCCCTATGATACAAGACAAAATCTTCCCCAAAGCCTTGGGGTGAATGAAAGACAGAATGAGGATTCCTAATGCTGAGCCAATTACAGCTTTGCTTAGAAAATCCAGGCATTTGGTCAGTAATGATGAGGGGGAACTGAGACAATCCTACAGGCAAAGTAAAAGGAGTAGCCAGAGCTGCCTCACAGATATCCAGTAGCCGTTGTATGCAGAGTTGTATGCAGAGTTAGCCAAGAGACTGGATTGAGAAAAGAAAAGTTGATGAAGCCTCATCTTGTGTAAGGAAGTCTCTATTGCTTGTAGATAAATTGGGATTATGTGCCGTTTTGAGCCAATAGATATTTTGATAGAGACAACAAGTCGGGAAAGTCATAATCACTCCAGTGTCCAGATGATGAAAAACCTGCAGACCAGCCCCCAAGCAGGTCAAAAGAGGAGAGATTATGTCCAGTATGCTACATGGAGGTAACTCAGAGTTATAATGGAAATGAATGTTTCTGGGTGAAGAGAACAGACTATTATTTGTGAGACAGATGGTCTAATATCATGCTACTCTCTGTGTTTACTTCCTGTGTCACTTTCAAGCTTTTAGTAAAGCCTTTTCGAAAGTCTCGGCCTCCTGTCATCATGCTGCTGGCATTAAGGGCAGCATGGTGATCTACATTTCCACATTCAAAGCTCCCACCCAAGAGCAGCTATAAATAGCCTTTTAGCTCTACACCAAGACCAGATGTGCCAAAGCTCAGCACAGATACAGCCAGAAGGAAACATCACTTTCCTTCTCTGACCTTCAGTTCCCTCTACTTCCGGGTATAGCACGATGTCCTAGTTTAGCCCAAACTGAATTTAGAGTCTGAATTGTGGTGGAATTCGTGGGCTCGTGTATGAGTTAATACATGAAAAGTTTCCCTGGGGAGAGGTCAGAGATAAATGGAGGGAACAGCAGAGACTTACTTAGTCCCTATATTTGCCAGAGGAACAGATGTCTCCCTGGAGAGTAGGTGTCTTAATTTGAATTCCCCTTGAAACAAACCCTGAAACAAAAATACAACAACAAGTAGATCATTAGGTGGTACAGGAAACATTAGTAGGAAAGTGAGGAGTTAGAAAGGGAAGGAAAAGTCAATAAGGAACAAATTATCCAACAACTTATCACTATAGTGACTAGAGCTTAATCCCATGGAAAAACTGTAGGAAATTGTATAGAATACAAGTCTCAGAGTTACTGCATGTCAGGGGTAAGGAACTGGGGTATATATACACCAACTCCTATCAGTCATTGGTTGAGGACTGCTCCAGGGAGTATTAATTCCCTTCACTACCACCCCTGCCAGTGCACTTGCAGCCTGCCCAAAACAGGGGCTGAGTGACCTTCATGCAAAGAGATGCAGATGCAGACTAGTGGTAGTTTATTAGTGAGTTCTTAAGTGATAAGGTGCAAAGGGTAAAGACAGGGCACCAATAGCATCTGCTACAAAAGGGCTGGAGCTAGGTGTGCATCAGATCTTTGTGAGATTTGGGGCAAACTTGGGGAAGCTTTGGGGCTTTAGTAACAAACTTAGGGAGCTGATAATTTCCTTCCTTTCCTTCCTCTACTATAAACTGTAGTGCCAAGGACAGAGGTGGAAGACAACCTATGCCTGCTGGAGAATTCTGGCGAAGGTATCAGGCAATTAAAAGGCTCTTTGAAGAGGTTTCTGGACCAGAAGAATACAAGCAAATTTCCCTCAATTCCTCAGACACCTCTGAGTACTACTTGGAATATCTAGGAAGGCTTTTGCATGGCAAAATGAGAGCTAAGTACCAATGTGATTGGACATTAATATTAAGATGTTTTCTTTTCAACCCATAGAGGCCTGGAATATTCTGGTTGCATAGAGCTGTGGTGATGCTCCATGAGATGGCATATAGCATATATGAAGGGGCTAGGGCAGCAGTGAACACAGAGACACATTCAATAAAAGACAATTTTGGTTACTTTTGTGATCTCATTTAGTGAAAGTGTTCATCAAAGACAGAGGCACAGGGGCGCCTGGGTGGCGCAGTCAGTTAAGTGTCCGCCTTCATCCAGGTCACGATCTCGCGGTCCGTGAGTTCGAGCCCCGCGTCAGGCTCTGGGCTGATGGCTCAGAGCCTGGAGCCTGTTTCCGATTCTGTGTCTCCCTCTCTCTCTGCCCCTCCCCCGTTCATGCTCTGTCTCTCTCTGTCCCAAAAATAAAAAAAGACAGAGGCACATCTCTCAGAATGCCAAGTCCTTTGAGTAAAGTTCCTACAGGCCTGTCTCAGACTTTGAGTAAAAGGGAATTAGAGCCAATCACTTTCCCTACCCCATCTAGACCTTCTGACCTGTAAGGTATTTGCGTCCGTGTATATTTATGTATGTGTGTGTGTGATCACATCAATGTGCATGTTTCTGTGTATGTCCATGATATGTGTGTACAATGTGCATATGTTCATGTGTGCATGTCTGTGGGTATCTGTGTCACTTTGTGGGGGTTGAGGGGTAGGGCTGATACTGCCCTGTTCTCCTGTGCAACTTGCAACAAGCCCAGAGGTCTCTGCTTCCAAGCTGCACTGTGATTTTGAATTTGAGGGAAATTAAAGGCACAAATTATTCAGGCAACCCTTGCTCTTGGGGCCAGCTGCACAGAGCCCGGGTAGTGGGCTAAATAGATGATTGATTGTCCAGCCAGGCACAGCCTGGGCCAGAGCCTAAAAACCATATTTGTGAACATGATCAGGGGAAGCAGGGACAAGAAACAGAGAAAGCAGAGAGAAGTGAAGCAGAAGCAGATAGCTCAAAAACTGAAGCCAAAAGAGGTGCCTGGGTGGCTCAGTCTGTTAAACATCTGACTCTTAATTTTGGCTAAGGTCAGGATCCTTGAGTAGTGGGATTGAGCCCCGGACTGGGCTCCGTGCTGAGCATGGAGCATGCTTAGGATTTTCTCTCTCTCTCTCTCTCTCTCTCTCTCTCTCTCTCTCTCTCTCTCTCTCTCCCTCTCTCTCCCCTACTCTGCCCCTATCCCCCTACCACTCGCGCTCTCTCTCTAAAATGAAAACAAAAAACTGAAACCAAGAAACAAACAAAAAAACTAGAAACAGGCCCATAAATACAGAGAACAAACTGGTGGTTACCAAACTGGGCAAAGGGGAGTGGGAGGTATAGGCTTCCAGTTACAGAATGAATAATTCATGGAGCTGAAAGGTATAACATAAGGAATATGGTCAATGATAGTATAATAGTCTTATATGGTGACAGATGGTATCTACACTTGTGGTGAGCACAGTATGATGTATAGAGTTGTTGAATTACTATGTTGTACACCTGGAACTAACATAACATTGTGTGTCCACTATACACAATTTTATGTGTGTGTGTGTGTGTGTGTGTGTGTGTGTGTGTGTGTTGTACTGGAACCAAGAGCCAAGAACTGAGAAGCCCTTTTCTATGATATATGATTTTCCAACCTATTATCTCAGGAGGCCCAGATTAGCCAGGCAGAACTTCCTGGATAGTCCCTGTTCAATGCCAATCCAAGATGAACAGGGCCAAGTTACAAAATAAATTGCTTGGATGAAGATGGAAACTCAGCATGGTTTCCCTGGGACCCAGTATAGCAGCCAGAATCTGAGCAGATGCATGCTCCATGTACAGGAAATTCACTAGCCACTTTGGCCATACAGGAAGCAATCATCTTCACAATAACAATGGCATATGTTTACATAGAGACAAACAGTTTATGAAGCCCTTTAACTGTATGATCTCATTTGAGCCTCGTTTGGGCCTCTGGGGACAGTGTCATATCCACTGCAGAAATAAAGTGATGTAAACTTGGAAGTTAAGTGATTTTCCCATGACTATATAACTGATTAGTGACACAGCTAGGACTAGAATTTAGGCTTGTCTGTTTCCAAAACCAGAAAATTCTGTCTTTTCTGTTTCCTTTCCTAAACTGGTCTCCTTAGTTCTCCCTTCCTAGAGACATACAAGTGCTCCTGAGAAAATAAGGGTCCACTTCATTGGGCCCTAAAAAACCCAAGAACCTGATTGTCCTTAAGCAGATATGGTCCTCAGCTCAGTCACATGATGCTCCTCCTGCCAATTCATCCAGGGAAACTTGTATGAGCTGGGATAGAGGGAATCTGGGAACAGAATATCTCAGGAGGTGTCCAGTGTATGCACCTGGGCCTGTTCAGCTCAGACAGAAAGAAGGAAGGCAGAAACACCTCCAGGACTCTTCCATCAGGGTACAAGTACCTCAGCCCCAGCAAGAGACCTGGATGCTCTTAATTCCTAGCTATGAAAACAGTAATTTTCTTCTAAAAGATACTTGGATTACAAAGAAAGAAAAGTCCTGGGGTGCCTGGGTGGCTCAGTCAGGTAAGCATCAGACTTCGACTCAGGTCATGATCTCACAGTCCATGGGTTCGAGCTCCATGTCAGACTCTGTGCTGACAGCTGGGGAGCCTGGAGCCTGCTTCAGATTCTGTATCTCCCTCTCTCTCTGCCCCTCCCCCACTCATTCTCTTTCTCTGTCTCTCTCTCTCTTTCTCTTCCTCTCAAAAAATAAATAAACATTAAAAAATTTTAAAAATGAAAAATCCTAAATTGTGGGAGAATAAATTAATTGAGACTATTTTTCTACATTTCCTTGTACCTTTTGTTCTTCTACCATTCAGTGAGCTTATTGCCTCACTTACTACCTCTGGAAGGAAATGACATAGCAGACTCAAAAATTGTTTCTTGACTTCTGAGAATTAAAACTTGAGGTTTCAGGGTGACTGGGTGGCTCAGTCAGTTAAGTGTCCAACTTTGGGTCAGGTCATGATCTCACAGTCTGTGGGTTTGAGCCCCGCATCAGGCTCTGTGCTGAATGCGTGCTTGGAACCTGGAGCCTGCTTCGGATTCTGTGTCTCCTTCTCTCTCCACCCCTCCCCAATTCGTGCTCTGTCTCACCCTGTCTCTCAAAAATAAATAAATGTAATAAAAAAATTTTTTTAAACTTTAGGTTTCAAGGCAACATGATATAAGAGCAAGCTTCCCATAGGTAAGGATAGCTTGGGATATGTTGAAGTGAGGAAGAAGAATTGAAGAGAAGCAAAGAGGATGGAGGAAAAGTTGAGCCTGAACTTCTCTGATGAGATGTGCTTATGACAGATTTGCCTATTCTGGACATTTCATATAATATGTGGTCTTTTGTGACTGGTTTCTTTCACTGAGCACAATTTTTTCAAGGGTCATCCATGTTGTGGCATATATCAGTACTTTATTCCTTTTTCCAGTCAAATAATGTTCTATCGTATAGAGATACCACATTTGGTTTATTCATACATCAGTTGATGGACATTTGTATTGTTTTCTCTCTGTGGCTGTTATGAATAATCCTCCTATGAACATCATATACGAGTTTAGTGCAGACACATGTTTTCGTTTCTGCTGGAGTGGAATTGTTTGATCATGTGGTAACTCTGTTTTTAACTTTTTTTTCTTTATTTACTCTTTATAGTTTTAAGCTCTACACCCAACATGGGGCTTGAACTCATGACCCCAAGATCCAGAGTCATGTGCTCTACTGACTGAGCCAGCCAGGCCCCCCCCAGGCATTTTGATGAACGGCCAAACAGTTTTCCAAAGTTGCTCTACCATTTTATGATCCCACATCAATGAATGAAGGTTCCAATTTCTCTTCATCTTCACCAACACTTGCTATTGTCTGTCTTTTGTTTTAGTCACTCTATGGCTGTGAAGTGACATCTCCCTGTGCTTTTGTTTTTGTTGCTGTTAAGTTTATTTATTTAAATAGTCTCTATACCCAAGATTATTGGGTATATTATCATGGGGCTTGAATTCGCAACCCTGAGATCAAGAGTTGCATGTTCTACTGACTGAGCCAGCCAGGTGCCACTCCCCATTGTTTTTGATTTTCATTTCCTTAATGACTTTTCTTTTTTTTTCTTTTATTATTGTTATTTTTAATGTTTATTTATTTTTGAGAGAGACAGAGACAGAGTGCGAGTGGGGGAGGGGCAAAGAGAGAAGGAGACAGAATCTGAAGCAGGCTCCAGGCTCTGAGCTGTCAGCACAGAACCCGACATGGGGCTTGAACCCACGAACCCGAGATCATGACCTGAGCCAAAGCTGGACACTTAACTGACTGAGCCACCAGGCGCCCTTTAATTTTTTTTTTTTAATGTTTATTCATTTTTGAGAGAGAGAGAGAGAGAGAGAGAGAGAGAGAGAGTGGGGGGGGAGTGCAAGCGGGGGAGGGGCAGAGAGAGAGGGAGACACAGAATCTGAAGCAGGCTCCAGTCTCTGAGCTGTCAGCACAGAGCCTGATGAAGGACTCAAACCCATGAGCCATGAGATCATGACCTGAGCTGAAGTCGGACACTTAACTGACTGAGCCACCCAGGTACCCCCTTTAATGGCTTTTCATGTGTTATTGACCATTTGTATACCTTCTATGGGGAAATGCTTATTCATAAATATCCTTTGCCCATTTTTAAATTATATTATTTATCTCTTTATTATTGAGTTGTAAAAGTTCTTATACATTCAGGATATAATCAGAAGGTATATCCTACAGATAAAAAACTTCAAAGAAATCTTCAATGTTATTAATAATTTTAATGTTGGTAGTAATATTGGTAATGCAATTTTGAATTTAATGATGTATATTGTAGGATAAAACAAATAAATACTATTAATATTGAAAACCAAAAACAAGTAAAAGAGAAGGGAGATACAAATTTAAAAATAAAGACAAAAATCCTATAATGTTCATTTTGAATTGGAAATCAGTATGGATTCAGTTTTTTAAAAAATTTATCTCCCAGCTTTGTCTTTTAAAAGCACCTAGAGGGGCGCCTGGGTGGCTCAGTCGGTTAAGCGTCTGACTTCAGCTCAGGTCACGATCTCGCGGTATGTGAGTTCGAGCCCTGCGTCGGGCTCTGTGCTGTCTGCTCAGAGCCTGGAGCCTGTTTCAGATTCTGTGTCTCCCTCTCTCTCTGACCCTCCCCCGTTCATGCTCTGTCTCTCTCTGTCTCAAAAATAAATAAATGTTAAAAAAACAAAATTAAAAAAAAAAAAAAGCACCTAGAAGCTATAACTTGTAGTAGCTTCTATGGATGCCCTCTTCTATATTCCCTTCGGCCTGCTCGGAGTTCACCTGAAGCTGCAGTAAACACTTCAAGTCATGCTTATGAAGTCATACGTCTGACACAAGTGCTGGGATTTAACAATTTAGACAATTCCTCAAACAATAAGGGATGGAGGTTAGTGGATAAATATCCCAGTGTTTCTGTCCCTGAGTGGGAGGGTTCTGGAACACGTTTTAGGCTGTTCCTTAGAGGATTCCCAACAGGATTGAGCCCCATTTGCTCACAACAGCAATGTGTTCATTAATACACCCTTTACTGGCTTTTTTCCCTTTCCTGATTCATTTCCCCACTTCCTGACTTATACTTCTTGGGATCATCTTCCAGAGAAAATACTTGCACTCAAATCCTTGTCTCGGGGTCTGCTTTCAGGAGAATCCAAATGAGGACAAACTCCAATAGTAATCAGTATACCTAGCACTCACATTGTAATCTCTAATTACTATCTTTCACTAAAATAAGCCACAATTCCTAAAGAAATAGCTTATGACAGGTATAGGGCAAGGAAAGTATAAGGTAAACTTGGGTTATCTTATTGTGCCAGAAAACAAGGAAGTTCTCAAAGACTATTGGAGACGTATCAGAAGCATGTGAGGCATGTTGAAGGAATTCTCATTGGCCAAATTTGGGATTACTTTAGAATCAAAAAGAATAATGACTGTGATTTTTGAATATTGAATAAAGAGGGAAGCCTGGTTGGCTCAGTTTGTTAGGTCTCTGATTCTTAATTTCAGCTCAGGTCATGGTCTTACAGATCGTGAGATCGAGCCCCAAATCAGGCTCTGCACTGACAATATGGAGCCTGCTTGGGATTCTCTCTCTCCTTCTCCCTCTTCCTCTCTCTGAAAAATAAATAAATAAACATTTTTAAAATATTGAACAAATAAAAATTAATAAGTCCACAGTGATGCTCAGAGAGAGAGAAAGAGAGGGGATTAATTGAAAATAAACTTTTATACACACTATTCTGAAAATGGGAAACAAAAAGAAATTAAGCACTTACCCTACCTTTAAAGAGGAACTGTGGATAATTCCAGTAGAGAAGAGAAAGCTTTTCTTTATGGGAAAATGTCAGCTAGTGAATGTAAAAGGAACAACTGAAGTAAAAACAGCCATTTCTCTACTCATAAAATATTTGCTTATGGCAAAAAAAACCAGTGGATGCTGAAACCATGAGTGAAGGGCTTTTGGGGACAAGATATTTGCACTCTACCAAAGCATCACTCACAGGTTATTCTGTTGCTAATTGCAAAGAGAAAACCCTATCTTTACAATTTGGAGATCTGGGAGATCACTAACTTAATCAAGTGAACAAATCTAGAATCACTATTAATGAAACAACCCAACATTATGGGCATCATGATGTGATACAGTATAAAGTACACAGTAAAACCTATTAAATATTTTTACCTAAATGTTTAATTGAATTTAAGCAAATTTTTAGCTACAACTGTCAGTTACAGGAAATATAAGTGTTAGAAGAGCAAGGTAAATTAGTACTAACAAACAACTTTGGGGGTGCCTGAGTGGCTCAGTTGGTTAAGCGTCCGACTTCGGCTCAGGTCATGATCTCACAGTCCATGAGTTCAAGCCCTGTGTCAGGCTCTGTGCTGACAGCTCCAGAGCCTGGAGCCGGCTTCAGATTCTGTGTCTCCCTCTCTCTCTGCCCCTCCCCTGCTTGTGCTCTGTCTCTCTCTGTCTCAAAAATAAATAAAAACATTTAAAGAAATTAAAAAAAAAAAAAGAAACAACTTTGTGGGGCACCTGGGTGGCTCAGTCGGTTAGGCATCTAACTTTGCTTCAGGTCATAATCTCACAGTTCATAGGTTTAAGCCCCACATCGGGTTGCTGACAGCTCAGATCCTGGAGTCTGTTTCAGATTCTGTGTTTCCCTCTTTCTCTGCCCCTCCCCTGCTCATGCTGTCTCTCTTTGTCTCTCTCTCAAAAATAAATAAACCTAAACATTTTTTTAATAAAAATAAATAAATAAAAAGAAACAACTTTGTCTCCTCAACCAGTAGGTATGCTGGATTCTGAGTTCTCCCTCGAACTGTATCAGGAAATTCTCTCCATGCAGTGAGATAGGGCAATTATAGAACTCTCGGCTTTTGATTCCCTTCTCTCAAGGATCACTCTCTTGTTCTGCCTGTTTTCCAATATCTGAAAAATGTTCCAAATATTTTGCCCAAAGTGTTACATGTTTTATGCTGAAGGGTAAATTATGATTGGAAGTGAAAGTCCATGTGGAGATACTTTGAGATCATATAGATATCCTGTTCTCTGACATCTTTTTATGCAATGGTTTTTAGCATCCATTGACTATTCTTATTATACCATTTATTGCTGTGATGGTTGAAAATAGTAATTTTCTGAATATCACTCTTCTACATTTATTTGTTGGTCTGTTACCATGAAAAATTTCTTTCCTTTTTTCCTCTTTCACTCATCTATTTAGGTATTTGTGTAGTAGACAGACTCTAGGGTGGTCTCCATGATCCCTACCTCCCAAAGTTCACTGCCTTATGCGGTATCTTCCTTTTGAGGGTGAATGGGACCTGTAACTTGCTTCTAGCCAATAGAATATGGTGAAAGTGACTGTATATACATGTGGTTATCTGTTTGTGATTACATTACATAAGATTAAAACTGTCTTGCGAGGGGACTATCTTTCCTTTGCTAGATTGTAAGAAACAAGCTGCCATGTTGTGAACTGCCATATGGAGAGGGACACCTTGCAAAGAGCTAAGGGTGGCCTCCTGTTGACAGCCAGCAAGAAAGAGGCCCTCAATCTGGCAGTTCACCAGGAACTGAATGCTATCAACAAGCACACAAGTGAATCCTTATCCAGTCGAACCTCACATGAGATGACTGCCCTGGTAAACAAGCTGATTATAATTTTGTAAGACCCTGAAGCTGAGGATGCAATGAAGCCATGCCCAGATTCCTGACTTTTTGAGACAGTGAGAATAAATGTGTGTTATTTTAAGCCACTAAGTTCATGATATTATTGTTACATAGCACTAGATAGCTAATACAATTATTCACATCTCTTAGTGAAAGGACTCATGGGTCCTTTTCTGAGTTATCTTTTTAAACTATAATATGCATTAAAATCAAGTATAGAAATGAATTAAACTTAAAACTGGATCTTCAAATTATTGTTTCACAAGTTGTTTAAGAAGAATGAAGCCTATTCTGTCTCATTGCTCTCAACAGGAAGGAGTAAAAAGGTTTTTTGTATCATTTAAAAAAAATTAATGTAAAAATTTTTAACGTCTATTATTTTTTGAGAGAGAGAGACAAAGCACGAGCAGGGGAGGGGCAGAAAAAAAGGGAGACACAGAATCCAAGTTAGGTTCCAGATCTGAGCTGTCAGTACAGAGCCCAATGTGGGGCTTGAACTCATGAATCACCAGATCATGACCTAAGTCAAAGTCAGATGCTTAACCAACTGAGCCACCAGGCACCCCAGGCTTTTTAAACCATTAAAAGTAAAATAGGGGTATCTGGCTGCCTCAGTCAGAAGAACATGCAGCTCTTGACCTTGGGGTGTGAGTTTGGGCCCCACATGGGGTGTAGAGATCACTTAAATAAATACAACTCCAAAACAAAACAAAACAAACAAACAAAAAATAAAACCTATCTTAGAAATACTGCTTATGTCATATTTATATCATTCTAAAAATTTTAGAATTTGTGTTATATATAATTTACACAAAAATAAATACACATATATTTGGAAGATACTTAAAATATTTTACTAATGGGGTATAATAATCAAATGGTTTGGAGAATACTGTTTATATTTTTAATGTTTATTAATTTAGGGAGAGAGAGAGTGTGTGTGTGCATGTGCGTGCGCAAGTGGGAGAGGGGCAGAGAGAGAGAGGGAGACAGAGAATCCTAAGTAGGCTCTTAGCTGTCATGACGCACAGAGCCTTTCACAGGGGTTGAACTCACGAACTGTGAAATCATGACCTGAGCCAAAATCAAAAGCTAGACACTTAACCAAGTGAGCCACCCAAGATGCCTCAGAACATACTGTTTTCTATGTGTAACTTTTTCCCTATTATAAAAAGCTGCCTTTTTAAGGCATTTTTAGACCATAAGAAGCCTGTGCCTCACCCCAAACCAATTTAATCAACTTCTCTGGGGGTTAGGTATGGTATTATTATATTTTTATTTTTTTAATTTTTATTAAAATTCTAGTTAGTTAACATACAGTGCAGTTTTGATTTGAGGAGTAGAATTCAGTGATGCATCACTTACATACAAAACCCAGTGTTTATCATAACATGCCCTCCATAATACCCATCTCCTTAATACTCCATCACCCATCTAGCCCATCCCCCACTAACCTCCCTCTATCAACCCTCAGTTGATTCTCAATCATTAAGAGTCTCTCATGGTTTGTCTCCCTCTCTCTTTTTTCCCCCCCTCTTCCTATATATTCATCTGTTTTGTTCTTAAAATCCACATAGGAGTAAAATCATGTAGTATTTATCTTTCTCTGACTGACTTATTTCGCCTAGGATAATACACTCTAGCTCCAACCATGTAATTGCAAATGGCAAGATTTCATTCTTTTTGATGGCTGAGTAACATTCCATTACATCTACATACCACATCTTCTTTATCCATTCATCAGTCAATGGACATTGGGGCTCCTTCCATAGTTTGACTATTGTTGATAATGCTATTATAAACATTGGGGTGCATATACCCCTTCGAATCTACATTTTTGTATCAGGCATGGTATTATTTTTAAAAGTTCTTCAAGATCCTGGGAAGATGGCCGCGTAAGAGGACGCTGTGCTCACCGCGCATCCTGCTGATCACTTAGATTCTACCTACACCTGCCTAAATAACCCAGAAAACCGCCAGAAGACTAGCAGAATGGACTCTCCGGAGCCAAGCACAGACAAGAGGCCCACGGAAGAGGGTAGGAAGGGTGACAAGGCAGTGCGTGCTACACAGACTGGTGGGAGGGAGCTGGGGCAGAGGGGCGGCCCGCAGGCCAAGCAGAACCCCCGAGTCTGGCTTGCAAAAGCGGAGGGGCCAGACGGAGGGTGTTCTGACAGCAAGAGGGGCTTGACATCTGGAAGGTTATAAGCTAACAGCTCTGCTTGGAGAACGGGAGGGCTGGAGGACAACGGGAGGGAGAGTTGTTGAGCCCCGGACCACAGAGCTCAGCTTGGCAGGGAACAAAGGCACTCCAGAGCACCATCTCCCTAGCCCAGCTCCCAGCCAAAATCCCAAAGGGAACCAGTTCCTGCCTGGGAACTTGCTTGCAACGCGCAAACACCCAACGCTGTGCTTCTGCAGATCCATCCCTCTGGCAGGTCTGACTCCCTCCCAGTGCCTCAGGGCCTCTCCCGAAGCGGATCTCCGAAGGAAAAGGAGCTGAGCCTGCCCCTCCCACCCCTGTGCACCTTGCCGATCCACCCCAGCTAATATGCCAGATCCCCAGCACCACAAGCCTGGCAGTGTGCAAGCAGCCCAGACGGGCCACACCACCCCACAGTGAATCCCACCCCTAGGAGAGGGGAAGAAAGGCACACACCAGTCCGACTATGGCCCCAGCTGTGGGCTGGGGGCAGACATCAGGTCTGACTGCGGCCCCGCCCACCAACGCAAATTATTCAAGACAGCACAGGGGAAGTGCCCCACAGTCCCGCACCACTCCAGGGACTATCCAAAATGACGAAACGGAAGAATTCCCCTCAGAAAAACATCCAGGAAATAACGACAGCTAACGAACTGATCAAAAATGATTCAAACAATATAACAGAAAGTGAATTTAGAATAATAGTCATAAAATTAATAGCTGGGCTTGAAAGCAGTATAAAGGACAGCAGAGAATCTCTTGCTACAGAGATCAAGAGACTAAGGAACAGCCAGGAGGAGCTAAAAAATGCTATCAATGAGCTGCAAAATAAAATGGAAATGACCACAGCTCGGATTGAAGAGGCAGAGGAGAGAATAGGGGAACTAGAAGATAAAATTATGGAAAAAGAAGCAGCTGAGAAGAAGAGAGATAAAAAAATCCAGGAGTATGAGGGGAAAATCAGAGAACTAAGTGATGCACTAAAGAGAAATAATCTACGCATAATTGGTATTCCAGAGGAGGAAGAGAAAGGGAAAGGTGCTGAAGGTGTACTTGAAGAAATAATAGCTGAGAACTTCCCTGATCTGGGGAAGGAAAAAGGCACTGAAATCCAAGAGGCACAGAGAACTCCCTTCAGACGTAACTTGAATCGATCTTCTGCACGACATATCATAGTGAAACTGGCAAAATACAGGGATAAAGAGAAAATTCTGAAAGCAGCTAGGGATAAACAAGCTCTAACTTATAAAGGGAGACCTGTAAGACTAGTGACCAATCTCTCTACTGAAACTTGGCAGGCCAGAAAGGAATGGCAGGAAATCTTCACTGTGATGAACAGAAAAAATATGCAGCCGAGAATCCTTTATCCAGCAAGTCTGTCATTTAGAATAGAAGGAAAGATAAAGGTCTTCCCAAACAGACAAAAACTGAAGGAATTAGTCACCACTAAACCAGCCCTACAAGAAATCCTAAGGGGGATCCTGTGAGACAAAGTACCAGAGACATCGCTACACAGATGAAACCTATGGACATCACAATGACTCTAAACCCATATCTTTCTATAATAACATTGAATGTAAATGGACTAAATGCGCCAACCAAAAGACATAAGGTATCAGAATGGATAAGAAAACAAGACCCATCTATTTGCTGTCTACAAGAGACTCATTTTAGACCTGAGGACACCTTCAGATTGAGAGTGAGGGGATGGAAAAGTAGTTATCATGCCACGGAAGTCAAAAGAAAGCTGGAGTAGCCATACTTATATAAGACAAACTAGACTTTAAATTAAAGGCTGTAACAAGAGATGAAGAAGGGCATTATATAATAATCACAGGGTCTATCCATCCAGAAGAGCTAACAATTATAAATGTCTATGCGTCGAATACAGGAGCCCCCAAATATATAAAACAATTACTCACAAACATAAGCAACCTTATTGACAAGAATGTGGTAATTGCAGGGGACTTTAACACTCCACTTACAGAAATGGAGAGATCATCTAGACACATGGTCAATAAAGAAACAAGGGCCCTTAATGAGACATTGGATCAGATGGACTTGACAGATATATTTAGAACTCTGCATCCCAAAGCAACAGAATATACTTTCTTCTCGGGTACACATGGAACATTCTCCAAGATAGATCACATACTGGGTCACAAAACAGCCCTTCATAAGTATACAAGAATTGAGATCATACCATGCACACTTTCAGACCACAATGCTATGAAGCTTGAAATCAACCAAAGGAAAAAGTCTGGAAAACCTCCAAAAGCATGGAAGTTAAAGAACACCCTACTAAAGAATGAATGGGTCAACCAGGCAATTAGAGAAGAAATTAAAAAATATATGGAAACAAATGAAAATGAAAATACAACAATCCAAACGCTTTGGGATGCAGCGAAGGCAGTCCTGAGAGGAAAATACATTGCAATCCAGGCCTATCTCAAGAAACAAGAAAAATCCCAAATACAAAATCTAACAGTACACCTAAAGGAAATAGAAGCAGAACAGCAAAGACAGCCTAAATCCAGCAGAAGAAGAGAAATAATAAAGATCAGAGCAGAAATAAACAATATAGAATCTAAAAAAACTGTAGAGCAGATCAACGAAACTGAGTTGGTTTTTTGAAAAAATAAACAAAATTGATAAACCTCTAGCCATGCTTCTCAAAAAGAAAAGGGAGATGACCCAAATAGATAAAATCATGAATGAAAATGGAATTATTACAACCAATCCCTCAGAGATACAAGCAATTATCAGGGAATACTATGAAAAATTATATGCCAACAAACTGGAAAACCTGGAAGAAATGGACAAATTCCTAAACACCCACACACTTCCAAAACTCAATCAGAAGGAAATAGAAAGCTTGAACAGACCCATAACCAGCAAAGAAATTGAATCAGTCATCAAAAATCTCCCAACAAATAAGAGTCCAGGACCAGATGGCTTCCCAGGGGAGTTCTACCGGACGTTTAAAGCAGAGGTAATACCTATCCTTCTCAAGCTATTCCAAAAAATAGAAAGGGAAGGAAAACTTCCAGACTCATTCTATGAAGCCAGTATTACTTTGATTCCTAAACCAGACAGAGACCCAGTAAAAAAAGAGAACTACAGGCCAATATCCCTGATGAATATGGATGCAAAAATTCTCAATAAGATACTAGCAAATCGAATTCAACAGCTTATAAAAAGAATTATTCACCATGATCAAGTGGGACTCACTCCTGGGATTCAGGGCTGGTTCAACATTCGCAAATCAATCAATGTGATACATCACATTAGTAAAAGAAAAAATAAGAACCATATGATCCTGTCAATAGATGCAGAAGAGGCCTTTGACAAAATTCAGCAACCTTTCTTAATAAAAACCCTCGAGAAAGTCGGGATAGAAGGAACATACTTAAAGATCATAAAAGCCATTTATGAAAAGCCCACAGCTAACATCATCCTCAACGGGGAAAAACTGAAAGCTTTTTCCCTGAGATCAGGAATACGACAGGGATGTCCACTCTCACCACTGTTGTTTCACATAGTGTTGGAAGTGCTAGCATCAGCAATCAGACAACAAAAGGAAATCAAAGGCATCAAAATTGGCAAAGATGAAGTCAAGCTTTCGCTTTTTGCAGATGACATGATATTATACATGGAAAATCCGATAGACTCCACCAAAAGTCTGCTAGAACTGATACATGAATTCAGCAAAGTTGCAGGATACAAAATCAATGTACAGAAATCAGTTGCATTCTTATACACTAACAATGAAGCAACAGAAAGACAAATAAAGAAACTGATCCCATTCACAATTGCACCAAGAAGCATAAAATACCTAGGAATAAGTCCAGCCAAAGATGTACAAGATCTGTATGCTGAAAACTATAGAAAGCGTATGAAGGAAATTGAAGAAGATATAAAGAAAGGGAAAAACATTCCGTGCTCATGGATTGGAAGTATAAATATTGTCAAAATGTCAATACTCCCCAAAGCTATCTACACATTCAATGCAATCCCAATCAAAATTGCACCAGCATTCTTCTCGAAGCTAGAACAAGCAATCCTAAAATTCATATGGAACCACAAAAGGCCCCGAATAGCCAAAGGAATTTTGAAGAAGACCAGAGCAGGAGGCATCACAATCCCAGACTTTAGCCTCTACTACAAAGCTGTAATCATCAAGACAGCATGGTATTGGCACAAAAACAGACACATAGACCAATGGAATAGAATAGAAACCCCAGAACTAGACCCACAAATGTATGGCCAACTCATCTTTGACAAAGCAGGAAAGAATATCCAACGGAAAAAAGACAGTCTCTTTAACAAATGGTGCTGGGAGAACTGGATAGCAACATGCAGAAGATTGAAACTAGACCACTTTCTCACACCATTCACAAAAAGAAACTCAAAATGGATAAAGGACCTGAATGTGAGACAGGAAACCATCAAAGCCCTAGAGGAGAAAGCAGGAAAAGACCTCTCTGACCTCAGCCGTAGCAATTTCTTACTTGACACATCCCCAAAGGCAAGGGAATAAAAGCAAAAATGAACTATTGGGACCTTATGAAGATAAAAAGCTTCTGCACAGCAAAGGAAACAACCAAAAAACTAAAAGGCTACCAACAGAATGGGAAAAGATATTTGCAAATGACATATCGGACAAAGGGCTAGTATCCAAAATCTATAAAGAGCTCACCAAACTCCACACCCAAAAAACAAATAACCCAGTGAAGAAATGGGCAGAAAACATGAATAGACACTTCTCTAAAGAAGACATCCAGATGGCCAACAGGCACATGAACAGATGCTCAACATTGCTCCTCATCAGGGAAATACAAATCAAAACCACACTCAGATATCACCTCACGCCAGTCAGAGTGGCCAAAATGAACGAATCAGGAGACTATAGATGCTGGCGAGGATGTGGAGAAACGGGAACCCTCTTGCACTCTTGGTGGGAATGCAAATTGCTGCAGCCACTCTGGAAAACAGTGTGGAGGTTCCTCAAAAAATTAAAAATAGACCTACCCTATGACCCAGCAATAGCACTGCTAGGAATTTACCCAAGGGATACAGGAGTACTGATGCATAGGGGCACTTGTACCCCAATGTTTATAGCAGCACTCTCAACAATAGCCAAATGATGGAAAGAGCCTAAATGTCCATCAACTGATGAATGGATAAAGAAATTGTGGTTTATATACACAATGGAGTACTACGTGGCAATGAGAAAGAATGAAATATGGCCCTTTGTAGCAACGTGGATGGAACTGGAGAGTGTGATGCTAAGTGAAATAAGCCATACAGAGAAAGACAGATACCATGTGTGTTCACTCTTATGTGGATCCTGAGAAACTTAACAGAAACCCATGGGAGAGGGGAAGGAAAAAAAAAAAAGAGGTTAAAGTGGAAGAGAGCCAAAGCATAAGAGACTGTTAAAAACTGAGAACAAACTGAGGGTTGATGGGGGGTGGGGGGGGGGAGGGTGGGTGATGGGTATTGAGGAGGGGACCTTTTGGGATGAGCACTGGGTGTTGTATGGAAACCAATTTGACAATAAACTTCATATATTGAAAAAAATAAAATAAAATAATAAAATAAAATAAAATAAAATAAAATAAAATAAAATAAAATAGTGAAACAAGGTTAAAAAAAAAAGTTTCAAGTCAGGGCTGAGAATTATTGCCTTTGAAATAGGCAATTGTCTTTGAAAAGTACCTTGTAGGGGCGCCTGAGTGGCGCAGTCGGTTAAGCGTCCGACTTCAGCCAGGTCACGATCTCGCGGTCCGTGAGTTCAAGCCCCGCGTCAGGCTCTGGGCTGATGGCTCAGAGCCTGGAGCCTGTTTCCGATTCTGTGTCTCCCTCTCTCTCTGCCCCTCCCCCATTCATGCTCTGTCTCTCTCTGTCCCAAAAATAAATAAACGTTGAAAAGTACCTTGTAAAAAAGGCCCGTTGAAAAAAAAAATCCTGTTTGGGTTATTATTTTCTGGCTAAACCCAACTTCTGGAAGCCCTGAAACCGACCTTTATAGGAAATATGATCCAGATCACAAGAGGTCCAGCCAGCATTCATCTCTCTTTCCTTAACCAAAATAAAATCATGAGTATTAGACGTCAAAACCAAAGCATGTTTTAGATGCTAAGTGATCTTTAACCAAGATTCAAGATTAAGTTTTGGGGCACCTGGGTGGCTCAGTCAGTTTAGCCTCTGACTGCAATTCAGGTCATGATCTCTCAGTTCATGAGTTCAAGCTTGGGATTTTCTCTCTCTCCTTCTTTCTCCTTCTCTCTCTCTCTCTCTTTCTGCCCCTCACTCACTTGCAGCCTCACTCTCTCCAAAAAAAAAAGATTAAGTTTTTTGTCGTTTTCTTCTTTTTTTCTTTCTTTTCTTTTTTTTTTAAATTTACATCCAAGTTAGTTAGCAGATAGTGAAATAATGATTTCAGGAGTAGAATCCAGTGATTCATTCCCCTGCATATAACACCCAGTGCTCAACCCAATAAGTGTCTTCCTTAATGCCTCTTGCCCATTTAGCCCATCCCCCACCACAACCCCTCCAGCAACCCTCAGTTTGTTCTCTATATTTAAGAGTTGTCTCTTATGTTTCGCCCCCCCGTCTTTATATTATTTTTGCCTCCCTCCCATTATGTTCATCTGTTTTGTATCTTAAATTCCACACGAGTGAAGTCATGATATTTGTTCTTCTCTAATTTCGCTTGGCATAATACACTCTAGTTTCATCCATGTGGTTGCAAATGGCAAGATTTCATTCTTTTTGATTGCCAAGTAATAATCCATTGTATATATATACCCAATCTTCTTTATCCATTCATCTGTTCGTGGACATTTGGTCTCTTTCCATACTTTGGCTATTGTCGATAGCACTGCTATAAATACTAGGGTGCATGTGCCCCTTCAAAACTGTATCCTTTGGATAAATACCTAGTAGTGCAATTGTGGAATTGTAGGGTAGTTCTACTTTTAATTTTTTAAGGAACCTTTATACTATTTTCCAGAGTGGCTGTACCATTTTGCATTCCCACCAGCAGTGCAAAAGCGCTCCTCTTTCTCTGTATCCTTGCCAACATCTGTTGTTGCCTGAGTTGTTAATTTTAGCCATTCTGACAGGTGTGAGGTGGCATCTCATTGTGGTTTTGATTTGTATTTCCCTGATGATGAGTGATGTTGAGCATCTTTTCATGTGTCTGTTAGCCATCTGGATGTGTTCTTTGGAGAAGTGTCTATTCATGTCTTTTGCCCATTTCTTCACTGGCTTATTTGTTTTTTGGGTGTTGAGTTTGATAAGTTCTTTATAGCTTTTGGATACTAGCCCTTTATCTGATATGTCATTTGCAAATATCGTCTCCCATTCCATCAGTTGTCTTTTAGTTTTGTTGACTGCTCCCTTCACTGTGCAGAAGCTTTTTATTTTGATGAGGTCCCAATAGTTCATTTTTGCTTCTGTTTCTCTTGCCTCTGGAGACATGTTGAGTAAGATGTTATTGCGGCCAAGGTCAAAGAGGCTTTTGCCTTCTTTCTCCTCTAGGATTTTGATGGCTTCCTGTCTTACATTTAGGTCTTTCATCCATTTTGAGTTTATTTTTGTGTGTGGTGTAAGAAAGTGGTCCAGGTTCATTTTTCTGCATGCCGCTGTCCAGTTTTCCCAGCACCATTTGCCGAAGAGACTATCTTTATTCCATTGGATATTATTTCCTGCTTTGTCAAAGATTAGTTGGTTGTACATTTGTGGGTCCATTTCTGGGTTCTCTAGTCTGTTCCATTGATCTGAGTGTCTGTTTTGGTGCCAGTACCACACTGTCTTGATGATTACAGCTTTGTAATACATCCCGAAGTTTGGAATTGTGATGCCTCCAGCTTTGGTTTTCTTTTTCAGGGTTGCTTTGGCTATTCAGGGTCTTTTTCTGGTTCCATACAGAGTTTAGGATTGTTTGTTCTAGCTCTGTGAAGAATGCTGGTGTTATTTTGATAAGGATTGCACTGAATATGTAGATTGCTCTGGGTAGTATTGACATTTTAACAATATTTGCTCTTCCAATCCAGGAGCATGGAATATTTTTCCTTTATTTTGTGTGTGTGTCTTCAATTTCTTTCATAAGCTTTCTATAGTTTTTCAGTGTATAGATTTTTCACTTCTTTGGTTAGGTTTATTCCTAGGTATTTCATGGTTTTTGGTGCAATTGTAAATGGAATCAATTCCTTGATTCCTCTTTCTGCTTCTTCATTATTGGTGTATAGAAATGCAACAATTTCTGTGCATTCATTTTATATCCTGTGACTTTGCTGAATTCATGGATCAGTTCTAGCAGGATTTTTTTTGGTGGAATCCTTTGGGTTTTCCATATAGAGTATCATGTTGTCTGCGAAGAGTGAAAGTTTGACTTGCTCCTTACCGATTTGGATGCCTTTTATTTCTTTGTGTTTGATTACTAAGGCTAGGACTTCCAACATTATGTTGAATAACAGTGGCAAGAGTGGACATCCCTGTCGTGTTCCTGACCTTAAGGGGAGAGTTCTCAGTTTTCCCCCATTGAGGATGTTATTAGCAGTGGGTCTTTTTTATATGGCTTTTATGAACTCAAGGAATGATCCTTCTATCCCTACTTTCTTGAGGGTTTTTATCAAGAAAGGATTTTGTCAAATGCTTTCTCTGCATCTATTGGGAGAATCATTTAGTTTTTGTCCTTTCTTTTATTAATGTGATGTATCACATCGATTGACTTGCAGATGTTGAACCAGCCATGCATCCCAGGTATAAATACCACTTGGTCATGGTGAATAATTCTTTTAATGTATTGTTGGATCCAGTTGGCTAGTATCTTGTTGAGACCTTCTGCATCCATGTTCATCAGGGAAATTGTTCTGTAGTTCTCCTTTTTAGTGGAGTCTTTGTCTGGTTTTGGAATCAAAGTAATGCTGGCCTCATAGAATTAGTTTGGAAGTTTTCCTATCATTTCTATTTTTTGGAACAGCTTCAAAAGAATAGGTATTAATTCTTCTTTAAATGTTTGATAGAATTCCCCTGGATAGCCATCCGGCCCTGGACTCTTGCTTTTTGGGGGATTTTTGATTACTAATTCAATTTCTTTATTGGGTACAAGTCTGTTCAAATTTTCTATTTCTTCCCATTTCAGTTTTGGTAGTTTGTATGTTTCAAGGAATTTGTCCATTTCTTCCAGATTGCCCAATTTATTGGCATATAATTGCTCATAATATTCTCTTATTATTGTTTGTATTTCTGCTGTATTGGTTATGATCTCTCCTCTTTCATTCTTGATTTTATTTATTTGGGTCCTTTCCTTTTTCTTTTTGATTACACTGACTAGGGGGTTATCAATTTTGTTAATTCTTTCAAAGAACCAGCTCCTGGTTTCACTGATCTGTTCTACTGTTTTGTTTTGTTTTGTTTTGTTTTGTCTTGTTTTGATAGCATTGATTTCTGCTGTAATCTTTATTATTTCCTGCTTCTGCTGGTTTGGGATTTTATTTGCTGTTATTATTACAGCTCTTTAAAGTGTAAGGTTGTGTATCTGAGACCTTTCTTCCTTTTTTAGGAAGGACTGGATTGCTATATACTTCCCTCTTATGACTGCCTTTGCTGCATCCCAGAGATTTTGGGCTGTGGTGTGATCAGTTTCATTGGTTTCCATGTACTTTTTAATTTCTTCTTTAACTTCTTGGTTAGCCCATTCATTCTTTAGTAGGATGTTTTTAGTCTCCAAGTATTTGTTGTCTTTCCAATTTTTTTCTTGTCGTTGACTTCAAGGTTCATAGCACTGTGGTCTGAATATATGCACGATATGATCTTGATCTTTTTGTACTTGCTGAGGACTGATTTGTGTCCCAGTATATGATCTATTCTGGAGAATGTTCCATGTGCACTAGAGAAGAATGTGTATTCTGCTGCTTTGGGATGGAATGTTCTGAATATATATGTTAAGTCAATCTGGTCCAGTGTGTCATTCAAAGCCATTGTTTCCTTGTTCATTTTCTGCTTAGATGATCTGTCCATTGTTTTAAGTGGGGTGTTGAAGTCCCCTATTTTTATGGTATTATTGCCAATGAGTTTCTTTATGTTTGTGATTAATTGATCTATATATTTGGGTGTCTGCATGTTGGGGGCATAATGTTTACAATTGTTAGACCTTGATGGATAGACCCCTTAATTGTGATATAAAATCCTTCTTCATCTCTTGTTACAGTCTTTGTTTTAAAATCTACATTGTCTGATATAAGTATAGCTACTCTGGCTTTCTTTTGGTGACCATTAGCATGATCGATGGTTCTCCATCTTCTTACTTTCTTTTTTTTTTTTTTTAACGTTTATTTTTGAGACAGAGAGAGACAGAGCATGAACAGGGGAGGGGCAGAGAGAGAGGGAGACACAGAATCCAAAACAGGCTCCAGGCTCTGAGCTGTCAGCACAGAGCCCAACACGGGACTCGAACTCACGGACCATGAGATCGTGACCTGAGCTGAAGTTGGATGCTTAACCGACCAAGCCACCCAGGCGCCCCTCCAGCTTCTTACTTTCAATATGAAGGTGACTTTAGGTCTAAAATGAGTCTCTTGTAAACAGCATATAGATGGATCTTATTTTCTTATCCATTCTGTTACCCTATGTCTTTTGATTGGAGTGTTTAGTCCATTGACATTTACAGTGAGTACTGAAAGATATGAATTTATTGCCATTGTGTTGCCTATAGAGTTGGAATTTCTGGTGATGTTCTATGGTCCTTTCTAGTCTTTGTTGCTTTTGGTCTTTTTTTTTTTTCAATCTTTTCTCCCCTCAGAGAGTTCCCTTTAATATTTCTCATAGGGCTGGTTTAGTGGTCACTAACTCCTTTAGTTTTCGTTTTTCTGGGAAACTCTTTATCTCTCCTTCTATTTTGAATGACAGCGTTGCTGGATAAAGAATTCTTGGCTGTGTATTTTTCCAATTCAGCACATTGAATATATCCTGCCACTCCTTTCTGGCCTGCCAAGTTTCTGAGGATAGATCTGCTGCAAACCTGATCTGTCTTCCTTTATAGGTTAAGGACTTTTTTTTCCCTTGCTGCTTTCATAATTCTTTCCTTGTCTGTGTATTTTGTGAATTTGACTATGACATGCTTTGTTGATGGTTGGTTTTTGTTGAATCTAATGGGAGTTCTCTGTGCTTCCTAGATTTTGATGTTTGTGTCTTTCCCCAGGTTAGGAAAGTTTTATCTATGGTTTGCTCACTTAAACCTTCTACCCCTTTTTCTCTCTCTTCATCTTCTGGAACTCCTATGATTCAGATGTTATTCCTTTTTAATAAGTCACTGAGTTCTCTAATTCTTATATCATGCTCTTTTGCCTGGATTTCCCTCTTTTTTTCTGCTCCATTATTCTCCATAATTTTTTCTTCTATATCGCTGATTCACTGCTCTGTTTCATCCATCCTTGCTGCCGTGGCATCTAATAGAGATTGTATCTCAGCTATAGCATTTTTTAATTTCGTCCTGACTAGATTTTACTTTTTTAAATCTCTGCAGAAAGGGATTCCATGCTTTTTTTCAACCCCAGTTAGTATTCTTGTTATCGTAATTCTCAATTCTAGTTCAGACATCTTCCTTATATCTGTGCTGATTAAGTCCCTGGCTGTCGTTTCTTCCTGTTCTTTCTTTTGGGGTGAATTCCTTCTTTTTGTCATTTTGGAAGAAGAGAAAGAATTAATAAAATTAAAAATTAAAATTAAAATTAGAAAATTAAAACAACAAAAAAATCAAATAAAGGAAGCTTGATCCTAGATGTGTTTTGGTCTGGTTGTTGAAAAAAGCTTAACAGAATAAAGAAGAAAGGGAAAGAAAAGAAAAGAGGGGGAAAACGTAAAAAGAAAGAAAAAAAAGAAAAAAGAAAATAATTAAAAAAATTTTAATGTATACAATAAAATGGAATAAAATGAAATGAGAAAGTAAAACAGAATAAAAAATTTACAAAAAATACAGTTAAAATGTTTTTTAAATCTTTTATAAAAACAGAAAATGAAAATAATTTTTTTCTCTTTCTGTATCCAAGAATAAGAAAAGAAAAAGAGAAAAAAATGAATAGATGGACCATCAAACAGAATGAAATCTGAATGAAATTACATCCAGTTTGCCCTAGAAGCCAAACTAGGAAGCACTTTATAGTACACACACTCAGCAGGGGCAGAGACTTGTGGTCATTCTCTAGGGCTTGGTTGGCACAGTTAGATAGAGTTTGGTGTAATGGCTCTGTTCTCCACTAGGTGGTGTTGCTTAGCTTATTGGGGTGGATTGGTGTGGCTCTGGTGTCTGTGTATGTGCAGGCGAGGGAGAGGTGAACATGGCATCACACAACTTCGCAGTCTGTAGCATCAGAACTCTGTGCTCTCACCAACCAGCCATCAGGCACCCTTCTTTGTCTCCAGCTTCCATCCCCTCCCCACTTCTACAATGTCGGTCACCAAGTCATCAGCCAGCCAGGTGGCACCTCTTTCCTGAATTTTATCTCAGATGGGGATGTGTTTCCAAACCCGTCACTTCTGAGGGCCCTGTGGCTTGGGCCCCCTCCAACCCTCTGGGGGACAGTCTCACCAAGCAGTGGCCTGGTACCAGCTTGACCCCCAAGGAACGCTCATGCAACTGCACTGCAGAGGCCCAGGGACTGTGTCCAGATGTCAGTCTGCCCCAGAAAAAGTTCATGCAATCATGTAGCAGCAGCAGTTCAGAGAACTATGGCAAATCAGAACACACAACTGGCACCCAGGCTTCACTGCACCCTAGTGTCCTTGTTCCAACACTGGCAAATGTTTCTGTTCTCCAGGGTCTGCTGGGACCTTTTCCCATGGGAAAGCTGCATAGCCTCTACCAGATGTCCTCTCAGCAGGAGAACCTCTCTCCCCATGTGGCCCGAGGACCCTGAGGACCTCACTGTCTGCTCCTGGGGATTCGCCCTTCCCACCAGCGCATGGCCAGTTATTGAGCTGTGGAATTTCAGACTCTGCACTCCCCTGTTTATAGAGTTCTAATGGCATTGAAACTCTCTCCTTTTTCCTTTCTCCCTTCTTGTTCAGATCCTTGTGGGTGCTTCCACTCTTTCTCTTTCCCTCTAGCTGCTTTTGGGGGGAGTGCTTTCCTTGTACTCTCCCCCCTTTATCTGTCCTCTCTCCACAAAGAAAAACAGCTCCCTACCCTCCATGGCTTCTCTCTCCCCCAGTTCACTAATCCACTGCCACATACCTGCCAAGTTCTGTGGCAGGTATTCTATGCAGACTGTTGTGTTAATCCTCAGATCAATTTTCTAGATGTGCAAAATGGTTTGTTGCTTGTCTAGTTGCATTTCAGGGATGAGCAGAGAACTTCTATGCTGCTCTGTCATCTTCAAAAAGATTAAGTTTTGGGGCACCTGGGTAGCTCAGTCAGTTAAGCGTCTGACTTCAGCTCAGGTAATGATCTTACAGTTTATGAGTTTGAGCCACATGTCGGCCTCTGTGCTGAAAGCTCAGAGCCTGGAGCCTGCTTCAGATTCTGTGTCTCCCCCTCTCTCTGTCCCTCCCATGCTCATGCTCTGTCTCTGTCTGTCTCTCAATAATAAACGTTAAAAAAAATTAAAAATAAAGATTAAGTTTCAAGGGAGGTAAGGACAATGGTGGACTGTGAACTTTGAGTTCAGTTCTCTTGTGGTGTATAAAAAAACTACTTTACTTCTCCTTTGATTCTCTGTTGATTTGCTTACCAGATTAGTATTTATAACGACTGTGGAATTATTGACCCCTTCTGGGTTGTGCACCAAAAAGAAGCAGTAAGTACCTTATATACTTTTCTTCCATTACCTCCTGCTGAAGGAACCACTGAATTTTCTATCTTTTTTGCATTCCAGCATTATGTATTTCTTTGGTTAATATGAGAAATTATTTTGTCTCTGCCTCTGGTAATTCTACAGCAAATGTTCTGCTCAAACCTTAAAGTAGTCTCTCTTATCAACCATTTTTCTTCCCTACTCATTTCCAACCCAGACTATTATTTCTCAGGAGAAATGGAAAAGAGAGAGAGAGAAGGAAAAGAAAAACGCAAATAATAGTGAACTTCTGATTAATAAGTTTAGTCTACTTCATTGTGAAATACTTTGCTAAATTGGAAAGTCTCCATTCTCTAGTCTTTAACACAACCTTCCAAGGAAAACAGTGGCATTATCCAAACTGTGTATTAACAATTAAGAATCTTTTTTAAAATGATGTACGCTCCAACCCAGTAACAATTAGCTCCCTCTAGTGTCCAAATTATAGTCTCTAAATACCATTTCCTATTAAAAAGGATCTAAAACTCCTTGGAGGATTCCAGGCCTGGGACAACAAATGTTAAGGTGAGGGGTGCCTGGTAGCTCAGTTGATTAAGCGTCTGACTTCAGCTCAGGTCATGATCTCGTGGTTCATGAATTAAAGCCCTACATCGTGCTCTGTGCTGACAGCTCAGAGCCTGGAGCCTGCTTCAGATTCTGTGTCTCCCTCTCTCCCCACCCTGCCCATGTTCACGCTCTCTTTCTTAAAAATAAACATTAAAAAAAGAAATAAATGTTAAGATGAGTCTGAAGTATCTTGTGCCTGAAAGCAAGGAAGGTATCAAAGACTACTGGTGGTGTGTTAAAATCATACAGGAGCGACAGCAACGCAAGATGGCAGCCACCACGGGCTCGGGAGTAAAAGTCCCTTGCAATTTTCGACTGTTGGAAGAACTGGAAGAAGGCCAGAAAGGAGTAGAAGATGGCACAGTTAGCTGGGGTCTAGAAGGTGATGAAGACATGACACTTACAAGATGGACAGGAATGATAATTGGGCTTCCAAGAACAATTTACAAAAACCGAATATATAGCCTTAAAATAGAATGTGGACCTAAATACCCAGAAGCACCCCACTTTGTAAGATTTGTAACAAAAATTAATATGAATGAAGTTAATAGTTCTAATGGAGTGGTGGACCTAAGAGCCATATCAGTGCTAGCAAAATGGCAGAATTCATACAGCATCAAAGTTGTCCTGCAAGAGCTCAGGAGCCTAATGATGTCTAAAGAAAACATGAAACTCCCTCAGCCGCCCGAAGGACAGTGTTACAACAATTAATCAAAAAGAAAAACCACAGGTCCTCCCCCTACCCCCTCCCATTTGATTTAAGCAGTCTTCATTTTTCACAGTAGTAAATTTTCTAGATACGTCTTGTAGACCTCAAAGTACTGGAAATGAAGCTCCCATTTAAAGGCAATTTATCTTAAGATACTGTGAACGATACTAATTTTTTGTCCATTTAAAATATATAAGTTGTGCTATAAAAAAAAATCATACAGGAGCCAACTAGAAAGGGATCCCTACTTACCAAAGATGGAATAATTTGAATATCAATAAGAATAATGACTGCAATGATTTGAATACTAAAATGTATTCTTTAGTTACCTTTGGAAGTTGCTAGGGCACTGAATCATTACTCTGAAAATTGATAAATAACAGTAAGCATCACACTTCTATCCTGTCTTGGGGCACTCAGTAGGTTAAGTGTGACTTTGGCTCAGGTCATGATCTCATAGTTCATGAGTTCAAGCCCCACATCCAGCTCTCAGCTGACAGTGTGGATCCTATTTGGGATTCTTGCTCTGGCTTCTCTCTCTGCCCCTCCCTGGCCCATGCTTTCTCTCTTTCTCAAAATAAATAAGTAAAAATTTTAAAACAAAACAAAACTCCTGTCCTGTCTTTACTGTATAGACTATACTTAAAGATATTGTGGGGAATTTATTTACAGAAGAATCATTACCAGGGGCACCTGGGTGGCTCAGTCAGTTACATGGCCAACTTCAGCTCAGGTCACAATTTCATTCATGAGTTCAAGCCCTGTGTTGGGCTCTGTGCTGACAGCTCAGAGCCTGGAGCCTGCTTCGGATTCTGGGTCTCCTTCTCTCTCTGCTCCTCCCCTATTTGAGCTCTGTCTGTCTGTCTCTTTCTCTCAAAAATAAATAAACATTAAAAAATTTTAGAAGAATCATTGCTAATGAATGATAAAGAAGTGACAGAATTTTAAAAGTCAACATTTTGCAACCTCTAATGAAACAATGGGTTTGGCAACTATGTAGGCAAACTTGCATGTATAAGATTATCTAATCACTACCACAACTCTAAAAGAAAGGCACTCTAATTATTCCTATTTTACCAACAAGGTTAAATAACCTTGCCCAAAGGCAAATTGCTTTGAACCAAGGCACTCTGACTCTGGCTTGTATTCTTCAATATTTCATTATACTTCTTCTTGAACATAATAGGAAACCAATGAAGGAATTTGAGAAAGGGTGATATTCCCACGTGTAGGAAGATCACTCTGATTTGCAGGTGGAGATGAATTGCAGCAGGGATAAACTTGAGGCAGAAAGAGTAAAATGTTATCCATTCATTCACTCATTCATTCAATAAACATTGAACATCTCCCATGTACCAACCACTGTTCTATGTACTGAAAATATAGGAATGACAAAATACAGAAAAATACCTGCTTTCATAGAGTTTATGCTTGGATGAGGAAAGACAGTCAATAGACACATAAATACATAATATTTGTAGTATGTCAAATGGAAATAAATGCTATGGAGAAAAATATAGGTGAAGACTGGGAAAGAGAGTTCTGGGAGAGGTATTATACTGTAATTTTAAATAGGGAAATCAGGATGGCTTCACTGAGAATGTGAATCTG
The DNA here is from genome assembly GCF_027475565.1 of Acinonyx jubatus. Classification (NCBI taxonomy): domain Eukaryota; kingdom Metazoa; phylum Chordata; class Mammalia; order Carnivora; family Felidae; genus Acinonyx; species Acinonyx jubatus. Next base: position 35,746,122 of record NC_069381.1, on the reverse strand, counting down.
AAAAAGACCTGAAGGGATAAGCCATGAGGATATACTGGGGAAGAATGATCCAGCCAAATACAACCCCCCCAAACAGGACTGTGCCTACAGTGTGGAAGAACAGTAAGGAAGCCAGAGAAGCTAAAACAGTAAATGCAGGGGAGAACTATAAATGAGGTCAAATGGAGAGGCAGATCTTACAGGATCTTTTGGCCAATTAAAGACTTTGACTTTTGCTCTAATATGAAAAGCCACTGAGGAGTTCTGAGCACAGGAATGATATAATCTTTTTAAAAGAGCTTTATGAAGATATAATTTACATGTCACAAAATTTGTCCTTGGATAGTATACAACTCAGTGGTTTTTAGTATATTTACACAGTTGTACAACAATCACCATTACTTAATTTTAAAACATTTTCATTATCCTGAAATGTATCCTGAAATGATCAATCATCCTTTTCTTATGCCCTCGCCTCAGCTCCTGGTAATCACAAATCTGATTTTTATCTTCATGGATATGCCTATACTAAACATTTCATATACATGGGATGAGAGAATATGTGGTCTTTTGTGACTGGCTTCTGTCACTTAACATAGTGTTTTCAAGGTTCATCTCTGTTGTAGCATATCTCAGTACTTCATTCTCTTTTATTGCCAAGTCATATTCCATTGTATAGATACACTATGTTTTGTTTATGCATTCATCAGTTGATGGCCATTTGGGTTGTTTCCACTTGGTGGCTACTTGAATAATACTGCTGTGACCATTCTTGTACAAGTTTTTGTACGGATATATGTTTTCATTTCTCTTGGGTATATACTTAGGAGAGAAATTGTAAGGTCACATGGTAACTCTGTGTTTAACCTTTAGAGGAATGGCAAAACCGTTTCCCACAGTAGTTGCACTATTTTACAATCCCACCGGCAATAATTGAGGGTTTCAATTTCTTAAACTTATCAACAGTTGCTATTGTCTGTCTTTTTTATTTTAGCCGTTGTAGTGGGTGTATTGATTTTATTGTAGTTTTTTTTTTATTTTTTTTAACGTTTATTTATTTTTGAGACAGAGAGAGACAGAGCATGAATGGGGGAGGGTCAGAGAGAAGGAGACACAGAATCTGAAACAGGCTCCAGGCTCTGAGCTGTCAGCACAGAGCCCGACGCGGGGCTCGAACTCACAGACCGCGAAATCATGACCTGAGCCAAAGTCGGACGCTTAACCGACTGAGCCACCCAGGCACCCAATTTTATTGTAGCTTTGATATGCATTTCCCTAATGACTAATGATGTTGAGCATCTTTTCACATGCTTATTGACCATTTCTATATAGTCTTTGGGGAATGTAAAATCAAATCCTTTGCTCATTAAAGAAAATAGATTTTATTTTTTAGAGTTTTAGAACTGATTTAGAGCTATACAAAAATTGAGAAGAGAGCACAGAGTTTCCATCTACCCAGCACTTAATTTCCCCTATTATTAACATCTTACATTAGTATGATATATGTGTATATAATGATTCAATATTGATATATTACTATTATATATTTATTCCATAGTTTTTTCAGATTTTCTTGGTTTTTACCTAAGTTTTTACCTTTCTGTTCTAGGGTATCACCCAGAATACCATATTACATTTTGTTGTCATGTGTTCTTAGGCTGTGACAGCTGCTCAGACTTTCATGTGTTTGATGACCTTAACAGTTTTGAGTAGTACTGGTCAGGTTTTTGTAGGATCTTCCTCACTGGAATTTCTCTGATGTGTTTTTCATTATTAGACAGGGGTTGTAGGTTTTGAGAAGGAATATCACAGGTGTAAAATGTCATTTTTGTCACCTAATATTAAAGACAGATATCATTGACATGATTTATGACTGGACTGTTGCCTATTTTTGAATTGGGTTGTCTTTTTATTTTTGAGTTGTAAGAGTTCTTTATGTATCCTGGATATGAGTCTCATATCAGATGTATGATTTGCACAAATTTTCTTGCATTCTTTGGTTGTCTTTTCACTTTTTTCTTCTTTTTAGATTTTTAAATGTTTATTTATGAGAGACAGAGTGCAAACGGGGTAGGGGCAGAGAGAGAGGGAGACACAGAATCCTAAGCAAGCTCCAGGCTTGCTGTCAGCACAGAGCCTGACGCGGGGCTCAAACTCATGAGCTGTGAGATCATGACCTGAGCCAAAATCAGACGCTTAACCGACTAAGCCACCCAGGCGCCCGGTCTTTTTACTTTCTTAATGGTGTCCTTTGAAGCACAAAAGTTTTTATTTATTTTATTTTATTTTTATTTTTTTAATATATGAAATTTATGGTCAAATTGGTTTCCATACAACACCCAGTGCTCATCCCAAAAGATGCCCTCTTCAATACCCATCACCTACCCTCCCCTCCCTCCCACCCCCCATCAGCCCTTAGTTTGTTCTCAGTTTTTAAGAGTCTCTTATGCTTTGGCTCTCTCCCACTCTAACCTCTCTTTTTTTTAAAGTTTTTATTTTTGATGAAGTCCACTTTATATATTTTTTTCTTTTTATCACTTGTGCTTTGGTATGTATCTAAGAAGTCTTTACCTAACCCGAAGTCACAAAACTTTATGCCTACATTTTCTTCTATGATGTCATGGTTTGGCACTTATATTTACATCTTTTATCTATTTTGAGATAATTTTTACATATGATATGAGGGAGAGGTCCACCATTCTTTTGCATGTAGATATTCAGTTGCTCCAGCACCAGTTGTTGAAAAGACTCTTCTTTCCCCTTTGAATCATCTTAGCATCTCTGTTGAAAATCGATTGACAATAGATATGAAGGTTTATTTTTGGATTCTCAATTCTATTCACTTATCTATATGTCTAAACTTATGCTAGAATCATGCTGTCTTGATTATAGTAGCTTTGTATTAAGTTCTGAAATTGGAAAGTGAGAGTCTTCCAACTTTGTACTTCTTTTTAAAAAATGGTTTGGCTATTCTGGGCCCCTTGAATTCCAATTGAATTTAGGCTCAGCTTCTCAATTTCTGCAAAGAAACCAGCTGATTTTTTGATAGGAGTTGCACTGAATCTAAGTTTAGGAAGTGTTGTCATCTTAACAATATTAAGTTTTTGATACACGAACACAGGATGTCTTTTCATTTATTTAGTTCTCTTAATTTCCTTCAACCATGTTTTATAGTTTTTTAGTTACAATTCTTATACTTCTTTTGTTAAACTTATTCCTAAGTATTTTATTATTTTTGATGCTATTGTAAATGGAATTGTCTCCTTTTTTTTATTTTTATTTTTTGTATTTTTATTTATTTTTTGAGAGAGAGATAGAGAATAAGTGGGAGAGGAGCAGAGAGAGAGGGAGACAGAAACCCAAGCAGGCTCTGCACTATCAGCGCAGAGCCTGATGCAGGACCCAAACCCATGAACTGAGAGATCATGACCTGAGCCAAAGTCAAGAGTTGGACACTCAACCGACTGAGCCACCCAGGCACCCCTGGAATTGTCTTCTTAGTTTTATTTTAAGATTGCCCATTTGCAGTGTATGGAAATACAATTGATTTTTGTATATTGATATATCTGTAACCTTGCTAAATTCAATGATTAATTCTGTGTGTGTATGTATCCTGTAGGATTTTCTACACAAGATCAAATCACTGCACATTAAAACTTTTATTTCTTGGGGCACCTGGGTGGCTTAGTCAGTTAAAAGCGTCCAACTCTTGGTTTCGGCTCAGATCATGTCTCATGGTTCGTGAGTTCGAATCCCACATCAGGCTCTGTGCTGACAGCTCAGAGCCTGCTTGGGATTCTCTCTCCCTCTCTCTCTGCCCTTCCCCTGCTCGATATTGTGTGCTCTCTCTCTCTTTCAAAAATAAATAAACTTTTTTAAAAAATTAAATTTTTCATCTAATCTGAATGCTTTTTTAATTTCTTTTTTTTTTAATTGCCCTGGCTAAACATCAAGTACAATATTGAATAAAAGTGGTGAGAGCATGTACCTCGTCTTGTTCCTGATCTTAGGGGAAAATTATTCAGTCTTTCACTATCAAGTGTGGTGTTAGTTGTGGGGTATTTGTAGATGCCCTTTATAAGATAGGTGGAGCTCCCTTCTATTCCCAGTTTGTTCTGTGTTTTTATCATGAAAGGTCACCTTACATTTTATAATAATTTTTTTTATGTTTATTTATTTTTGACAGAGAGAGACAGAGCATGAGTGGGGGAGGGGCAGAGAGAGAGGGAGACACAGAATTTGAAGCAGGCTCCAGGCTCTGAGCTGTCAGCACAGAGCCCAATGCAGGGCTCGAACTTACAGAGTTCAAGATCATGACCCAAGCCGAAGTCAGATGCTCAACCGACTGAGCCACCCAGGTGCCCCTGGTCACCTTACATTTTAAATGGATTGGAGTAGAGCAAGGTCTAAAGCAGGAAGACTGGTTAGGATGCTATTGTGACAATCTAGGTGAGAAATGATGATGGCTTGCAGTTTTCCAGGCAAAAAGTGATTTAGCAGTGTAGGAACTACCCAGTGGTAATCAGAATAACAAGAGATGTTAAGACAATAGAATAGATACGGGACGCCTGGATGGCTCAGTCAGTTTAGGGGTTAAGCGTCCTACTCTTGACTTAGGCTCAGGTAATGATCTCACAGTTTATAAGTCAGAGTTCCACATCGAGCTCCATGCTGACAGTGTGGAGCCTGCTTGGGATTCTGTTCCTCTCCCTCTCTCTCTGCCCTTCTCCTGCTCACTCTCTCTCTCAAAATAAATAAATAGACTTAAAAAAATTTTTTTTAGAGGGGCTCCTGGGTGGCTCAGTTGGTTAAGTGTTGGACTAGGGCTCAGGTCATGATCTTGCAGTTTATGAGTTCCAGACTCATGTAGGGCTGGCTCTGTGGCTCAGAGCCTGGAGCCTTCTTCAGATTCTGTGTCTCCCTCTTTCTTTGTTCCTCCCTGGCTTGCACTCTCTCTCTCTCTCTGTGTCAAAAACAAATAAAACATTAAAAAAAAGATAATAGAATTGGTAACTCTTTGTGACAGTTGAATGTAATATTGGGCATAGTAGATGTCCTGCCCAGATCTTCTTTACTAGGCTGATACGGGTATTGGCTGATAATGGCTCACAACTGCACTTCTCTTTTTATTTTTAAATTTTATTTATTTTGTTATTTATTTGTCTGTTATTTATTTTTAAGTAAGCTCTAGGTCCAACATGGGGCTTAAAACTTGCTACCCTGAGATCAAGAGTGGCATGCTCTACTAACTGAGCCAGCCAGGTGCCCCAAAGATTCTGATCCTTGAACTGCCCACTGGGAGTGAAAAGTTCTCTCTTTGGCATGATGAATTCAGTTATTTATTTAAAAATTTTTTTCTTTTAGTTTTTATTTTTTGAGAGAGAGAGCACGCACACGCGCAAGTGGGGGAGGGGCAGAGAAAGGGGGAGACACAGAATCTGAAGCAGGCTCCAGGCTCTGAGCCGTCAGCACAGAGCCCAACGCGAGGCTTCAACTCAGGAACTGCAAGATCATGACCTGAGCTGAAGTCAGATGCTTAACTGACTGAGCCACCCAGGTGTCCCATGAATTCAGTTATTAATGGAAGCCATATATTAAGCTGTTAAGATTGACTATGATAATTGATCCTAAAAGTTTACCAAGCAAATTGCAGAAGGTCTTTGAAGATAATGAAAATATTGTGGTTAGAAAATAAGTCCTCAAAAGTGACGTTACTTTATCGAGTAATAGAAATAATTTATATCTTGATTGTGGTAAGCTGCATGACTTTATACTTCCAATGCCATCTGAATGTGCCTGGCAGACTTTCAACTTCAGGAAGCATAACTGATCAAGGGCATTACCGGCTGGGTCCAGAAATTCATCATCCTATTTGAACCAATGCTACATTTCAATGGTCTATTCCCAGACAATGACTTGGGAATATTAAGGCGGGTCCATTGCAAAAGTTTCTCTGAAGGTCAGTTTTAGCTCAAAGATTCCCAAAATCCTTGCCTGTTGATCTTTCTTTAGACTTCTAGAATTCAAGGAATGGAACCTTTCTCCTTCTTTTGCGCACTCTGGATCAGGCTTGCATTGTGATCAGATAGTTCTCCTAGCCTTTCTTGGCTCTCTCCTCATTTCTACTATGTGTTGCCCCTCCCCCCAAATCCTTGCATGTTTAATCTTATATTGGCATCTGCTTTATGGATAACCTGGACTAACACAATGCATTTGTCAAAACTCAGAACTGCTGGGGTGCCTGGGTGGCTCAGATGGTTGAGCATCTGACTTCATCTCAGGTCATGATCTTGCAGTTTGCAGTTTTGAGCCCCGCATTGGGCTCTCTGCTGTCCTTGAAGAACCAGCTTCAGATCCTCTGTCCCCCTCTTTCTTTGCCCCCCGCCACTCACTCTCTTAAAATAAACTTAAAAAAAAGAACTCAGAAGTGTATATACAAAAAGGATAAATTTTACTCTATGTAAATTATACCTCAATAAACTCGACTTTAAAAAATGTTAGTTTTAAACATTTATCAACAGCAGGTGAATCATGACTGTTCTTCTCCACTCTACTTCAACCATTTAGAACTGCTGAAATTCCACATCACACAATGACCACATCCACCCAATCTTACAATTTGCTTGCTCAGTTGCTCTCCAAATCCAGATGTCCTGGTCTCAGGGTTAGCTGGAGACACAAATGACATAAGGACTTGTTTATGTAAGCTTACATACATATTTTACTTGTATCATGTATGTTTACAACCAACATACGAGGAAAGGGTGAGAGATCAGGGCATGAGAGAAGAGTGCCTAAACTAGAGAGACAAACTGGCCCTAAAGTTTGCTCAACAATTGTTTGCTCAACAATCTGATCTCGGGAACACATCTAGTTCTTTAAGGATTCGAAAGACTGAACTCAATTTGGGTGTTTTTACATTCCAGTTAGCTAACATACAGTATTATCTTAGTTTCAAGCATACAATATAGTGATTCAACACTTGCATATAACACTCTGTGCTCACCACAACATATGCACTCCTTAATCATCACCTATTTAATTCTTTCCCCCACCCACCTCCCCTCTGGTAACCCTCTGTGCTCTATAGTTAAGAGTCTGTTTTCTGGCTCATCTTTTTTTTTTCTTTGTTTGCTTTGTTTCTTAAATTCCATATGTGAGTATACTCATATGGCATTTATCTTTGTCTGACTTATTTCACTTAGCATTATACCCTCTAGATCCATTCATGCTGTTGCAAATGGCAAGACTTCATTCTTTTTTACAGCTGAATAATACTCCATTATATATTTCAATTTTAATTAACAAGCAGAATTATATATTATATAATTTATTAATTATAAGCAACTTGGGTTGCTTCCATAATTTGGCTATTGTAAATAATGTTTCAGTAAACATAGGGGTGCATATGTCTTTTCAAATTAGTGTTTTCAAGGGATGCCTGGGTGGCTCAGTTGGGTAAGTGTCTGACTCTTGATCTTAGGTCAGGTCTTGATTTCAGGATCATGAGTCCAAGCCCTGCATTGGGCTCTGCACTGGGTGTGGAGCCTACCTCAAAAAATGAAAGAAAAGAAAAAAGTGAATAAATTAGTGGTTTTGAATTCTTTGGGTAAATACTCAGTTGACTAGATTTTTATATGCATAAATGTTTGAGACATTTGTCATTTGGAAAACAAAACAAATAACAACAAAAACACATTCAACAGCATAGCTATTTCACCCAGAAAAAAAGCCAAAGCTCTTCCTGTATAAAAGACACTAAGTGATACTGCTCTTAGCTACCTGTCTGCCTTCATACCCTAAGACTTCTCCCTTGCTAATATTTCTCCAGTAACAATGGCTTCCTTGCTGTTTTTCTTTTTTTTTTTTTTTTTAAGTTTTTAAGATGTATTTTGAGAGAGAGAGAGGCAGAGAGAGAGGAAGAGAGAAAATCTCAATCAGGCTCTGCACTGTCAGTGCAGAGCCCAATGAGGGGCTCGAACCCACAAACCTCGAGATCATGACCTGAGCAGAAACAAGAGTCAGTCACTTTACTGACTGAACTACCCAGGTGCCCCAATTCTTTGCTGTTTCTTAAATATCCTAAGCATACTCTCACCATAGGAAGGTTTCATGTACTTTTCTTTTTATTTATTTATTCTTATTAGGTAAACTCTACCCCCAAAGTGGGGCTTAAACACATAACCCTGAGATTAAGAGTCATATGCTCTACTGACTGAGCCAGCCAGGTGCCCTGCATTTACCTTTTTTTGTTTAAGGTTTATGTATTTATTTTGAGAGAGACAGAGACAGTGCGAGTGGGGGAGGGGCAGAGAGCAAGGGAGAGAGAGAATCCCAAACAGTTTCCAAGCTATCAGCACAGAGCCCAATGTGGGGCTCAAACTCACACAACTGTGAGATCATGACCTGAGCTGAAACCAAGAGTTGGGCGCTTAACTGACTGAGCCACCCAGGCGCCCCTATTTTTCTGTCTAGAATTCTCTTTTACATGGTTCCCTCTCTCCATTCAGGCCCCTACTCAAATGTTACCTTCTTAGGAAAGTTTTCCCTGACCACATTGTCTAGAATAGTACCCCTTCTCCAGTATGTCACTCTATCCTCTTATCCTTCTTTATCCTCTTCGTAACACTTATCATCTCCTGATATATCATATATTTATTCACCTATTTGTTGATTTTCTGCCTCCTCAATCAGAATGTAATCCCACAAGAACAGGTCATTTTTTTGTTCACTGCTATATCAGCACAACCTAAAGTGGCCAATTGTTGGCACTCATTAAGTATTGATTGAATTAAAAAAAATTTTTGGTTGAATCAATGAATAAATGAAGCTCACGCTCATGTCTCCTTTCCCTTTCTTTCTCAGTTTTTCTCAGTAAAAACAGAAAAAAAGTTAGCAGGAGGACTCTCAGCAAACAGTTGACCTCAGCCACAAACTTACCTGGGGCCTTTAGTACATTGGCATGATCTGAACAAGTTTTCTGGGGCTTTTAAGAATGACTTTCAGAGTCACCTGGGTGGCTGAGTCGGTTGAGCGACGACTCTTGGTTTCCGCTCAGGACATGATTACGTGAGTTCAAACCCCACATTGTACTTGCTGCTGTCAGCACAGAGCCCGCTTCAGATCTTCTGTCTACCTCTCTCTCTGCCCTCTCCCTGCTTGCGCGCTCTCAAAAATAAATAAATCCTAAAAAGAAAAAAAAAAGAGAAGGTTGACTTTCACTAATGTAACATATTGTGAGGTTCAACCATGAAAAGAACTAGATGTTTTGAGTTCTCCCCTCAAAGTAGGCATCCATCTACAATGCCCGGCTCAAAGAGGCAAACTTAGAAAATGATTTGAGTGAATGGTAAAGAATAAAGAGAAGATAGAAATACCGTATCATGTTGTACACATGAAACTAATATGATGTTATATATCAATTACATCTCAATTAAAAAAAAGAGAAGCACAGCGTGTGGGTGGGGGGTTGGGGGCAGGGAGGGTTGTCTCAGTCCTTCCTTAACACTGAGGTTTGCTGTATGTGTGGGACGCCACAAGGATGGAAAGTAGGTTAAATGGCACTGTCGAGAGGGCCAGCGCCAACACGCAGGAGTTTGGGCTTGCAGCAGGGCAGTTCGCCAGCGGGGAATCCAGCACCCGCCCTAGGCCAGAGCCCCGTTGTCCCTGGAGCCGCCGCTACTCGCGAGAGGAAAAACACTGCGCACGCGCAGACCCGGCGAGAGGCACCCTCCAGTGGGCCTGGCCTCGCCTCCAGCTCTGCGCTGACCGCACTTCCCAGTCACCTCTGCCTCTTTGGCCCTGCTGTTCCCCCCCGCCCTCTCCGCGCCGGCGCTGGCGCCGGTAGCGACTGCGCGCGCAGAGCCTGAGCAGGCGCCGGCGGGAAGGGGAAGAGGCGGGTAAGAACGGCCTGCGTCCGGGTGCGACCATGACAGGGTTGGGAATGTCCTCTTCGGCTCTCACAGCTCTTGGGACCCCTAAGGAGGGGAGCCTCTGGAACCGGTTCCTCATGCAGCTCAGGCGTGCCTCTGATAGTCGAAATGTTTTCGCCCTCACCTTTCGTTAGGTCTGGTCCGCTCCGCTTCTGCCTCTCCTTTCCCCGCCCCCACCGGGGAATCCTCAGGCCCCTAGCCTGTCCGCTAGCCCCAGACAAGTCTCAGTTGCCTTACCCGCCATTTAGGTAGTGCCCAGTGTTTATCTGCTTGTAGTGTCGCGGTAGCTGTGACTCTCCAGGTCCCCAATTCAAACACACAAAGAGCCTCGTTTTTTTGACGCTTGCTTTTTTCTGACACCCTTTGCTTAAGGAGCTTCCCGATGCTCTCAGCAATGAAGTCAAGGCCACCAGACAGGTCTTCTTTACTTCCGAGCATCTCCATCTAATTATCTGCCTTTCGTGGTTTGGTTTCTTGAGGTACGTCCTTTACCTCCATATGCAGTTTCCCGGAGTTAATGTGCTTTCCTTTTGGAAGTACGCGTGTGCTGCCGTTTGGAATGAAGTTCTTCACTGGCAGTGGGGTAGTATCAGCAGTTACTAAGAAGCATGGTAATATTAGAATTTCTGCTGTCGGCTACCAGAGTGGATGGATATTCAGTGAACCCCCCCCTTTTTTTTTTTTTTTTTTTTGTAGCAGGGGGCAGCATTTTAGCTCAGTGGCAATGCTTGATGCCTTGAAGTTGGGGTTAGAGGAAGATACCTTGTAATTAAGCCACTGGGGTCCAAAATCTGCTGACTGGAAGAAATCTAAAGCAAAAAAAAAAAAAAAAAAAAAAGCCTAACAGCCATGTCATGTTTAATAATATCTGCAGGTCAAATTTCTATGTAGAGACAAATGCACTGTTTGCTTTTATATGCCTGCTAAATGTAATATGTTGACATTCTGTAAATGCTGATGTGAAGTTTTAGCAGCTGACTTGGAACCTCTTAATCAAATTTCTGAATTCCTAGATAATCATGATAATCAGCTTAGTTAGTTTTACTTTGATAAATTTGACTGATTGCTATAAACTTAACCACTTTTTTTTCTAACATCAGCCCACACCTTTCTGTCAGTCTTATTACTAATTCCCTTTGGTGCCTAAATTACAAAACCTTAGTCATCTTAGATTTCCCCTGTGCTTCATCTCCAGATGTCTTATATTACTGAATCTCAGTAGGCTTCTTTATTCAAAAAGTAAGTTGGATTTATCCCTTGATTCTCATTATTGAAGCTGTAAAGCTGTTTTCAGGGACTTTGCTGCCTCTCAGTTCATCCCTTGGAAGGTTCATATAACAGTTCTGAAACATGATTGTTGTCATGTTTACTCTTGAGCCTATAAAGGCTCATGTCTACATTTCTGCACTTGAGTTTCAAAGCCTTTTTTCTCTATAACCTGGCCTAGTAATTCCTGTGCATGTGATATGGTGGGAAAAGGCCAGGATTTAGAGTAAAAAGACTTAGATTCAAATATTGAGAGTATTGTTATACTAACACTGTGTCCTTGGGAAACTTTTTCAGTTTCCTTCTCTCTCACTTCAAAAAAAATTTTTTTTGATGTTTGTTTATTTTTGAGAGAGAGAGAGAGAGAATGTGAGGTGGGGAGAGGCAGAGAGAGAAAGAGACACAGAATCTGAAGCAGGCTCCATGCTTCGAGCTGTCAGCACAGAGCCCAACGCCAGGCCCGAACTCATGCTGTGAGATCATGGCCTGAGCCAATATCAGATGCCCAACCAACTAAGCCACCCAGGTGCCCCTTTATCTCTCACTTCAAATAACAGTATCTTATTTTTTTTAATTTTTTTTTAATGTTTATTTTTGAGAGAGAGAGAGTGTGTGAGCAGGGGAGGAGCGGAGAGAGAGGGAGACACAATCTGAAGCAGGCTCCAGGCTCTGAGCTGTCAGCACAGAGCCTGATGCAGGGCTTGAATTCATGAGTGGTGAGATCATGACCTGAGCTGAAGTCGGATGCCCAACCGACTCAGCCACTCAGGCACCCCTCAAATAAAAGTATCTTTTCTTCTAGACTCTTAATTATTGTGAGAATTACAATTGGCAGAATGTGTGGAATAATTATCATAGTTAAACAAATAAAAACAACCTAAGCTATTGTTATTTCTCATTGTATTCATTCATTTCATAAACAGTTGAAAACCTCATGTATGTTAGATACTGGCGCTACTGCTATGAAAGATAGTCTGTTCCTTTAAGGGACTGTCTTTCAGGGAGCTTTCAGAGAACATATATATCTATAGGGAGTAAGGTGGTAGTATCTGACAAGGTAAAGTGTGATATAGGCTGTAAAATAGGTAAGCTTAGGGTGAGCACCAAATCCAGAGGAGAGAGGAACAGGGATGGTTCTGCAGGAAATTATGTTTGAACAGAGTCTTGAATTATAGCAAAGATCCAAAAGGAAAAGGTGAGGAAGGATGCCTTGAAAGAGACACTTTTAGAGAACTGCAAATTGTTAGGTTTTGTTGGGGTATTAAGTTCAAATAGGAGTATGGGAAATAGGACTGGACAGGTAGAGGTGAGATTTGAAGGGCTTTGTGTGCTCAGAGAAATGTGTAAATTGAAGGATTGTAAGTAAGCAGTTGGCCTGATCACTTTTTTTTTTTTTTAGTGTTTATTTTTTGAGAGCTAGAGCATGAGCAGGGGAGGGGCAGAGAGAGGTAGACAGAGGATCCAAAGAGGACTTGGCGATGACAGCAGCGAAATCGGTTGCTCAACCAACTGAGGCACTCCCACAATTGGTTTTTGAAAATTTGTTCTGACTAGAGTATGTTCTTCCCTTACTACAGTATACAAAAACTTATGCCTTTGTGCCTTATTTTCTTTACTTCACCCAGAAGGGCTTATTTCCTCTCTTCATATGTTAATCTTTATCGTTCAGGTCCCATTTCTTTCTTTTTTTTTTTTTTTAACGTTTATTTATTTTTGAGAGACAGAGTGTTAGTGGAGGAGGGACAAAGAGAGAGGGAGACGCAGAATCCGAAGCAGGGTCCAGGCTCTGAGCTGTCAGCACAGAGCCCAATGCAGGTCTTGAACCCACGGACCACGAGATCATGACCTGTGTCAAAGTCGGACACTTACCTGACTGAGCCACCGAGGCACCCCTCTCAGGTCCTATTTCTGCTCTAAAGCGTCCTCCAATTATTTTAGGCCCCATTACTTATTCCCTTCTTTGAAACCCTATTAAGAAAGTATTACATAGTTTAGTCCTTATTTGTTTCATGTGTTGTTTTTTTTTTAATTTTTTTTTCAACGTTTATTTATTTGTGGGACAGAGAGAGACAGAGCATGAATGGGGGAGGGGCAGAGAGAGAGGGAGACACAGAATCGGAAACAGGCTCCAGGCTCTGAGCCATCAGCCCAGAGCCTGACGCGGGGCTCTAACTCACGGACCACAAGATCGTGACCTGGCTGAAGTCGGACGCTTAACCGACTGCGCCACCCAGGCGCCACACGTGTGTTTTATGTCCCTAACTAGATTATAAGCTTCTTGAACATGGTCAATGTTTGATATGTGTATGAATAGAAGACATGTTAAGCACAAAAATACGTTGTCTGGTCTCCTATTTTGTTTTTCAGGATAGGACCAGATTATGGGCAACAGTTCTTTTAATTAATCTGTCATCATCATGGCTAATGAGGACTGTCCCAAGGCTGGTGATAGTCCTTTTTCATCGGATAAACATGCCCAACTCATCTTGGCCCAGATCAATAAAATGAGGAATGGAGAGCATTTCTGTGATGTGCAGCTGCAAGTTGGGAAGGAAACTTTTAAAGTTCATCGGCTGGTGTTGGCTGCCAGTAGCCCTTACTTTGCAGCTTTGTTTACTGGAGGAATGAAAGAGTCCTCAAAAGATGTTGTACAGATTCTAGGAATTGAAGCTGGAATCTTTCAAATACTTCTAGATTTCATATATACAGGTATGTCAAGTGAGCCTTTAGCTTTGAGTGAAGAGTGGTGTAATCACTCAGGTATTGCAATGGGAATATAAATAAGTTGATACAATTTATATGGAAAGTAATTTAACAATACGCTATCATCAGTGTTTGAAAGGTTTCTATCTTTTGACCCAGTATTCCTTTTCTAGGAATCATAAGTAATCAATTAGTGCTGCAGGCAAATGTTTACGCACCAGGATGTTTATTGTAGCATTATTTACAATAATATATAATTGAATACAATCTAATTGTCCCTCAGGATATATGATTAAATAAATCATGGCACATGTATATATCATGGAATATTTTTTAGATTTTTCAATTATATTATGGAAGAGTGTTTACAATATATAAAATGAAAAAAAAATTGGATATAAATACTTCTCTAGTTTTGTAAAGGAAAAAATTATTTGTATTTGCGCACAGGAAAAAGACCAGAGTGTTGATAAGTATTTATCTCTGGATGATGGAATATGGATGATCCTTATTTTCCCCTCTTCTGTTTTTTTTCTGATTTACAATCAGCATGTATACATTTTATTTAAAACTTTTATTTTTAAAATGTTTTTGAAGAGTTTTAATGACATTAGAAAATGCACACAAAAACTATGAAGTTTAAGTTTTATATGATAGGTAACATAAATATACATGGGAAAAAGATTAAAAAGAAATGCACTAAAGTGTTAATACACTTTATGTGTATGTCTGTGGGAAAATGTGTCATTTTCATTTTTATACTTTTATGCCTTAAGGTTTTTTTCTGTGATGAATATATATTACTTTTATAATTAGAAAACATGTTTGAAAATAAAGACTGTGTTTGGTCATCATGCTTAAAGAACTACTTGATGGGAGATAATTATGTGATCTGATAAAATATTGTTTATTTAACGCATGGTATTTAAGCCTGGAAAATGACAAAAGGTCATTTCTTTGTGTTCTTCATATTGCTTTTTGGAAGATATCAGAAAATAACTCTTAAATTGGAGATTATAAAAACTATCTTTAAAAAAAATTTTTTTTTTAATGTTTATTTCTGAGACAGAGAGAGACAGCATGAGTGAGGGAGAGGCAGAGAGAGAGGGAGACACAGAATGTGAAGCAGGCTCCAGGCTCCCAGCTGTCAGCCCAGAGCCTGACGGGGGGCTCGAACTCACAGACCGCGAGATCAGGACCTGAGCTGAAGTCGGACCTCAACCGACTGAGCCACCCAGGCGCCCCTAAAAATTACTATCTTTAATGCAGCCCTGTCTATTGGCTAATGTACAAATTAGCGTTGAAGGATTTTTTTTTACCTTTTGTAAATGATTTGTGTGAGCTGAAAACTGTTTCATAAATGCCCCTGCTTCTTTTATTTCCAAAATGTAAATTAACACAGATTAATCTGATGGAATTAGTGAACTACATAAAAACAGAAGCAATACTGCAAAGTGTCTATTCTGCCTCTGTTTAAGGGTAGCAACAAGAGATACTTATTGAAAGACAATGTTCCCGGTACTATCATCATATTGTTGGTGATTAGCACTTCCATCAAATAGATAAAAAGTAGTAAAACCCAGGGGCGCCTGGGTGGCTCAGTCGGTTGAACATCTGACTTTGGCTCAGGTCATGATCTCACCACTTGTGGGTTCGAGCCCCGCGTCAGGCTCTGTACTGACAGCTTGGAGTCTGGAGCCTGCTTTGGATTCTGTGTCCCACTCTCTCTCTGCCCCTCCCTCGCTCATGCTCTGTCTCTCTCTCTCTCTCAAGAATAAATAAAACATTAAAAAAAAAAGTAGCATGGGGCGCCTGGGTGGCGCAGTCGGTTAAGCGTCCGACTTCAGCCAGGTCACGATCTCGCGGTCCATGAGTTCGAGCCCCGCGTCGGGCTCTGGGCTGATGGCTCGGAGCCTGGAGCCTGTTTCCGATTCTGTGTCTCCCTCTTTTTCTGCCCCTCCCCCGTTCATGCTCTGTCTCTCTCTGTCCCAAAAAATAAATGTTGAAAAAAAAAAATTAAAAAAAAAAAAAGTAGCAAAACCCAGAGAAATAAATAGTACTGAGCATATTTGGGAGAAACAACATTCTAGAATACTGAAATTTAAGGTTAAAATAGTTAAGAATAGCATTTGGCTACTAGTAGAAGATATAAAGTGGCTTAACAAGATAGAAATTTATTTTTCCACAAAAGTGAATTCATAGTAGGCATTCCAAGGATGGTAGGGTGGTTTCATGATGTCATTAGCATCCTATTATTTTCCCAACATTTCGCTCTACCATCTATGGCTTGTAGCTTCTAATCTCATATCGCTGAACTCCAGCCAGTGGAAGGAGGAAGGGGAAAAGACAGAAGGGCCTGCTAGCTAAGTATATACTCTTTTTAACTTTTTCTGTTAGCCCTACCCAGTAACTGCTGCATATATCCCATTGGCCAAATAGTAAATAACTCATCCCTATCTGTAAGGGAGACTAAGAAATGTAATTTGCAGCAGAGCACAATTACCACCCACAGCAAAATCAAGGTTCTCTTAGTAAAGGATGAAAAGAAAATGGATATTGAGTATTTATTGGACAGAGAACTTTGCAGTCTTTGATATAATTTGTTCTTAAAAAACATGTTCTTTCACTGCAATAGCATTTCCTTTTGGGGGGATGTGGGCACAGCAAAACCTGTTATTCTATTGATCTCTCCTTTGGATTTATCTATACATTCTTCTTTTTTTTTTTTTTAATCCTTATTTATTTTTGAGAGAGAGACAGAGTGTGATGAGGGGAGAGAGAGAGGGAGACACAGTATCTGAATATCTGAAGCTCTGAGCTGTCAGCACAGAGCCTGATGCGGGGCTTGAACCCACAAACCGTGAGATCATGATCTGAGCAGAAGTCGGTTGCTCAACCGACTGAGCCACCCAGGCGCCCCTATCTATACATTCTTTATTAACCATTCCCAGTTCTAACAGATCTTAACAGATTTTTCTCACATTAGATTTTTATATACTTCACTTAAAATCAAATAACCTGGGTTTGTGATCTAGTTCTGTCACTAATTAGCTATTTGATACAAGGCATTTCCATTTCTTTAGTCAATCATTCATTCTTTCAACAGATATTTATGAATACTTTTTTAAAGGTAAGCTCTATGCCCAATGTGGAGCTTGAACTCACAACCCCCGAGATCAAGAGTTGTATGCTCTACTGACTGAACCAGCCAGGCGCTCCACATGAATACTTTTTGTGAGCTAAGCACTTGGGATATGATAGTACACCAGATAGGCAGAGCCTCTGCCTTCACAGAGCTTTATAGATAGTGCAGTTAGGTACTTACAAATTTGAAATCAGCTTGTGAGAACTCATTTTCCTTAGCTGTTAAGTGGGGATAGCATTTCATAATTCATGTGAAGGTTAAATGAGATAAATTTTAATAAATGTAAAAGTGCTTTTTGTAAGCTATAAAGCCTTATTAAGTTATAGGGCATTCTTTGTATTGCTCTCAAGTAACTCTTGGCTTTATCCAGTAACAGTCATTCAGTCTTCATAGATCACAACCCATAATCTTACCTTGTCCAAATTTGTAGTGAATTCTCATTTCGTTCAACTAAGTCTTACCTCCATTTTCTCTGCAGCCACTACCATTTGCTCCCATGGTGGATTCCATTTCTTATACTTTCAGAAATCCCCGTTTGCATTCAACAAGCCATATTCTTCCTCTTACCATAATCTCTTTGGCCATTCATTTATTTAAGACAAATTTTTTGAACACCTGTGGATGCTAGGCATTGAGAATACAGAAGGGACAAACCTTCCCCCCAACAGACTTTATAAATCTTATTGGGAATACAAACTTTAGATAAATAGTTTAGTGGAGTGAATATCATAAAGGGGATGAAGGGCAAGTATAAGATTGAATTGAGAGTTTATCCTTATCAGGTAGGAGAATTAGTGGGTTTTTTTTTCCCCTTCTAAATATAATTGACTATTTGGTATTCTCTCAAAGTCACATATGTAAATATATGAAAGTGAAGCCATCTAGAAAGAGAGTGGTATACATAGTTACTAAATGTTAAGTATTTAAAACTTCTCATATGGTATAGACTCCTAATTATACCTAGTATTAAAAATTAATGTTTGTATGGCACTTTATCATAATTGAAGATGGAGACCCTGCGTTACTCACCTCAGTGCCTTAGTAAATGTTAGATGCATTATGTTAAACAGCCTTATGTTAAAAGCATGGACTTTGATAGCAATCCTTACCCCAATCACTTGATCATGTGACTTGGTGACAAATTATTTAAAGTTTTTGATTCTGTTTTGATAGAAAAAGAAAAAAATAATATCTATTATATGGGGTTGTGGTGACAGTTAAATGAATGTCTAAAACAATTAATGTGTCTATCCATTGTAAGTGTTCCATAAATGTTAATTATCATCATTTAGTTTTCTGCTCTTTCCACAAATCCTTTGTTGCTTTTTTTAAAAATTATTTTAAAAAGTTTATTTTTAAGGTTTATTTATTTTTGAGAGAGAGAGAGAGATTGAGAGTGAGAAAGAGTGCGAGCA
This sequence comes from Acinonyx jubatus, assembly GCF_027475565.1. Classification (NCBI taxonomy): domain Eukaryota; kingdom Metazoa; phylum Chordata; class Mammalia; order Carnivora; family Felidae; genus Acinonyx; species Acinonyx jubatus. The sequence continues at coordinate 35,727,682 of NC_069381.1, read as the reverse complement.
GGGAAGGGGCAGAGAGAGAGGGAGGTACAGAATCCGAAGCAGGCTCCAGGCTCTGAGCTGCTATGAGACCATGATCTGAGCTGAAGTCAGATGCTTAACCAACTGAGCTACCCAGGCACCCTGTTGCTTTTTATTTAGCATCTATCAACTCTGCAAACACTAAGCTATCAGTTAATATATTAAATTATATTAAATAAATAATGCTTTTTGACCATAAGTCAAATGTTTGTTTTATTTTTTGGTTAATTTGTCTCCCTACTTCCCTAGGTATAGTGAACATAGGCGTGAATAATGTCCAGGAGTTGATTGTTGCAGCAGACATGCTACAGTTGACTGAAGTTGTTAATCTTTGCTGTGAATTTCTGAAAGGACAAATTGATCCACTGAACTGCATTGGGATCTTTCAGTTCTCTGAGCAAATTGCCTGCCATGATCTTTTGGAATTCACAGAAAACTACATTCATGTCCATTTCTTGGAGGTTCATAGTGGGGAAGAGTTCCTGGCACTTACAAAAGATCAACTGATCAAAATTTTGCGAAGCGAAGAGCTTAGTATTGAGGATGAATATCAGGTCTTCTTAGCTGCAATGCAATGGATTCTGAAGGATCTGGGAAAAAGAAGAAAATACGTGGTGGAAGTGCTAGAACCAATTCGATTCCCTTTATTACCTCCTCAGAGGCTTTTAAAGTATATTGAAGGTAATTTTTTTGTTGCTTGTCAAATGAGTCAATATCCAGTGGCTTTTTCTGTTGAAATGTGATAATTTTTTCATTTTTCAGTCCAATAGCAGACATTTATTGAATGATTACTATATGCAAGATACAAGTTTTGTGTTTTGTGGATAGTGGTATTCAGTATTTGTAGCCATTATTTTAATCAAACCTTTACATACCTTTCTCGAGATTAAATACTAAGGGAGATTAGAGGTATAAATAAAATCAGTGACAGAACTAAAATACCACTGCTGTTTTTGGTAATACTGATTATATTTCAGTGTAAGATAAATTCAGCAAAACCTGTCATTTGAGGAGAATGCATATGCTAAAAACAAAACCCAAACTCAATAAATCCTGTAAGTCTTCTCTTTATAAAATTAATTTTATATTCACTCCTGGGTGGCTCAGTCAGTTAATTGTCCAACTCTTGATTTTGGTTCAGGTCATGATCTCATGGTTTGTGGGATTGAGCCCTGAGTTGGGCTCCCTGTGGAACCTGCTTGGGATTCTGTCTCCCATTCTCTACCCCTCCCCTGCTTATGCTCTCTCTCTCTCTCTCTAAGTAAATAAATAAACATTTAAAAAAATAATAAAAATGAATTTTATATTGATACAGTATCATAGCTTCTAAGTAGCCTTTGAATTATCTTTAGGTATGAAACTTTGAAAATACTTTTCATCATAGTATAAAATAGTTTAAATTGTTATATTAGAAGAATGATAATATGTATTTAAATTATTCATTAATTAAGATTTTATTTTTAAGTACTCTCTACACCCAATGTGGAGCTTGAGCCCACAACCTTAGTATTAAAAGTTACCTGCCCACTGACTGAACCAGCCAGGCACCTCATATTTAAATCTATTTATTTATTTATTTGTTTGTTTGTTTGTTTGTTTGTTTATTAATGTTTGTTTATTTTTGAAAGAGTACAAGTGGGGGAGAGGCAGAGAAGGAGACAGAGGATCCAAAGCGGACTTGGCACTGAGAGTGGAGAGCCTAATGTAGGACTCAAACTCAAAAACCGTGACCTGAGCCACCCAGGCATCCTAAATTTATTTTTAAAAACTACCTTAGACCTTCGGAATACAAGCTGGTGCAGCCACTCTGGAAAACAGTATGGAGGTTCCTTAAAAAACTAAAAATAGAACTACCCTATGACCCAGCAATTGCACTACTAGGCATTTATCCAAGGGATACAGGTGTGCTGTTTCAAAGGTACACATGCACCTCCATGTTTATAGCAGCACTATGAACAATAGCCAAAGTATGGAAAGAGCCCAAATGTCCATTGATGGATGAATGGATAAAGAGGTGGTATGTTTATACAATGGAGTATTACTTGGCAATCAAAAAGAATGAAATCTTGTCATTTGCAACTACGTGGATAGAACTGGAGGGTATTATGCTAAGTGAAATTAGTCAGTCAGAGAAAGACAAAAATCATATGACTTCACTCCTATGAGGACTTTAAGAGACAAAACAGATGAACATCGGGAAGGGAAGCAAAAATAATATAAAAGCAGGGAGGGGGACAAAACAGAAGAGATTCATAAATATGGAGAACAAACTGAGGGTTACTGGAGGGGTTGTGGGAGGGGGGGATGGGCTAAATGAGTAAGGGACATTAAGGAATCTACTCCTGAAATCATTGTTGCACTATATGCTAACTAATTTGGATGTAAATTCAAAAAAAAAAAAAAGTTAATTCAAAAAAAAAAAAAAACCACCTACCTTAGACCTGGTTTTAAGATTTGAAGCTCTTACCCTTATTGTGCATTGAAACTTTAGGATACGACTGAGTTACAAATGAGCTTCTTTTTTTTTTTTTTTTAATTTTTTTAACATTTATTCATTTTTGAGAGACAGGGAGAGACAGAGCCTGAGCAGGGAAGGGGCAGAGAGAGGGAGACACAGAATCTGAAGCAGGCTCCAGTCTTTGAGCTGTCAGCACAGAGCCTGATGCAGGGCTTGAACTTATGAACTGCAAGATCATGAGCTGAGTGCAAGTTGGATGCTCAACTGACTGAGCCACCCAGGCGCCCCGCAAATGAGCTTCTTATAAATTAAATACACCACTAGCATTAAAGGTGTAATTCTGTGAAAAAATTATATTTAATATGGGGGTGCCCGTCTGGCTCAGTCGGTTAGGCTTGTGACTTGATTTCAGCTCAGGTCATAATCTCAAGGCTCATGAATTTGAGCCCTGCATCAGACTCCCCACTGACAGTGCAGAGGAACCTGCTTGGGATTCTCTCTCCCTCTCCCTCTCTCTACCCCTCCCCATTTGTGCTCTCTCAAAATAAATAAGTAAACTTAAAAAAAAGAAAAAAATTATACTTAATGTGGATTTTTAGTTTTTTTCTACTCTTAACAGTGTTAACAGAATTTTGTAGGTTTTTCTGAATGTTATCTTTTATTAAGACACATATATTAATCAGTTCTCATTATTCACAGTCATTATGCTCTGTAAAGTTGCCACAAACTTTGAATTGGCAAATACTGAAACATTGTTCCTAGGGAAATACTGGGTAAGTTCTTACTCTGGTCACAATATTTTTGCCAGATGATCAATACATAACCTTGTTTTATGTGTGTGTCTATCAGAAGCACCTTATTTAATTTATATACTTGATTCATTAATGTTGAATTCATGGCCAACAGCACTATAACTCATGCCTGAATGATACCTATCCAATACATGTATTAATTCCATAAGGTATATCACAGGCTTCCTGCAATTAGGAACACTAGACAGCACTTCAAAAGTAGGCGTGGGGTCATTTTTAACAATGAAGTCAACAAAGCACAAAAATGTGAAAAGCATGGCATCAAAGAGACTGTGAAAAGGACATTTGTTTATAGTATGAGAGCTGAAATAAGAGGCAAAGCATCACCTTGTTCAGTTCTCACCTGGAAACATGCATGTCAGGTGATTCATACTTTTTGCCACTCTGTGGCATATCTGTGAATGACTAGGAAAGCTCTGTGAGTTTTAATTTGGGTTACAAATGCATTTTAGTGAGTACATGTATTCCCAAATAAGGAGTCCACAAATAATGAAGACTGACTGTATTTAAATGCTAAAAAAGAAAAGAGAAATTATCCAGACACATTTCTGTGGAATCATGAGAATTTAGGAATAGGGCAAAAGCTTTCCCCTGCTCTCTCTCTCTCAAATATTTAAAAAAGAGAGGGGGGCGCTTGGGTGGCTCAGTCAGTTAAGCATCCAATCTTGGTTTCAGCTCAGGTCATGATCCCCCAGTTCATGGGTTCAAGCCCTGCATCGGGCTCAACGCTGAGAGTGCAGAGCCTGGGTGGGATTCTCTCTTTCTCTCTCTCTCTAGCTCTCTACTTTAAAAAAAAAAAAAAAAGGAAAGAAAGAATGAAGTTCTTTTGGGGCACCTGTGTGGCTCAGTCAGTTAAGTGACTTCTGCTCAGGTCATGATCTCGTGGTTTGTGAGTTTGAGCCCCTTGTCGGGCTCTTTGCTGACAGCCCAGAGCCTGGGGCCTGACTTGGATTCTGTGTGTCCCTCTCTGTCTGTCCCTCCCCTGCTCGCACTGTCATGCTTTCTCTCAAAAATAAATAAAAACAGGGGCGCCTAGGTGGCTCAGTCGGTTAAGCGTCCAACTTCGGCTCAGGTCGTGATCTCGCGGTCCGTGAGTTCGAGCCCCGTGTCGGGCTCTGTGCTGACAGCTCAGAGCCTGGAGCCTGCTTATGATTCTGTGTCTCCCTCTCTCTCTGACCCTCCCCCCATTCATGCTGTGTCTCTCTCTGTCTCAAAAATAAATAAACGTTAATAAATAAATAAATACATAAATACATAAATAAATACATTTAAAAAAAAGGGGCTGGATTCTCAACCAACTGAGCCACCCAGGTACCCCAAGCTTTTTTTTTTTTTAAATAGGGTCTCTATATTTTTTTAAATGTTTACTTACATATTTTGAGAGAGAGAGAGAGAGAGAGACAGTATGCACGTGGGGGAGGGGCAGAGAGAGGGTGAGAGAGAGAATCCCAAGCAGGCTCCGCACTGTCAGTGCAGAGCCTGAGGCAGGGCTTGATCCCACGAACTGTGGGATTATAACCTGAGCCAAAGTGAAGAGTCAGATGCTTAACCAACCAGATGCGTAGCCACCCAGGCACCCCAATAGGATCTATATTCTTAAGTAATTCTATCCTATGAAGCATTTATGGCAAGTCTGTTTCTGTTTTTGGCTAATGTTTTCTTCCAGACTGAATTCTTCAATCTCCTTCTTTTCTTTCTCCTGGGATATATTTTATTTATTTAGTTTTTAATTTTTATTTTATTTTTTAATATAATGTTTATTTCTTTTTGAGAGAGAATGAGAGAGAGAGAGACAGAGTACAAGCAGGGTAGGGGCAGAGAGAGAGGGAGACACAGAATCCAAGGCAGGCTCCAGGCTGTGAGCTGTCAGAACAGAGCCTGATGCAGGGCTCCAACTCACAAACCACGAGATCATGACTTGAGCCGAAGTTGGATGCTTAACAGACTGAGCCACCCAGGCGCCCCTCCTGGGATATATTTTAATAGTTGAATTGTTATTTCTTGATCTATTGCTCAACATGAGATCTATGCATAACATGAGAAACTTTGTTTAAACCAGTTTAGCTCTGATAATGTAAGAGTTAATTCTCCTTGACACCTTTTTTGCCTACTAATGTAACTACTTTGTTTCTTACATCTAAAATTTGAGGACTGTGTTGTATTTTGGCCACTTCTTTCTAACCAAAGGTATGATGGTGGTAGAAGAACAGAGATCTGGTAAGGCTTAGATATTTGCTTAAGGACCTGGGCTCTGAGCTCTCTCTCAAATCCAATTATTGATCTTGTGTCAGGGCTTACTTAACCCATGTAAGGATGTGTCTTACTAGTGTGGACTTTAGCTGGTACTGTGCTCTGTTAGATGGCAAGCTCTGGTGATTCTACATTTACTGATGGCCCTATAAAGGATTTATTTTTTCTTTTTTTTTTAACGTTTTATTATTAATTTTTGAGAGAGAGAGAATGTGAGCCACGGATATGCAGAGAGAGAGGGGGGCATAGCATCCAAAGAGGGCTCTGTGCTGACAGCAGAGAGCCCAATGAGGGGCTTGAACTTATGAACTATGAGATCATGACCTGAGCCCAAGTTGGATGCTCAACAGACCAAGCCACCCAGGTGCCCAAAGGATTTCTTTTCTTTTTTTTTTTTTTTTAATGTTTTATTATTTATTTTTGAGAGAGACAGACAGAGCACGAATGGGGGAGGGGCATAGAGAGAAGGAGACACAGAATCCAAAGCAGGCTCCAGGCTCTCAGCTGTCAGCACAGAGCCCAGTGCCCAAAAGATCATGACCTGAGCCAAAGTCAGAGGCTTAACCAACTGATCCACCCAGGTGCCCCCCAAAGGATTTCTTTTAATGTTTTTTTCTTTGACTTCTCAGTTCTGCTTTATACCTGCTCATTCTACCTTTCCAAATTATTAGGCATTAGTGAGAATTCTCAAGATTTCCTTGGTTGACCTTGTTTCCTCAATATTGCTTCTAGGCTTCAAGGCTTGGAGATAGTCCCTTGCTGGCATATTTGGTGCCTTTGTGCAAATTAGAAAATAGTGCCCTTTCACAGGGCAAGATCTTAGAGCTTGCCAAGTGGGACACAGGTTGACTTTTATCCCCACTTCACCTCAGCTAAGGATCCTTGTGCAGGAACAATCTACCCAATCATGCTCAAAGTCTTTTTGAGGAGATGGACCTCGTTCCACTAGAATCTTTTGTTTCTTGTTTGACTATCATTTTTAAAAGTATATGACATAATTTTATATCTTTTTGTTTTTAAGTTGTAAATGTAGGTATTGGGCTATTTTATTTTTCCATTTTGTTGGATAATTGTGATCCTGTTTCACTTTGCCATCTTTGGAAATCCTAATGCATGTGTTTTCAAACTAGATATAATGAAGCATATTGTTAAAAACAATCTGATTTAGGGAAAGTATATTCTTTCGTAATAATGAGAAAAATAAAATTTGTATTGTAGGAAACAAGCACCATTGCTTGATGATGAGTTTTTATTTTTTGGTATTTGTATTTTATCTTTATAAGAACACGTTTTTTGAATATTATTTAAAAGTTGATTGAAACATTATCTTGTTAAACTTGCTTTAGGAGTGTCCGATTTCAATCTTCGTGTTGCGTTGCAAACACTTTTGAAAGAGTACTGTGAGGTGTGCAAATCTTCCAAAGAGAACAAATTTTGTAATTTTCTGCAGACATCTAAGGTTCGACCTCGGAAGAAAGCAAGAAAGTACCTGTATGCAGTAGGTGAGAACCTTTAAAAAGGTGATACAAATAATCTCTCTTTAGGATTAAAATCTTTCAATATTTTGTTATTTTACACATCAGAATATGCAGGTGTATCAAATAGGCATATTTAATTTCACATATAGACTACAGATTAAGAAATTGGGTAGTATAGTGGATACACCTAAGAATAAATAGCTGCTCATTTGACATCTATTATTCTGTGATCTCAATTGTTGGGTTCTTGGATTGCTCAATTATTGTCAAATAACTGACTTAAATACTACTTTAAAAGTTAAAAATGTGAATTCTAGTGAAAAATAAGGAAAATTTCAAAATTTTTGACTCTTCATGGTATTTTAGATGATTAGGGATTATAGGAACCAGTGGTCTCTAAAGTGTGAGTATACAGGATAATTCACAGTATCAGATGAACATATTAAAACCTCTTTTTTATTTTAAAAAGCATTAAACCTTATTAATATGTGACATATAGAGACAGATTGTCCAGATTTATATACATAATATTTTATATTCACTTTGTAATATGATTTATAATTTGTATATAATTAGATGTATGATATCATATATGCTATAATATATAAATACATAATTTTTGAATGCATGCTAAAGATTTTTTACTGATGGGATGTGTAGTTAAACAAGGGTTTCAACTCACTTTTTTTTTTTAATTTTTTTAATGTTTATTTCTTTTTGAGACAGAGAGAGACAGAGCATGAATGGGGGAGTGTCAGAGAGAGAGGGAGACACAGAATCCGAAGCAGGCTCCAGGCTCTGAGCACAGGCTCTGAGCCTCAGCTCAGAGCCCAACGCGGGGCTCAAACCCACAGACTGTGAGATCATGACCTGAGCCGAAGTCGGACGCTCAACCGACTGAGCCATCCAGGCGTCCCTCAACTCACTTTTTTTTAAGTGTATTTATTTTGAGAGAGAGAGAGAAAGCAGGGCAGAGAAAAAGGGAGAGAGAGAATCCCAAGCAGGTTCCACACTGTCAGTGTGCGGAGCCTGATGTGGGGCTCAGACTCATGAACTGTGAGATTGTGACCTGAACCAAAATCAAGAGTCAGTTGTTTGACTGAGCCACCCAGGCACCACTCAACTCACTATTTTTAATTGAAAAAAATGTTAATAGAAGTCATGATGAAAATTCCTAACTAGACAGTTAACCAGCTCCTTTTATGTTTTATCTGACATTCTGTTAGAACCAAAACCAGGTGGTAGAACACCGTAGTTGACTTCATTGCATTTAAGCCATAATCTTTCAGGACTTGGTGCATTTAAGAATAAAATATGTATATATGGCAGGCTTTAAAGCACTTATTCCTTGCTATGAAATAGTTAATTACTTAATGTCTGTCATTTGCGTATTTAAATAAAGGATTTGCTGTGTATCTCCTTTCCTTCGTTCAGGTGGATATACTCGGTTGCAGGGGGGTCGTTGGAGTGATAGCAGAGCCCTCAGCTGTGTAGAACGTTTTGACACCTTTAGCCAGTACTGGACCACTGTGTCTTCACTTCATCAGGCTCGATGTGGGCTGGGAGTAGCAGTTCTGGGAGGGATGGTTTACGCTATTGGAGGTAATAATGAAAATGTCTTCTTTCTGTTATTAGTCTCTAGTCATAAGTTGGCTGTATATATGCCTTATGTATATTGTTAGGTACTATGGGGTATACATAGATATGATTGTGTTCCATAAATATTTAATGAATAAATGAATGGAAGAAAGAAAAAGGAAACACAAGATATTGAATGTTTCAGACCAGAGGGATACTGTGATTTATCACGAGGCAGAATATTTAGTTTGCTTTTAATGAAAAGTTGTTTATAAAATGTGGCACCAGGGGCGCCTAGGTGGCTCAGTCGGTTAAGCGGCCGACTTTGGCTCAGGTCATGATCTCACGGTCTGTGAGTTCGAGCCCTGCGTCGGGCTCTGTGCTGACAGCTCAGAGCCTGGAGCCTGTTTAAGATTCTGTGTCTCCCTCTCTCTCTGCCCTTCCCCTGTTCATGCTCTGTCTCTCTCTGTCTCAAAAATAAATAAATGTTAAAAAAAAAATTTTTTTTTAATAAAAAAAATAAATAAATAAAATAAAATGTGGCACCAAAATTTAGGTCAGTGTTTGTGATAAAAATTGTTTTAATTTTGAAATTTAATTTCATATATTGGAAGCTGCATTACAAATCTTTTTTTTTTAGATTGGTCTTTTTAAATTTCTATTTATTTATTTATTTATTTATTTATAAAACATTTATTTATTTTTGAGAGAGAGAGAGGGTGGGGGTAGTAGAGGACAGAGAGAGAGAGAGAGAGAGAGAGAGAGAGAGAGAGAGAATTGCAAGCAGGATATACGCTTTCAGCAGAGAACCCGAAGTGGGGCTTGAACCCACTAACCGTGAGATCATGACCTGAGCTGACACCAAGAGTTGGATGCTTAACTGACTGAACCACCCAGGTGTCCCTCAAGTTTTTAGTGAAATACCAGTTAGTTAACATACAGTGTAATATTAGTTTCTGGTATAGGATTTATTGATTTAATCCTTAAATACCACACTTAGTGCCCATCACAACAAATGCCCTCCTTAATACCCATCATCCATTTAAACCATCCCCCCACCCACCTCCCATTTGTCCCATCTGGACATTGGGATATATGTCTTGATTGAAATCACTGTGTTTTCTAAAACTATTATTATGAATTATAAAATGATTAATAAAATTAAATAAAACAGGTTTCGGGGTGCCTGGATGGCTCAGTCAGTTAAGTGTCCAACTCTTGATTCCAGCTCTGGTAATGATCTCACAGTTTGTGAGATCGAGTCCTGCTTCAGGCTCTGCACTGACAGCACAGAGCCTGCTTGTGATTCTCTCTCTCCCTCTTTCTCTGCCTCTCCCCTGCTCTCACTCTCCAAATAAATATATAAATATTTTTTTAAAAAAGGCAAATGTTGTTTCCCATCAGAGGAGGAATCTAAAGAGAAATAAATGCTAACACTTTTAGATCAATATTTACTTCTGGCTAATTTGTCTTTATAGCAACAAGCCTAGGTAGGTCATCTCCAATCCTTAGAGCTAGTCTTTATGCTTTATTTCTACAGATTAGGCTAAAACACAAAAAGTTGTATATTGAAAATTTTGTTATTTTAAACTATGATACTGTCAAGTTAAAATGAGAGAGATACAGGGTGTCTGGGTGGCTCAGTTGGTTAAGTGTCCAGCTTCAGGTCATGATCTCACAGTTTGTGAGTTCAATCCCCACGTCTGATTCTGTGCTGATGGTGCAGAGCCTGCTTAGGATTCTCTCTCTCTCTCTCTCTCTCTCTCTCTCTCTCTCTGCTCCTTCCCCCCCCCCCCCGCTCATGTACGCGCACGCTCTCTCTCTCAAAATAAATAAGTAAACTTTTAAAAAAGTTTAAAAAATAAAAATAAATAAAATGAGAGAGATGTAGAGAATATTTGATTTTTTACTTGTCTTTTGGAGGGAACACAATTGTCCCTTAAAAACAGTTCATTAAGTCAATAAATGCCATGGTGGATCCAAAAATCCCGACAAAGAAATAAAAGTTTTAAGCAGTAACTTTCTGTCAGCATAAAGACCATTATTACATGTAATCTTTGACTAGAACTCTAACAGCTCTTTTTATATACATTTTGGTGATTGTGGATAGTTTCATTGCATGAACTCTTCTGTTTAACCGAGGGTCACAGTGTCCTAGGTGACACTTGCATATATTTGTGTCCCTTCTTGTGATTCCACAGAAATACTTATGGGTACCTTTCAAAAATGCTGTGACTTCACTAATTTATTATTTATTTATTTATTTGTTTATTATTTTTTTAAGTAGGTTCCACACCCAATGTGGGGCTTAAACTCACGACTCTGAGATCAAGGGCCGCATGTTCTACCAACTTGAGTCAGCCAGGTGTCCCAACTTGGCCTACTATTATTAATGCTAACAACATTGCTGGGGCACCTGGATGGCTCAGTTTGTTAAGCAACCAACTTCGGCTCAGGTCACGATCTCCCAGTCGGTAAGTTCAAGCCCTGCTTGGGGCTCTGTGCTGATAGCTCAGAGCCTGGAGCCTGCTTCAGATTCTGTGTCTCCCTCTGTCTTTGCCCCTCCCCTACTCATACTCTGTCTCTCTCTCTCAAAAGTAAACATTAAAAAATTTTTTTAATACTATCAACATTGTCATCTTAAGATATTTTGTAATATATAATTTTTTTAAGTTTTTATTTACTCATTTATTTTGAGAGAGACAGAGTCCAAGCGAGCAGGGAGGGGCAGAGAGAGAGGGAAACAGAATCCCAAGAAGGCTCCGCACTGTCTGTGCAGAGCCCTGATGTGGGACTCAACCTCATGAAATCATGAGATTATGACCTGAGCTGAAATCAAGAATTGGACATTTAACCGACTGAGCCACCCAAGCGCCCCCATAATATGTAATTTTAAAGTAATGTTTATCATTAAAGCACTTCAGGTTTGTGGAAGAAAATTTGGCTGAAATTGAAGCATATGAAAAAATAAAAATCACACATACTCTAATCATGCCACCCAGAGATAATCAGAATATTTGGTTTATTCTAGATATGTACATATCTGGCTTAATATTCTAAATATTATTTGTAAAAATTAAGATATAATTTACATACCATAAAATCCACCATTTGAAGTATACAGTTCAGTGATTTTTAGCATATTCACAAAGTTGTGCAACCATTATCACTGTCTAATTCCAAACATTTTTATCACCGCAAAAAGCTGTTCTTATTATTTAGAAAGATTTTCATATCAGTGCAGAGAATTATTTACAAGCCATGTTCCCAGACTCCAGTCAAGGGTCAATCTGGCAAGCAGGACTTTCTAAGGATGGGCAGTCTCAGGCCTGCTGTGCTGATTCTTTTCTGCACAGTAGTTTTGTAGCATTCAGGATTCTAGGCCTTCCTAAAGTTATATGTGCTGCAAATACCTTTTGCTACTCTACTCCTTTATCTTTCACTCTCCTTATGGTAGCTTTTTTTCTTTATGATATCTTTTGATAAACAGATGGTTTTCATTTTAATGTAGCCAACTCCAACTCTATTATTTTTTCCCCTTTATGGTTAATGTTTCTTGTATTTTTTATTTTTAAATGTTTATTTTTTGAGAGAGGGAGGAGGTGCAGAGAGAGAGGGAGACAGAGGATCTGAAGCAGGCTCCATGCTGACAGCAGAGAGCCCACGGCGGGGCTTAAATTCATGAACTGTGAGATCATGACCTGAGCCGAAGTTGAGTTAACCAGCTGAGCCACCCAGACACCTCTCTTGTATCTTTGTAGAGAAATCCTCCCCTACTCCAAAGTCATAAGTTTATATATGCCTTTATTGTTTCTTAAATTTTTAGTTATGTCATTTACATGTATATCTGTAATCCACCTGGAATTGAGTTTTTATAGACAGTATGAGTAGGCAACCAGTTTCATTTTTTCCCTTGTATATATAAGCAATTATTCCAGCATAAAAGGCTTTTGTTTCCCCACTGCTGTGCAGTGCAAACTCTTTCACATATCAAGTAATCATACATGTGTGTATCTGTTTCTAGAATTTCGTTTCTATTCTGTTTGGACTTTCTGTGTATCCCTATCTTAATTACTATAGCTCTATTTTAAGTCTTATAAGTTTATCTGACAGGACAGTTTCTCTCATTATTCTCGTGTGGGAGTGCTTGGCTATTCTAGGCCCTTTGTACTTCCATATAAATTTTAGTATCAGTTCCTCAAATCTGTTTGTTTTTTTGTCAATTCTGTTTTTAAAAATAATGTATGATTCCACTTATATGAGGTACTTAGAGTAGTCAAAATAATAAAAGATGGAAAGTATAATGGTGTGCCTGGGGCTAGGGAAGTGGAGAATGGGGAGTTGTTTTTCTTTTTTTTAATGTTTATTTTTGAGAGAGAGAGAGAGAGAGAGAGAGCATGAGTGGGGGAGGGTCAAAGGGAGAGGGGGACACAGAATCCCAGGCAGGCTCCAGGCTTCAAACTATCAGCAGAGAGCCTGATGTGGGGCTTGAACCCACAGACCTTGCAATCATGACCTGGGCCTAAGTCAGCCGCTAAGCCTACTGAGCCACCCAAGCGCCCCAGGGAGTTATTGTTTAAATCAGGATAGTGTTTCAGTTTTACAAGATGTAAAGAGTTATAGGGGGATGGTGGTGATGGCTGCACAAAAATGTGAATGTGTTTCACATCACTGAACTCTACACTTAAAAATGGTTAAGATGGTAAATTTTATGTTACTTGTATTTTAGCACAATAAAAAAGAAAACATGTTTCAAATTGGGATCACATTAAATCTACAAATCAGTTTGGGGATAATCGTCTTTACGTTGACTCTTCTAATTCATGAATGTGATATCTCTTCATTTACTTAGGTATTCCTTAATTTAAAATTTTATCTAGGGGCACCTAGTGCAGTTGGTTAAGCATCAGACTCTTGATTTTGGCTCAGGTCATGATCTCACAGTTCGTGAGTTTGAGCCCCACATTGGTCTCTGTGCTGACAGCACGGAGGCTGCTTGGGATTCTCTCTTCTTCTCTCTCTGCCCCACCTCACCTCGCATGAGCTCTTCCTTTCTCTCTCAAAAATAAATAATGTTAAAAAAATAAAACTCTATTTAAATGAAGTGTATAAATTTTATCTGTAGATGTATTGTACAATCTTTGATTAGATTTAATTCTAGGTATGGTATTTTTTAAAATTCTATTTTAAGTGGTATCTTTTTAGAAATTTTGGGGCACCTGGGTGGCTCAGTCGGTTAAGCGTCTGACTTCAGCTCGGGTCATGCTTTCATGGTTTGTGAGTTTGAGCCCCGCATCAGGCTCTGTGCTGCCAGCTCAGAGTTTGGAGCCTGCTTCAGATTCTGTGTCTCCCGCTCTCTCTGCCCCTCCCCTGCTCACACTGTCTCCACCTCTCAAAAATAAACAAACATTGAAAAAAATTACAAAAAAAAAAAAAAGAAGAAGAAATTTTATTTTCTGTTTGTTGCTAGATAAGGATTGCATTAAAACTCAAATTGTACCAGAGCTAGCTATCCAAACTAATGCATGAAAAAATATAGAAGTGTTAAAATATAAATTTCATCCTCAATAATTACATGGATTATTTGGGTGGTAGAATTGGAAATAGATAATAGGGAAATTATGCCTTTGTTTCATTAAGTGGACTTTAATAAATGAAAGTGCTATTGATTTATAATAACACTAGGCAAATGAATTTTATTGTTTTTATTTTTTTTCTGGGCAAATGAATTTTAATGAATAGTAAAAAATCAGACAATAGTTGAATCTCTGATAACATGAATACTACTGAGTATTGTATTATGGTTCTAGGCTATTAGCATTACTAAACCTTCTGATATGTGTTTCTTTTATTGAACTCAGGTGAGAAGGATTCAATGATTTTTGACTGTACTGAATGCTATGATCCGGTTACTAAACAGTGGACAACTGTAGCTTCGATGAATCACCCCCGCTGTGGCTTGGGAGTGTGTGTGTGTTATGGGGCTATCTATGCTTTGGGTAATTATGCTGTCCAGTTCAGTTTAAGGATATCTAGTATTATTTTAATTTTTAGATTCTGATTACATTAGAAATTTTCCTTCCCTCCTATAAGAAACTTATGCCTTTTCAGCTTTATAAATTTTTATTTTCAAAATTGAATTATGTAGAGAATATTGTCAAGTATAGAGCTCTTAGAAGGAGAGGGGGATAAAGTATAGATGAGATAGATGTCCAGTGGAGCATTTTAAATCTTCACATTTTAAATTTGGGCAACCATTCTGAATATGCAGAAGTTGTTTTAAGAGGTAGTTTTGTAAAGTACCATATTTCTTAAGCAATATGGGTTTGTTTTTGTTTTGTTTTTTAAATGTCTAATGAAAACTAAGCAGAGAGTTAAGATCCATATAGTCAGATTCTAACTTTTCATATGATCTTGGACAAATCATTGATAATGTGCTAATCATTCACAATGTAAATCTGCTCCATATGATAATCATTCACAATATAAAGTTGTTTGCTAAGGTGTTTTTCATAAATAAGACTCCTTTATCCAGAAATAACATTTTCTATTTGGTTACAGGTGGATGGGTTGGAGCTGAGATAGGGAACACCATTGAACGATTTGATCCTGATGAAAATAAATGGGAAGTAGTTGGCAACATGGCTATGTCACGCTACTACTTTGGGTGTTGTGAAATGCAAGGTAATTGCTTTCTAAAAACTTTTTCCTGAAGAAATATTTTTGAAAAAAAGAAACTTGAGGCTTTATTTTCACAAGAGTATATTTTATGTCTGTTAATATTGAATGGTTGACACTAACAGTATTGAAGTTTTGCTTTTAAATGTTTTATATGTTTTAACCTCTTAGGTCCTTATTTCTGTATTGCCAAAATAATCATTTTTTCCAAAATAAACAAAACTAGAATTAAAAATTACAGATAGGCACAAATACCTAACTAGCAAAATAAACATTTGAACCTTCATCTTTGTCATTTTCTCTCCCATGCAGTCCTTAGTATTTCTAAGTAGGAAGAGGATATAAAAAATGATCTTCACTGTCTCTTTTGGCTTTTTCAGTGTTTTCTCACAGGGCACATTGCGATTCAATCCATACAGAATATAATGCTATGACAGATTTGAAAAATGTTGTACTGCGTATTAAAATGGTACACAAACATTATTTTAATTGTCTACTATATCCTGAGAAGTAGTTGGTAAGCACTCCAAATTCTTTGTCCAGAGTTGGAGAGCAGATTTATATGTACCTGTAGAGTAATGAGCAGTCTGCTCATTGTTACGATAACTCAACCAGCTGTTCCTAGGTCAAGTTCTTTCTGTTTTGTGAGTACCTTCTCAGACTTTCACTAGCATTTAGATGTTCAGATTACATGGTACAGACTATATCGTGTAATATTATAGTGTTCTCTAATTGTTTTGTATTTATTACTTTCATTTTCCCATGCAAATCAGGTGTTCTGAGACTAAGTTTCCAGTGTGGAGGTAGGGGGAAGTTTCCCTCCTACTAACAAGTGGTTTTCAGAACACCAACTGGGTGTTGGAGAATTCACCTCACTTCTAACACTATGTACCCATACCTGGAGATAGCCTCAAATTCCACAGATTTTGAGATTGAAGGCTCAGTCCTATAAGACACTCATCCTTACCAGGCTCTTACCTGTGCTTCTGATGGACTGGCTATAGATTGGAGGTTCTAACTTCTTTTGGGTTCAATTAATTTGCTAGAGCAGCTCACAGAACTCAGAGGAAATGTCACTTACTACTAAAAGGATATAACTCAGGAATAGCTAGGTGGAAGAGATGCATAGGAGATGTTATGGGGAAGGGGTGCGGAACTTTCATGCCCTCTCCAGGTGTGCCAGTGTCCTCACATCTCCATATGTTACCAACCCAGAAGCTCTACAAATCCTGTCCTTTTGGATTAAAAAACAATTTTTTTTTTAATGTTTATTTATTTTTGAGAGAGAGAGAGGCAGAGCACGGCCAGGGGAAGGGCATAGAGAGAGAGAGACACAGGATCTGAAGCAGGCTCCAGGCTCAGCACAGAGCCCAAAGCAGGACTCAGTCCAGGGCTCAAACTCAAAGCCGCAAAATCATGACCTGAGCCGAAGTCAGGCGCTTAACCAACTGAGCCACCCAGGTGCCCCATGTCCTTTTGGATTTTTATGGAGGCTTCATTACATAGGCATGAGTGATTAATCATTGGCCATTGGTGATTGATTCAACCTCTAGAACCTCTCCTCTCCCCAGAAGGTCAGGGCGTGAGACTGAAAGTTCCAACACTCAAATCACAAGGTTGGCTCCTTTAGCAACCAGTCCCCATCCTTAAGTACTTTCCGAAAGTTACCTCGTTAACATAACAAAAGACACCCTTATCACTCTTAACAGTTCGGAAATTCTAAGGGTTCAGGTTGCTGTGAGCTAGGGACTGTGGATGAAGACCAAATATAGATGAGAAATATATATTTGGCCATCTTATAAACCACAGTGTTGCACCTTCGAAAACTACGGAGTTAGAGAGGCATCTTGGAGATTATTCCCACCCCTTTATAGAGGAGCAAGCTAGAGATCAGGAAGGTTGTGTGTTCTTTTTCACAGCCCGTTACTGGCAAAGTTGGAACTAGAACCCACATTCACTGACATTTAGCACACATTTCTTAAAATGCCATTATATGGGAAACAATGCTAGGCATTCAAAAATAATTGTAGATTGTCAGGACCATTAGTTTCAAATCAAATTTAATCAGGAACTCACTGTGAATTACATTCTCTTGTACTCTGGTGATTGATCCTGATACCTTAATCTAGCCATATAACTATTATAATTTGAATTCACTTCTCTGTGTCCATTTGAGCAACAGGTAGGCTGTCACAAACAAGGCTATGTCATTCCCAGTTTAAGTGCCTGGCATTTTTTTTTAGGGGGAAAAAAAATCCCTCTCCCTTTTTTACCTTATGGTAGCAGTGGTTCTGGAACTTGAGATCATCAGGCAGACAATAAGATGAGAAAACCTTGTTTGACAGATTGTTTTGTTACAGCATTGTAAGTTCGTTGAAAATTAAATGCCACTTTATACCTCTAAATCTTTGTAACATGCTTACGTGTGAGCTATGTTATACTAGACAGAAGTCAATTTTCTCTCTTAAAAGGCTATTGTGAGCTCTATGTTAAATATAGCATCAGCATAGCAGACATATTACTTTTTATAATATTTATATTCTATTTCCTGTAAAATTTTCTATCCTGTTTCCAGGTTTAATTTACGTAATTGGGGGCATCAGCAATGAAGGAATAGAGCTTCGTTCTTTTGAAGTATATGATCCACTTTCTAAGCGTTGGTCTCCACTTCCTCCAATGGGAACCAGGAGAGCATATCTTGGAGTGGCTGCACTTAATGATTGTATCTATTCTGTTGGAGGATGGAATGAGACACAAGATGCTCTTCATACTGTAGAAAAATATTCCTTCGAAGAGGTAGGGTGGATGATTTCAGTGTTTAATATCCTATTATTTTTTTAGTGTCTATAAGATCTGTAGTGATATGCACTTTTTCATTCATGATATTGATCATCTGTAGGTTTTTTTTTTTATTTTCAAAGAACCAACTTTGGTATCATAGATTTTTTTTTCTATTGATTGCCCATCTTCTATTTCATTGATTTCTGTTTCTATTTTTTTCTTCTGTTTTGTTTGTTTTTTTTTTTTTTTGGTTTAATTTGCATGTTTTTCTAGATTCTTTAAGTAGAAGCTTAAATGATTGATTTTAGACTTTCCTTTTTTTATATTGTAAATGTTTAAAACTATATTTTCAAGTCCTGCTTTAAGTGGCTCCCACACATTTTGATATGTTGTATTTTAATTAGCACTTATCTTGAAATACCTTCTAATTTCCCTGGCAATTTTTTTTTGACCAGTGAATTGTTAGAAGTATGTTATTTGATTTCCAAATACTTGGCAATTTTCCAGATCTTTGTGTTACTGATTTCTAATTTAATTCCATTATGATCAGAGAGCATACTTTATATGATTTCTGTCTTGGTAAATGTTTTGTGTCCACCTGAAAGGAATTTGTATTCTACTCTTTAGTGTTCTATAAATGTGAATTAAGTCAAGTTGGTTAGTGTTATTCGAGTCTTCCCTAGTCTTTTCTTTTCAACTTGTCCAATTGTTTTGTCAACTATTAAGAAAGAAGTATTGAAATCTCCAAGTGTAATTATGGATTTGTCTGTTTCTCCTTTCATTTCTGTCAGGTTTTACCTCAAATGTAGGAGTCAAGAGCAGGCCGCCCTAAAATGTACCACTTTGGCATATTATTTTAAATAAAAGTTACTTATGAGACCACTTGTGCAAGAAGGATATTCAGACCCTCCTTTCTCCCCCTAAAAGCAGGAAATAAATCTCTCACTTGAAAGGTACCTTTCCTGTACCAGGAAATAAAGAGGTATCACCAGAGATGGGAAATGTAGAGCCAAGAAGGGTGTATAAACAGCCCTTATTATTTTTGTTTTTACTAGTTTACTCTCAGGGGGCTCCTGGGTGGCTCAGTCAGTTGAACATCTGACTTCAGCTCAGGTCATGATCTTACGGTTCATGAGTTTGAGCCCCACATCGGGATGTCAGCGCAGGGCCTGCTTTGGATCTCCTGTCCCCCTGTCTCTCTGCCCCTCCCTGACTTGGTCTCTCCCTCTGCCCCTGTCTCTCTCTCTCTCAAAATTAAATAAACATTAAAAAAAAAACAACCTAATTTACTGTCAGAACCCAAATTCTTTTTACAATTCCTTACTAATTGAAGCTCCAAAAGTTAATTTTACTTTGTCCTGTCAATCCCCCACAAATTTATTCTCTCTTTGTTTAAAACGTATAGAAACCACCTGCCTTTGTCACTTTTTTAGGTCTCAATTACATTATTGGGCCTTTGTGCGCAAGTAATAAAACTTTTTTTCTCTTGTTAATCTGTCTCATGTAAATTTAATTCTTAGTCCAGCTGGAAGACCTTAAGGGTAAAGGAGGAATTTTCCCTTCCCTGCACATATTTTGAATCTCTGTTATTAAGTGTGTACAGGTTGGGATTATTATGTCTTCTTGATGAAATTGATCCTTTCATAGTCATGAAATATTTGTTTTTATCTTTGGTATTATGTTTTGTTCTGAAGTCTACTTTGTCTGATATTAATATAATCATTGATGTGGCCAAGCTATCTTTTGACTATTATTTGCATGGTACATCTTTTTCTTTCCTTCTACTTTAAATCTATCTATATCTTTACAAGTTGCATCTCTTGTAAGGTAACATACAGTTGTAGTCTCTTTTTTTATTTATTTTTTAAGTTCATTTACTTAGAGAGCAAGCAGGGGAGGGGCAGAGAGAGAAGGAGAGAGAGAATCCCAAGCAGGTTCCTTACGGTTAGCACAGAGCCCAGTGCGGGGCTCAAACTCCCAAACTGTGAGATCTATGACCTGAGCCAAAACCGAGAGTCAGATGCTTAACCAACTAAGTCACCCAGGTGACCCAGTTGTAGTCTCTTTTTAATCCAGTTTGACAGTTTCTTGCCTTTCAAATGGAGTCTTTAGAGTTTTTACTATTTATATGTAATGTAATTACAAATATGATTGGTTTCTAGACTCCTGTTTTGCTGTTTTTCTATTTCTACAATTCTTTCATTTTTCCCTCCTCTTTTCTGTCTTTATGTCAATTGTTTTAGTATTCTATTTGATCTCTTTTGTCCAATTAACTATAACTCTTCACCTTTTTCTTAGTGGTTATTGTAGGGTTTATATTATGTATTATACATATTTATACTATATATATATGTATGTATGATCAAGGCTACCTTTGCATTATATCATACCACTTTTTTTTTTTTTATTTAAACCACTTCTTTTTTGTTTTAACTTTTTTTTTTTAATGTTTATTGATCTTTGAGAGAGACAGAGTGTGAGCTGGGGAGGGACAGAGAGAGAGGGGAGACACAGAATCTGAAGCAGGCTCTAGGCTCTGAGCTGTCAGCACAGAGACTGACATGAGTTTGGAACTCATGAACCATGAGATCATGACCTGAGCTGAAGTTGGATGCTAAACAAACTGAGCCACCCAGGCACCCCTAAAAGTTTTTTTTAATTCGAGTATAGTTGACACCCCAAACCACTTCACTTTGAATGTCAGAAACTTACAAAAATATACTTTCATTTTCCCATTTTCCATTCTTTGTGCTTTTGTTATACATTTTACTTCTACATATGTTGTAAACCCCATAATACCTTTTGTTATATTTGCTTTAAAAAGTTATATTTAACATAAAATTTTAATGTGAAAGTCTTTTATAATTATGTATATATTTATCATTCCTAGTTTTATTCTTTTCTATAGAACTAAGTTTTCATCTCATAACATTTTGTGTTAGCATGAAGAACTAACTTCTCTTTAATATTTCTTTTAGTGTTGGTCTGCTGGCGTTGATTCACTCTCGTTCATTTTCTGAACGGTTTTCTTTTGCCTTCATTTTTTGAAAGATATATATTTTTTTCTTTTTTTAATGTTTATTTTTGAGAAAGAGGGAGACAGAGCACGAGCAGCAGAGGGACAGAGAAAGAGGGAGACACAGAATCTGAAGCAGGCTCCAGGCTCTGAGCTGTCAGCACAGACCCCGATGTGGGGCTGGAACTCACAAGCCATGAGATCATGACCTGAGTCAGATGCTTAACTGACTGAGCCACCCAGGTGCCCCAAAAGATATTTTACTGAGCACAGAATTTTATGGGTTTTTTTTTTCCCCCGTTGCTTAAAAGGCGTTGTTTATCTTCTTGCACTGTTTCTGATGGGAAGTCAGTAGTCATTCTTATCCTTGTTCCCTTGTACGTGTCTTTTTTTCTTTGGAGGCTTTTACAATTTTCTCTTTATCATAGGTTTCCAATATTTGATTATGGTGTGTCCTGTTGGAGTTTTGTGTTTAATCTGCTTGGAATTCACTGAACTCCTTGAATTTGTAGGATTATAGCTTTCATCAAATTAAATGTTTTCAGCCATATTTCCTTAGATTTTCTTAGATTTTCTGAGACTCCAATAACATGCCCAGGTCCTACAGGTTACTGAGATTCTGTTAATTTTTCCGCATCTTTTCTCTCTCTGTGCTTCAGTTTTGTTTTCTGTTTTTTGTTTTGTTTTTTTGCTATACAGCTTCACTGAGGCATACTTGATAAAAATTGTATAGATTTAAGGTGTATAATTTGATGTTTTGATATACATTATGAAATGATTACCAAATCAAACTGATTAGCATATTCATCACATCACAGTTTCCTTTTCTTTTTTTTCCATTTTACTAAAGTCTGTATTAGTCATTCTAATTTTTATTTAATTTTTTTTAATGTTCATTTATTTTTGAGAGAGAGAGGGAGACCCAGACTATTAAGCAGGCTCCAGGCTCTGAGCTGTCAGCACAGAGCCCGATGTGGGCTCGAACTCACAAACCGTGAGATCATGACCTGAGCCAAAGTCGGATGCTCAATCCACTGAGCCACCCAGGCGCCCCTCTAATTTTTTTTTAATCCCAGTATTGTTAACATACAGTGTTGTATTAGTTTCAGGTTCTCTTTTCCTTTTTTTGTGTGTGGTGAGAGTACTTAAGATCTGCTTTCTTACCAAATTTCAAGTATACAGTATAGTATTATTAACTATAGTCACCATGCTATATGTTAGATCTTTAGAACTTACTCATCCTGTATAAGTGAAACTTTGTGCTTCAGTTTGGATAGTTACTCTTGCTGTGTTTTCAAGTTTATTAATCTATATTGACTTCTAATATGCAGTGTCTAATTCCATTTAAGGAATTTTTCACTTCAAATATATTTTTAGCTCTAAAAGATATTTTTGGGTTTTTTTTTTTATGTCTTCCATTTCTCTCATCATGTCCATGTTTTCCTTTAGATCCTTGAACATATTTATAACATCTGTTTTGAAGTCCTTGTCTGCTGATTCCATTATTATCATCACTTTTGGACCTGTGTCTGTTGAAATTTTTTCTTTCTGGTTTGAGTCACATTCTTCCTGCTTTTCCACATTTTTAGTAACTGTCGTTTGGATGGTGGACACTGTGAATGTTATATTGCTCAGTGTTTGGATTTTATTTTCTTCTTTTAACTGTTGGTAAACAGTTACATCATTTGCAAATCAGATTGATTCTTTTGAAAAATGTTCTTAAGCTTTGTAGGGAAGGTCTAGAGTAGTCTTTCTTGTAGGTCTCCTTCTAAAGAATGACCCTTCTTGAGTCTCTGCTAATGTCCTAGGTATTCAGCAAGGTTTCTTTATTTTGGCTACTCAAAACTAGAATGTCCTCTAGCCTTGTGTGAGCTCTGGGAATTGTTCAGCTTACACCTCCTATCAAGGAAAACAGTTTTTGTTGTCACAATATTTTTGACACCAAATATGTAGGTATTCCATACCAAACTGTTCTCTAGTTCTTGATAGACAGCAACTGGGTACCCTCAAGTCAATTCATTTCTGACCCTAATAACCCCACAGATTAAGGGCTCAGTTTTACAAGACTGCCCCTCACTTTACACACCAATTTCAAGCAGTGGGACTTCAGGTTAACCACTGACTTCTTTACATTACATTTGTTTGATTTGGATACAAATCAGGGGTTCCCAAAATCCTTTCCTCGGGTTCAATAATTTGCTCTAATGGCTTACAGAACTCAGGGAAACACTTTATGTACTATTACTGGTTTATTATAAAGGATATAAATGAATAGTCAGATAAAGAGGTATATACGGCAAGGTCCAGAAGGGTCTTGGGTGTAGGAGTCTGTAGAATTTGGGGTATGACACCCTTGTGATACATGGATGTCTTTACCAACCTGAAAGCTCTCCAAAAACAATAGTATGGGGATTTTTATGGAGGCTTCATCATGTAGGCATAATTGATTACTAATTCAACCTCCAGCCCCTCTCCCCTACCCAGATGATAGGGGGTGGGGCTAAAAGTTCCAAGGTTCTAATTCTGGCTTGGTCTTTCTGATAACCAGCTCTCATTCTGAAGCTGTTAAGAGCACCTCATTAGAACAAAAGACACTTCTATCACCCAGGAAATTCCAAAGGATTTAGGAGTTCTGTGTCAGGAACTGGGGCCAGAGACCAAATACATATTTCTTGTTACGTCACATCCTCCTATTAGTTCTTTGCCTGTTCTAATAGAGTCTCACTTTATGCATTGAACAGATTAGTAGTACTCAAGACACAAGGGGACCTCTGGCAGTCTTGCTTGCAAATCTTAGCTGCTTCAACCTCTCTAAACCATGATCTCTGTCTCCTAAATCAGATTACTGTCATGCTGTGCTTGGGAATCTCCTTCCCTGTACTACTGTTTAGAAAGCCCCATCAGACAGAAAGCTTGGACACCTTGTTTGTTTCTTTTTCTAAGGGATCACAATTATTCATTGTGTGTTGTCTGAGAACTTTTGTTTCATAGGTTTTGTCCAGTTTTCTAGGTTTTTATGGCAGGAGGACAGCTTTGGTAACAATTAGTCTACCATGGCTGTAAGTGGAAATCCTTCCTGTGTCCTTTTGACATGTTCCATCATTCATTGAGCATTACTTTATAGATAATAAAATATTTCAAGCTTATTTTGTACTTTCTCTGCTCTAGCCCTGGAATCAGCCATTTCTCTAAGAAGCTCCAGTTTGTCTTAGGGAAGGATAGTATTCAGAAACCAAGGTCTAGGCACTTGGACTGCTCATTACTACTGGGGTATTGCTGCTTCTAGGCACTCTCAGTAAACAGAGCCAGGAAATACATATATTTACATACATATATTCACGCACATTAATTTGTAAATATTTCTGTAACATGTAAGTATTATACATTATAAAACCATGAGTTCATAATGATAACTCCAAATTCCAGTACAATATCTCAGATTCTTTCAGGCCTTACCCATTTCCATTTTTGTAAATACCTTCTCTGTTAGTTAAAAACTTGGGTCCTATTATTCTCCCTATAGCTGACCCTTGAACACAACATGGTTTTGAACTGTGTGGGTCCACTTATACATGGAATTTTTCAATACATACAATACGGTACTGTAAATGTATCTTCTCTTCCTTATGATTTTTTTAATAAAATTTACTAATAGTAAGTTATTAGTAATTAAGTTTGTGGGGAGTCAAAAGTTACACATGGATTTTCAACCGCATGGGGGTAGGTGCCCCAACCCCCTTGCTGTTAATGGGTCAACTGTATATTTACTTGTTAATTCAATGTACTTATTAAATGAAACAAATCTCCCTACTATGTCCAACTCTCTTCTCTAACTGCCACTTCTGTACATAACCCTTCTTTTTTTTTTTTTTTAAATGTTTATTTATTTTTGAGAGACAGAGACAGCATGAGTGGAAGAGGGGAGAGAGAGAGAGAGGGAGACCCAGGATATGAAGCAGGCTCCAGGCTCTGCGCTGTCAGCACAGAGCCCAATGTGGGGCTCGAACTCATGAGCCATGAGATCATGACCTGAGCCAAAGTCGGATGCTCAACCGACTGAGCTACCCAGGCGCCCCTGTACATAGCCCTTCTTGTCACTGCGTATATGAGCTCACCAATGTTCTTTCTTCCTCTCACATACTGGGTTGACTCAATTATGCTAGGAAGGGGAGATTAGAGGAAAATAGGGAAAGGTTGTGTCTTCATTGAATCACCATTCTATCGTGCATTTGTTCATTAATCCATTTATTCATTCACTTGTACAGACTTCTTAGTATGTAAGTATCGATCAGATACTATGCATGGGGAAACAGGGCAAACTGAACATGCAAGGCCCCAGTTTTTAAGGAGCCTAAATTCTAGTGGGGAATATAGAGACGTAAATAGACAAACAATTACATCACAGTTTGTTAGGTGCTGGGATATGCAATAATAAGGTGTGTTATGCTGTAGGCTTATAGGTTAGAGCAATTTTTTCCAAATTAGTTTCTATGGAGTACTATATTTATCTGGAGAGAGAGAGAGAGAGAGAGAGAGAGCATGAGTGGGGGAAGGGTAGAGAGAGAGAGGGAGGGAGAGAATCCCAAGCAGGCTCTGCACTATCAGTGGAGAGCCTGACACAGGCTTGATCTCACAAATGGTGAGATCATGACCTGAGCCAGAATCAAGAATCAAACACGCAACTGACTGAGCCACCCAGGTGCCCCTAGTTTTTTGCACTGTTAAGAGGAATTAGGTAACGTGTTCCCCTAATCAACTATATGTAGGGAAAGTCGGGTTAAACAAAGTTAAATAAGTTTCTTTACACAATTTAGTACAATAATATGCTTTATGCCTCTTTATGCTAAATCTCTCAAATTTTATGGTGCACACAAACCCTTTTGTTTGTGGATGTTTGTGGAGCATTTCTGGAATAAAGTGTTTCAGGGAACATATTTTGGGAAATGTGGATTAATGTTACTTGCATTTTATGGTTCTTAAACCACTTATGGTTATTAAAACCTTTAAAGCCTAAAGATTTAAATTTTCTTTCTTTTCTCTCTCAAGTAAAAAGAATTTTGTTAACAGCTTTATTGAGATATTATTCACACACCAAACATTTGAATTGTTTAAACTTTTGGCTATTATAAACAATGCTGCTGTGAACATTTGTGTACACATTTTTGTGTGGACATGTGTTTTCATTTTTCTTGGGTATATACATACCTAGGAGTGAAATTGCTGGATGATACAGTAATTCCAACTTCGGCTCAGGTCATGATCTCACAGTTTGTGGGTTTGAACCCAGCTGTCTGTGCTGACAGCTCAGAGCCTGGAACCTGCTTCGGATTCTGTTTGTCTCTCTCTCTCTGCCCCTACCCCGCTCATGCTCTGTCTGTCTCTCTCTCAAATAACAAACATTAGAAATTTTTTGAAAAATGGATTGTCTTTTTATTATTGAGTTGTAAGAGTTCTTTATATATTCTAGTCCTTTATCAGATGTATCATTTGCAAAAATTTCCCCCCATTCCAAGAAGTGATTTTCTTCACTTTATGGTATAGTTAGAAGCACAAACATTTTTGGGGCACCTGGATGGCTCAGTTGGTTAAGCGTCTTGACTCTTGATCTCAGCTCAGGTCTTGATCTCAGGGTTGTGAGTTTAAGCTCCACATTGGGCTCTATGCTGGGTGTGAGGCCCACTTTAAAAAAAAAAAAATCAGCATTTTTAATTTTGATTTTTTTTCTTTTGTCATTTATGCTTTTGGTGTCATAACTAAGAAACCATTGCCTAATTCAGTGTTATGAAGATATTTTTCTAAGAGTTTTATAGTTTTAGCTCTTATATTTAAGTCTTTGATTCATTTTAAGTTAATTTTTGTATATGGGATGAAGTAGGGGTCTACCTTCATTCTTTTGTATGTGGCTAACCCATCATCCCAGCACTATTTGTTGAAAAGACTATTCTTTCCCATTGGATTGTCTTGGTACCTCTGTTGAAAATCAGTTGACCATGAAAGTGAGGGTTTATTTCTGGACTCTCAGTTTTATTCACTTATCTATCTATATGCCTATTCTAATGCCACTACCACACTGTCTTCATTACTGTAGCTTTGTAGCAAGTTTTGAAATTGGACAGTGTGAGTCCTTCAACTTTGTACCTCTTTTAAAGAGGGGGTTTAGGGGTACCTGGGTGGCTCAGGTATCAAAGCATCCAGCTTTGGCTCAAGTCATGATCTCACAGTTTGTGGGTTCGAGCCCCACATCGGGCTCCACGCTGACAGTGCAGAGCCTACTTGGGATTCTTTGGGATTCTCTCTCTCTCTGTGTCCCTCCCCTACCCATGCTCATGCTCTCTCTCAAAATAAATAAATAAATAAACTTAATAAATAAATAAATAGAATAAAAAATAAAAAAATGGGTTTAGCTATTTTGGGTCCTTTCCATGTGAATTTTAGAATCAGCTTGTCAGGTTTTGTTTTTCTTGTTTTAAGATTTTATTTAAAAAAAAATTTTTTTTTTTTTTTTACGTTTATTTATCTTTCAGACAGAGAGAGACAGAGCATGAACAGGGGAGGGGCAGAGGGAGAGGTAGACACAGAATCCGAAACAGGCTCCAGGCTCTGAGCTGTCAGCCCAGAGCCCGACGCGGGGCTCGAACTCACGGACCGCGAGATCATGATCTGAGCCGAAGTCGGCCGCCCAACCGACCAAGCCACACAGGTGCCCCAAGATTTTATTTTTAAATAATCTGTATACCCAGTGTGGGGCTCAAACTCAGAAACCCAAGATCAAGAGTCGCATGTTCTTCCAGCTGAGCCAACCAGGTGCCCCATCAGCTTGTCGGTTTTTACCAAGAAGCTAGCTGGATTTTGATAGGGATTACATTGAATTAGAGATCAATATGGGGAGTGTTGCTATCTTAACAATATTAGGACCTTTTTAAAAAATGTTTTTAATGTTTATTTATTTTTGAGAGAGAGAGAGCGAGAGCGAGTGGAGGAGGGGCAGAGAGAGAGGGAGACACAGAATTCAAAGCAGGCTCCGGGCTCCGAGCTGTCAGCACAGAGCCCAAAGCAGGGCTCGAACTCATGAACTGCGAGACCATGACCTGAGCCAAAGTAGGACACTCAACCGACTGAGCCACCCAGGTGCCCCAACAATATTAGGACTTTTCATCTTCAACATGGAATGTTTTTCTGTTTGTTTAGTCGTCTTCAGTTTCTTTAAACAATGTTTTATAATTTTCAGTTCCTTGAACTCTGTTTTTAAAATTATTCCTAAGTATTTTATTCCTTTAATGTTTTCTTAATTTCATGTTCAGATTTTTCATTGCTAGTGTATAGAAATTCAATTGATTTTTGTCTGTTGATCTTATATCCTGAAACTTTGTAGCACTTGAACTCTGATAGTTTTTTTGTGGATTTTTTTTATTAAAAAAATTTTTTAACGTTATTTATTTTTGAGAGAGAGAGACAGAGTGTGAGTGGTGGAGGGGCAGAGAGAGAGGAAGACACAAAATCCAAAGCAGGCTCCAGGCTCTGAGCTGTCAGCACAGAGCCTGATGTGGGGCTCAAACTCACAAGCTGTGAGATCATGACCTGAGCTGAAGTCGGACGCTTAACTGACTGAGCCACCCAGGCTCCCCTTTTTTTATGGATTTCTTAAGATTTTCCAAATACAAGATTGTGTCTTCTATAAATAGAGATCGCTTTACTTTATCCTTTCCACTCTCAATGCCTTTTATTTCATTTTCTTTCCTAATTGCCTTGGTTAAAACCTCTAGTACAATGTTGAATAGAAGTGGCAAGAATAGAATTGTCTTATTGTAAAGCATGATTTTGATTCTTATTTCTAATAAATTTCAGACTTTGGTGATAGTTCAAATTCCTTTGACCTTCTGTGTGATCTTATTTGGGAATCTAGAAAATGAACTTTCTGAGAGCACTTTCTGTTGCTATTTTTTTCTATATGGCTGGAAATGAATAGATTTTTGTTCCAAAATAAGTGTTTATCAGTAGTCAGTTACCTTGGTTTTTCGTGCATAAATCTAAAATGTTACTGTTATTTTCTGCCTACTAAAGACCTACATTATAGATCCAACTCTTAAAGATAATGTATAACATGTGTCTGGTCCTACAGAGTTTATTTTGAGGTTACTCAGGATAAAAAGCAAACTATAGTTCTAATACACTGATGAAAATGAAACATCGACATTGTGGGATGAGCCCCGTGGTTCCCTTATTCTTGTCAAGAGCCATTTTTGTAGGGGAGATTTCATTCTTTTTTATGGGTGAATAATATTCCACTGTATTCATATACTATTCTTTATCCATTCCTCTACTGATGAACACTGAGGCTGCTTCTGTAATTTGGCTATGTAAATAATGCTGCAATAAACATAGGGGTGCATGTGTCCCTTTGAATTAGTGTTTTTGTACTTTTTAGGTAAATACCCAGTAGTGCCATTACTGGATTGTAGGCAGTAGTTTTTAACTTTTTGAGGAACCTCTATACTGTTTTCTCCAGTGGCTGTACCAGTTTGCATTCCCACCAGCAGTGCACGAGGGTTCCTTTTTTTCCACATCCTTACTAACACTTTGTTTCCTGTGTTATATTTTTATTTCTATTTTTTTTTAAGTAATCTCTATGCCCAACATGGGGCTCAAAGTCATGACCCCAAGATCGAGTCACATGCCCAACCAACTGAACCAGTCAGGTGCCCCATCTTGTATTTTGATTTTAGCCATTCTGACAGGGGTGAGGTGGTATCTCATTGTAGTTTTGATTCGCATTTCCCTGATGATGAGTGATGTTGAGCATCTTCTCACATGTCTGTTGGCCATCTGGATGTCTTCTTTGGCGAAATGTCTGTTCATGTCTTTTGTCCATTTTTTAATTGGATGATGATGATGATTATTATAGTATTGAGTTGTAACAGCACTTTATATATTTTGGATATTAACCCTTTATCAGATATGTCATTTGCAAATATCTTCTCCCATTCAGTAGGTTGTTTTCTTGTTTTGTTGATTGTTTTCTTCACTGTGAAGAAAACAGCATTTTATTTTGATGTAGTCCCAACAGTTTATATTTACTTTTATTTATTTTTGTCTTTCCTCAGGAGACCTAGCTAGAAAAGTGTTGCTACAGCTGATATCAGAGAAATTGCTGTGTGTGCTGTCTTGTAGGATTTTTATGGTTTCAGGTCTCACAGTTAGGTCCTTGATCCATTTTGAGCTTATTTTTGTGTATGGTGTCAGAAGGTGGTCCAGTTTTATTCTTTGGCATATAGTCCTGTTTTTCCCAACACCATTTGAAATATTCTTATATTTTAAAATAATCTTTTAATCTGGAAAAATCATTCTCACCAAAATAGGCTATAGTTTCTGACCCCCGATCTATACTTTTTCTGAAAATACATTTTGCAAATCATTAACTCCACTAGATGATCTTTGAAAAAAAGGATTCCGTGGTTAATAACTGGGCAAGTGTTGATAGCCATATCATTATCTTGGAGATTAATAAAGGTCATTAGCATATTAAAGTCCTTCTGTATAGAGAAGCTTTTTTCTTCTTGGAGCTTTGTGGGTTTGTGGTGTGTGTGTGTGTGTGTGTGTGTGTGTGTGTGTGTGTGCGCATTACCTACTTATATTCAATAGAACTAGTTTTATAGAACGCATGCCTATAAGGGATTTCTAGATTGTCTCCTGATCATGATTTATAATTAATCAAACATGTTTTTCAGTTGTTTTCCTCTAAACTCGTTACTTTTGTCTATGCCTACTCAAAAGTTCATTTGAAAATGTTTATATGACTGGATTGTGAGTTTGAAATTTAAACATGTAAAAAGAACTAGAGTATCTGATTTCTCAACAGTTTTCTCTGTTACCATTTTATGATTTCTGCTCTTTTTTTATTTCCTCTTAACCAGGAAAAGTGGGTTGAAGTTGCTTCGATGAAAGTGCCTAGAGCAGGCATGTGTGTTGTGGCAGTTAATGGGCTTCTGTATGTTTCTGGAGGTCGATCTTCCAGCCATGATTTCTTGGCCCCAGGTACCTTGGACTCTGTTGAAGTTTATAACCCTCATTCAGATACATGGACAGAAATCGGTAACATGATCACCAGTCGTTGTGAAGGTGGTGTTGCTGTACTATGAAATATAAAGCATAAGGGAGCACAAGAAACATTTTGAAAATAAAATGTTTGCAAATCACATATGTATTTGGTGATAGGACCCTCTGATTCTGTTGAGTTTTCCATGTATTTGATAGGTTAGATGACTAAAGAATGATTTTTCTAAGAATTTGAGTGAGAGGAGATATGGAACATATCCTAAATTAATAAAGAACTCACACAAATTTGTTAAGCTTACCAATAGCAATGCTGTTTTTGCTCTAGAATTTTCCCCTAAGGGAAGAGTCCTAATTGTAAAAATGATTTGCTAGAAGCTTCTTGGCTAATAGCCCCTTTAGCTGTTTCTCCGGGGCAAGCCAAGCTGTAACATGACCCTTATGTGATATAAGAATTTTAGTGAGACAGTTTAAAGATGTCTGTACATTCATGATTCAGTCTATAGCACAATTTTCCATGGCCATAGTTGAACCTACAGAGAAAAGCCAATGAAACAACTCCCTACTTTCATTTGATGCCAGGAGTTTTCAATAGCCCCAGACTTTTTATTAGCAGCAGATACACTGGGAGGGACATGTGGGAAATATCTAGCTATCTGTATAGATGTTTATATAGATTGATACATTTTTGCCTATTGTTCACAGGGTTAAAAAAGCTTTTGTTCACTTACATTTTTTGTCTTAATGCTGAAAATGCAAGTGAGGAATTACTAGGAGGTTCTTAGTGATAGTCCATTAGTGCAATTGGATAATATAATGGGTAACAGAGCCTAGTGGGAGGTTAACACCTATTTTCTAAATAGTTCTTAGTTTGGCTTTGGGAAGAGGGAATTTTATTACACCATCAACCTTGGTAAAGCTTACTTGTACTTGAGCAAGCCTAAGTATGAACTTAGTACAAAGCCTACTGCCTGGCTTGGAAAAAGTGGAATTGTAGGTACCTATGAAGCTTTTATAGACATTGTTAAGTTAAAGGACTCTGATCCAAAACTGCTTCTCAGAACTTTTCATTTTTCACCTGAGAAACATTCTAAAGAATGTTTTCTGTCCAGTTCTGAGGAACATTCTTTGTGTACATGATCATTATTTTATTTATTTCCACTAGTCGTTTGGAACCATACATATTAAAGGTCTTGCATATATTTACGTTTACCTAGTGATTCCAGGATTTGATTTGTATATCCCTGATTTCCCTTTTTCTTTACTAAAGTTCTTCAGGGTATTGTTAACAGGGATCAGCAGCTTATTTAGATACACAATCTTTGGTAAGCATTAAAGACTCAGCACTCATATCCAAAATATTTGGATTGGCCCACAAGGATACTTTCTTCTATAACTTAACCATGTGCATGTATTAAGAAAAGCCCAAGTAGTGCTGACACAAAGCTCTGTGTCCCTTTCTTTGGGGTATCCTGAAAGTCTGAAGTGTCATAGATGCTTGGCTGAGATGTATAAAATGTCAAGGAATGAAGTATCAAGATCATTTGTAAATTATTGAAGCTCTAATTTATGTGCCTTTAATATTTCTAGTTATAGAAAATCTGCATTCTGGTTCAAAAGAGATTTAAAAAATACTACTGTAATTTAGTTCTCATTATTGCCTGGTGCCAAACTAAAATGGCACTGTGAGGGAGGCATTTTGTATTGTGGTGGCAGAAACCTGTCAAGACAATCCATGTTTGGGCTTAACAGGTCCAGACAATCTCTGTAAATAGATAATTGTAAAAATGCTTATTATTTTTTGGGTAATGACACTGTTTTAAAAATAATGTACTAATAAAGTATGTTGATTTTTGCTTTCCTTGTATTACTTATAACTTAGTTTATTAGTGGTGTTCCTGGATCACCACCAAACTAATAGGATTGACCAAGTTTTTTAGTGTTTTGTTTTACCTTTAGGGACTTGCACATTTAGTTCTTACATTTAAATCTGTTTTCTGAGCAGCTGTTAATGTGATCTTCCTTCAAAATATTTGACAATCTTGGAGCACCTAGGTGGCTCAGTTGGTTGAGTGTCTGACTTCAACTCAGGTCATGATCTCATGGTTCATGAATTTAAGCCCTGCATCGGGCTCTGCTCTGACAGTGCAGAGCTTGCTTGGGATTCTTTCTCTCTATGCCCCTACCCCGCTTGCTCTCTGTCTCTCTCAAAATAAATAAACTTAAAAAAAAATTTTTTTTATATTTGACAATCTAATATACTTCAAGACGTCCTGTGCAATGTAAAGTTGGATGTACTTTAAAATCAGTTAAAAAAAATTTTTTTTAATATTTGAGAGCGAGCGAGCTCAAGAGCACATGAGTGGGGGAGGGGCAGAGAGAGAGGGAGACACAGAATCCAAAGCAGGGCTCAAACTCATAAACTGTGCATCATGACCTGAGCTGAAGTCTGACACTTAACTGATGAGCCACCCAGGTGCCCCTAGAATCAGTTTTCTTAAAGAATCATACACTGTAATTCACTTGCAAAGTGCATTTGCCTGCCTCGTTTATTGAAATTGGGCAACTAACTTAAGTGACTTGCCCCTATTCTGAAAGATGAATTTGAGATCAGAGAAGTTTTAATTTGTGCAGTCCTCATGTAATTTAGAAGCAGTTTCCTCACCAAAACACTGTGAGTAGAATCTGAGAAAGAGCTTCTAAAGTGTAAGGTTTCTTTTCTTTAGTGTCAGACTGTAGGTAACATATTCTCTGCATTAATAAAGAAGGATTGTGTGGTTTTATTGGTAAGATTCTCACTGATCAGAACAAGGTCTAGCTCTGTGGTATTATATTTGTTTGCTACGGCTGGTGTAACAAAGTACCACAGAAGTTTAAACAAAACTTATTGTCTCATAGTTTTGGAAGCTGGAAGTCTAAAATCAACTTGTTGGTAGTTGGTTCCTTCTGAGGGCTGAAAGGAAGGCATGTATTCTAGGAATCCTTGGAATGTGGATGGCCACCTTCATGTATACATGGCAATTTTCCCTGTATGCATGTTTATCTCTAAGTTTTCCCTTGTTATTAGAATACTGGTAATAAAAAAAGAATGCTGGTAATATTACATTACAGCTTACTCGTATGCCCTCATTTTAGCCTTATTACCTCTGTAAAGACCCTGTCTCCAAATAAGGTCACATTCTGAGATATTGGGGCTAGGATTTCAACACACAATTTATGAAAATCAAGTTAACTAATATTTGAATACATTATCCAAAGATAACATATACCAGGTTTATATTCTTTAAGTTTATTGATTTATTTTGAGAGAGTGAGCAAGCAGGGGAGAGGCAGAGAAAGAGGGAGAATCACTTGCAGGCTCTGCACTGCCAGCAGAGCCTGATGTGGGGCTCAAACTCACAAACCATGAGATCATGACCTGAGCTGAGATTCAGTCAGACACCTAACCAACAGTCACCCATGTGCTCCTACTGATTTATAGTCTTCTGCCAATTAAATTGTTTTTCCTTTTTTTAGAAGACAATCTCAAGAGACTGTTTTCAAGTTAGAACCTAAAGTGTTGCTTCTGTTTTTAAAACAGCTTCTGAGTTGTGTAAAACTAGATCACCCTGCTTGATAGAACATCAAGATGGCTCCAGCTTTACTTTTCCTAATTTATACATACTTGTGACTTTATTTAAAAAATTTTTTGACCAGCTGATGATATTTGAAGATGGGGTTGTGTCTATAAAAATTGGATACAAACTGGAAAATGTGTCCAGCTTTTCTTTGAATATGGCTTTCCCCTTATGATACTGCTCCCTACTGACTTTTAGAGCCACAGATCCTTTCAGCTCATATAACTAGATTATACCAGATAAAATGAGCTTGGAAATGCAATTCTCAGGGCCAATTGCAATGACAACCCCACAACGGAACCACCTATTATTTTCAAACTATCATGGATACAGAGTTTTCCTCTTATGGGAGAATATGCATGTCTTTTTTCAATGATCATAAGGCTCTAGCAAAAAGGATTTTCATTTTTATCATTTTATATATATTTTTTTTCATTTTACGTTTTTCAAAACAAGTAAAACATTAAAATGTTATGTATAATTCATACACACTGAAAAATGTAACCTAAAGTGAAAATGACTTGTTAGGGATTTTCAAACTCTTATCAAGTAATTCCTAGGAAATAAAGATTTCTAGAAATGAAAAAAAAAAATCTGTGAATAAATAACCACTGATGGGGAACAAAAGCTAAACAGGAGAAGAAGAAAAAGGTGATGCCAAAACACAACTTTATGAGGCTTGTAGCCAACATGCTAACATTATCTACAAAGTAGTTTTTATATTTATTCTACTTGACCAGGCTTCTTGAGTCCTTTCTCTGGATAAATATCTTTAACTAGTAAAGTGATTACAAATGAAAGCAAAGCCACTAAAGTGACTACTATCTTAAGGACTTTGAACCAGTTGGGATAATGTGGCAAGAGAAAAAGTTCAATGTGTAATGCTATCCCCAAACCTATTATTACTGTGACTATAGCTTCACTGAGTCTTTCAGAAATAAGGAAGGCAAACCATGAAAACAGAAGAGGAGGCGTACTACTAGCCAAACTGAGGAAGTCTGGTTTGGCTGTATTATCTTCTGGCAGAGCAAAACCCCATTTGATCCCTCCCAAGAAAGATAGGAAACTGGCTCCATAAGCCATCTGAGTAAAAGCTAATAAGGGGATATAAGTCTTTGCCATCACCATGACCAGTGGTGGAGCAACAAAGGGGATTACTCCTGCCAGGATTATGTATAATAGTGGCTTTGGGCTTTCAAGCAGGAAAGTTATGGTGCCTGGTGGCTTGGTTGGAAGGACTTCTTGCTTCTGCTGCTTCTTAAAGCTGCATGGGGAAGTATGATAGTATTGTGTCTTGTTCATATACACTGGAAATGATGAGAAAAACCAAGGCCCTGGCAACAAAGGGGAAAAGTTTTGCTGGAGACATGTCTTGAGAGAAAGTGTTTCTATTCTGCTGGCTCCTAGTCGGAATGTGAAAGGGTACTTCAGCATCTAAAGAGAAAACAGAACCAGTAGACAAAAACAAATTTTAAAATAATAGCAATTTCTTAGTTAATCCCAAACTGAAACAATATAAAAACAAACCATCTCCTTTCTATTAGTACATCAAACTTACAAAAAGATTGTACTATAGGGTGATGTTAATGCTAGCTAAGGCTAGCAAATAGTGATAAAACATGCAAAAGAAACTGAATAGAAACCTAGTGATGTATTTTTTCCTACCACTAACCTTATCCCATGAAAGGAGTATCTGAAAGAGAAACAGGTAAAGAGTACACCTTTAGGATCTGGCATTTTAAACTGCCTCTTCTATTTATAACTTGCAAAAGAAGCAGTGTTAATTACTGTGGGAATGCTATTTTATATTGATAAAGCAATCTACCTTCCAGTTTAGCTTTATAGAAACTATACTTTCCATCGCTCCATTCCTTCCTACACGTCTCTGCCTACTTTTCTCTGTAGGGAACCCATCTTTCAAAATTCAGCATGAAGCATTCCCCAGTCTGAATTAATGCTCCTATAACTATGTAAGTATCTTCTGCACACTCCCATTATAATTCTCACAGTGAATGTAAATTATGTGTTTGTCTCCATATACTTGAGAGTCAGAACCATATTTTTTCCTTTGTCTTCAAACAAACAAAAAAACTCCCCAGTGCCTTTCATGGTCACAGCCAAAATAAAAACCTTTCCTGCTGATTCTGTGCTTTAGTGAGCAGATTTCAGACTTCAACTAGCTAATAGATGAACAGTGACTCAAAAAGCATTGAATGAAAGAAAAAAAAGCTATTTAAGAATCTTGGTGACTCCTCAAAATGCTAGGAATGATTCCATCCTGGAGTTTTTTCTTCCTTTTGTTTGGAATGTTCTTCCCTGAGCTGCTTGCACAGCCTATTCCCTCTCTTCCAACCTATTTTTAAGTACAATCTTAAGTTTATTGTTGATACTCCCTGTTCCCCTTCCCTGTTTTATATTTTTCCAGAGGACTTACCACTTGATATATGAAATAATTTGTTTTACCCACCTTTTCCCGCATCACCTAAATATATAAGGATAAAGATTTTTGTCTTTTTTTTTTTTCACTGCTATTGCCTCAGCGAAGCAGTGCCAACAAAATTTGCCGAATAAACCAACCTTTGAAGATGCCTGAGAAAACTTCTGGATGAAATGAAGCATGCTGGGTCCAATTGAAAGTCTTGCTCAGGAAGATGCCAGGCAGTTCTGATTAATTCATTTTTACAGCTAAGTGGAGGGGCTGAATCAGAAGTATGCTGCTGTGTACAAAACAAGATGTCACTTAATTTTCTTCATTTTATACATATCTTTTTATAAGTAGTAACTCAAGAATTTTACTTTGAAAACAATCATTAACATCTTCAAAAAATCAGTAACACATTAAGTAGATAGATCCTTTTCATCTCTGAACCATTCTTTTATTTTTTATTTTTATTAATGTTTATTTCTTTTTGAAAGAGAGAGCACATGCGAGTGGGCAAGTGAGGTGGGGGCAGAGAGAGGGGGAGACAGAGGATCCAAAGCAGGCTCTACACTCTCAGCGGGGCTTGAACTAATGAACTGTGAGATCATGACCTGAGCTGAAGTCTGGATGCTTAACCAACTGAGCCACCTAGGCACCCCTGAACCATTCTTCTAGCTTTTGCTGTTTGGTGTAACTGAAAAAGTAATGTACAGCGACAGAAGATTTGTATCTTACAAACACCTCTATAATTCCCCAGCTGTTGTGACCTTGCATAAATTGTTTCCTTGAAGTGCAGTTCTCTCATTAAAATGGAAAGTTATAGCTTCTCTGTTCTCTTTTTTCACCTTAGTTACCTATTTTGGGTAGGCATTTACAGTTCCAAATGATGGTAGCAATCAATACAATTTAGCTGTGAACCAAGCACTGTAACTATGTGTTTTATATGCATTAACTCATTTAATACAACAACGTTATCAACTTAGTGCTGAAAGAACACATATAGCCTGTTAAATTAGAGTGAAGATTTTGGAGTCAATTTGTGCTGGGATCATGGCTCCCCCACTTACCAAGTATGTGACTTTGAACAAGTTATTTAACCTTGTTATGTTGCAGTTCACTCATCTTTGAAATAATTACAAGAACTACATAGGGTCGTTTTGAAAGTTAAAAGAATTAATACATGTAAAGAACTGAGAACTGTCCCTAACATAAAGTAAGCACTCAAAAAGTATTAACTATATTCCCACCTTACACAAGGGGAAATGGTTACAAACCCTGTCTAATATAAGCAGCCAGTAAGTGGTTGAGTGAGAAGATAAATCTAGATCTGTCTTACATGAGTTTCACTCTTAATCAGGAGAATGGGTGTCTAAAAGATCCAAAAACCACATGTGCTACCTAAGTAAACATTTTAATGAACTAATTTCTAGGTTACAGCTCTTAAGGCTGGGTAGAAAAATCCTGTATGCATACCAGTCAATGTTTTCATTCTATAACATAAAGACGGAGGGAGGTAGGTTATCCCGGTCCTACGAATAGATCTTAGATGGCACTTACACCCACTCCTGACTTCAAACACATATATCTGCGGGGCCCACACTCACTGTTGCTCAAAATCACCTGCGTAAGAGCTTTCCGGACCACCCCCACTTAAAATCTCAATGCTCTTTTCACTTTCGGGACTCCCTATGCACTATGACCATGTGATTTCCAACTCTTGGTTGTTAAAGGGAAAGAGTAATGGCCTAAACCCCGGGGACGGCAACTGATGAGGAAATGAAGGGCAAAGAACCAAGGGTTAATCCGCTCAATTTAGGTGAAAACGGACGGTATTTCCACTGCCCCAGAGGGAAGACTTGCAGACTGCAAAGCCTCAGAGTGAACATTTGAGAGAAGTGTGTGGACGAAAGGATCCTCGGGAAACTGCCCCACAGTGCTCGCGGCTTTGATTTACTCTCAACCCTTGGTGACCCCATTCCCAATCTGCACCCTGTGGCAGTCGCCCTGCTACTTACTTGCCACCTTGGAATCAGGAGATGTAAATAAAGCTGAGCCGCCAGAATAGCCAGGTAGTCAGGAAAAGGCAACTTCCGGCACGTAGGTGGTAACAGTCCCTCCCCACTTCCTGAGAAGGGGCGGGTTGGGGAACAGTCCGGGTGGGAACTTGACCGGCGCTGAACTGGTTCCCATGCCAGGCTTTCCATCTTGGGTTATTATTTTAAATCTTAACTCTGGAAGCCAGCTTTTGAAGTCTGTAGGATGCCTGAATGGTCTTTCTTTTAGGTTTCCCAGCCAGCAGAATCTGCCCCTCCGAGTTCGGGAAGGTAGAGTGTAACTACTGAAACAATGACAAGTGATAGTGGTAGGAGAGATTTGGAGTCTAGGTCGTGTGACTTGGCCAAATTGTTTGCCATCCCTGGAACTCATAACAGGGTTTCTAGGATCGATGGGCCACATCTTACAATGTATTAGGGTCCTGAACTACTAAGAAAAACAAAACTGTTTTTATTTCCATTCTCGTTGCTTGGACCTGGAAACGTATTAAGAAATAAAGAGTATGGGGGCGCCTGGGTGGCTCAGTTGGTTAAGTGTGGGATTTCGGCTCAGGTCACATCTCCCGGTTTGTGAGTTTGAGCCCCACGTCGGGCTCTGTGCTGACAGCTTGCTTGGAGCCTGGAACTTGCTTCGGATTGTCTCCCTTTCTCTCTGCCCCTCCCCTGCTCACACTCTGTGTGTCTCTCAATAATAATAAAGATTTTTTTAAATTATTTTAAAAAAGAGTACAAGGGGCAGGACTTTTGCTTCCCTGAAAGGTATGGTGATAAGAGCATTGGTTTGGGTTGATCTGAAAAGTTAGATCATTCTTTGTCACCCTCTGTTTTAATTTTTATTTATCAGCTCTGTGACCTTGGACAGTCTCGTGTCTTCTCTGGGCCTCCATTTCAGTCTATCAAAGGAGACAGCGCCGAGCAATTTGAGCGTTCATCTGAAAACAATAGAGCTGAAAGGGCCCACGCTGGCCGCTTCCTCCAATGCCTCAGGACTCTAGGTAATCTAGCTTCCCGGCTGCTTAGCGTCCTGTGCAGGGTGGGCCCATTGCGAATTCTTCGTAATAATAACCGCTTCTAATCGCGATAGGCTTTCACTTTTATTTCCTTCTGTCATGGCAGCGCCGCCCCTTCCAGTAGTGCGATATCCAATGAGGCTTTGGGTCGGAGAAACAACTTCTCCACCCAGGCATAGGAGCAGGCTCCGGACAGAAATACGCCCTGCGCTGGGCCAAGGCCGTGACGCCAGACATCGGGCGGAACTACCACTCCCAGCGGGTATAGCGCGTCGGGACCAGCCGCGCAGGCCTCAAGAGCCGGGCGGTGTGGCCCGCTGGGGGCTGAAGTCTTAACGACGCGCGCACTGGAAAGAGTGGAAGGTGGGAAGGGTCGGAAAACACGGGATCCTACGAAGCCGGTTTGCTAGTACTTGTACGGGTAGTTTGGGGACGCGAGCATGCTCAGAAGTGGGGTACGGGAGGACGAAGGGGCGGGGAAAAACAGTACACACATACACACCCACCCACCGACTCATTCACACGCATCCAGACCCTGGTGTTGGGCCGGGGGATAAGAGAAGGGATACCAAACTCGGCTGGTCTCTCCCTCTCAACCGGCGCGAGGAAGGGCAGAGAATTCAAGTCGGCAGACGGGTGGGGGCACTGTCTCCAGCGGCTGTAAGGGGGGGTTGGGGACCACGCACGGAATAACTGCAGTTCACGCGGCGGAACGTTGGCTGCGTGGGGCGCCGGCAGGGTCACCCGAACAGGGCTCCTGCGCTTGCGCTCCTGTGGGAGGTGCGAGCGGGTGGGCGTGTGCGAGGCGTGGTCGGAGGGGGGAGGGCCCGGCTGGCCGTCGCTCCTCCCCCTCTTGCCCCTCCTGGGCCGTGTGGGCCGGGCAGCCATTTTGGGAAGAGCTTTGTTATGGTTGTGGGCTCTCCACCTTTGCGGGATCAGGAAGCTGGGGACGCGCCCTCAGACGCCGCGTATGCTCCCTATCTGTAGCCCCGCTACTGCCGGGTGAGTAGGGGTTCCGGGAAACGGGCGGTAGGGGATCTTGAGTCGTCCCGGCTCGGGGCTCCGCCCGGTGCCTGACCAACCGGCTGTTGAAACTAGTTGAAGGAGGCTCTCTCACAGGTGGTTGGTATAGGTCGGCCCCGGGAGGGGGAGAGGAGCCGAAGGGCCCGCGGTCCTGTGGTTCGGACGGGGCACTTCCCCCGCGCGAGGAGCTTTGCAGTCGAGTGTTGCAGCGGCTTTGCCCGAGCGCTTCTACTTCAACTTTGGTCTTCGGGTCGGAACGCTCACCTGCGGCTCTCTGGCTCCTCTCCAGGCGTTCCGGCTTGTTGGTGGTTGAGTGGCTTGGTTTACGGGTTTTTTTTTCTCCCCTTCTTAAATTAGAACCAAGGGCTTTTGTTTTCCAGTGAAGGAAAACCTAAGGAGGAAAAAATAGTGTAAGTCAAATGTGGGACCTCTGAGGGGAAAAGAAGAGCTTTAACCACCAGCGTTTCGGTTCTCCGTGGTAGCGAGGTATTTTCTTTGATTTAGATTTAAGTCGATATCCAACACCTACGGATCGCCTCCTCCTCCGAAAAAAAGCTGGTCGATGTTGAAGAGTTTTAACGAGGATTTTTTTTACTGTTTTAAATCTACCTCTCTCCACCCCCATGCAATTCAAAAGAAAGGCTGAATCTAAAATGGCTGTAGCTTGGGAAGTGCCCTAAGCTTCAGTAACTTAAATACATTACCATGTCTTAATTTTTGGTCGTTTCTTCTACGAGGGCAGCAGCTAAATCTTTTGATATTTTGGTCTTCCTGCAATTGGTGTCTTGAAGAGTCCTTGCTAGGTGAAAAGAAAGGTGAGGCTAAAGAAGTTTGCTTACTCCAAAAGTTTACGTAAGAGTGGGTGCGGGTGTATGTGTGTGTGTGTGGTTGCTTATAGTTTTGAAATTGTGCTATGATGGTAATTTTATCAGCCAACTTTGTGCTCTGAGGTTGGTTTGTCATATTTGTTGAAATACTTATTCTTAACTTTGATATTTATTGCTTACCAGGAAAAAAACCCAGCTAATGGTGTGGGTCATGTTTTAGTAACAGAACTCACACATTCCTGAGTAAATCCAGTCCAAAACTAAAGTGATTGGTAGTCTTCAGAAGACTCAGATTGGTAATTTGACGGACTTCTGGAGTTTTCTGGTCTTTTCTGTGTAATACTTGAAAGGAAATCAGAGTGCTCTTAAGTTTGGGACCTTGATTGCAACTCTGTGAGACAACCAGTGAAAACGAACTTTAGATGTGGAGTGGCTGATTGTTGTGCCCTTTCAAACAAAAGGCTGCCTTTTTGTTTGCCCCTCTCCCCCCCCCCCCCCCTTTTTAAGCCATCAGATCCAGTTTAACTGAAAACAAAAAGGCATAGACTGGAAATCAAAAACAGATAACTTCAGTGTTTGGGAAGGTGCTTGAGTTTCAGGTTGCAATTTGCTTAAAAGATAAAATAATAAAAATGCTAATCGTGAATGAGAACTTGGGAATTAACAATAAAATAAGCTGTCATCTTCCTTAAGGAGTCAGTTTCAATTTAACATACTGCATTCTTTTAACACAAAAGAATGTGTTTTGTCAGTGCTCCTAGGATCTTTTTTTGTTTTTAAATTATTTTGGTGATTTTACAAGGAAAACACTTGCAGTGCTCTATAGAAATTACAAGTCAACTGCTTTGTGTTTGGCCATTTGCCTACTGAACCCATAAACTTAGATGCTCAAAATAGTTTGTACATGTTGATGTAAATATTCTTTCAATTGATTCTGTATATAGTATCTTATCAGAGATCTTGAAATAAGGGGGGATGTTAGGAAGCCTTTTTATTTTTTAATGTTTATATATTTTTGAGAGACCGAGACAGCACGAGTGGGGAAGGAGCAGAGAGAGGGAGACACGGAATCCGAAGCAGGCTCCAGGCTCTGAGCTGTCAGCACAGAGCCCAACGTGGGGCTTGAACTCACGAACTGTGAGATCATGACCTGAGCTGAAGTCAGCGTTTAACCGACGGAGGCACCCAGGTGCCCCTAAGCCTTTTTATTTTTAATAAATGGAATCCACGGGTTTTCTCATCAGTGGCTGTTTAAAAGCTTGGCTGAGGGGGGCACATGCAACCATTTTAATAAGTTTGGAATGATAAGAAATCTGGGACACATTTCTGCTTATAATTCCTATCTACTTATTTTTAAAATGTTTAATTTTTTTTTTTTTTTTTTTTTTTTTTGAGAAAGAGAGCATGCACTTGCTGGAGGAGGGGCAGAAAGAGAGGAGAGAGAGAATCCCAACCAGGCTCCCAGCTGCCATTGCAGAGCCAGACTCTGCTGATCCCACTAACTGGGAGATCATAATCTGAGGTGAAATCAAGAGTCGGACCCTCAACGGACTGAGCCACCCAGGCGCCCTCTGCTTATAATTCATTTTTAAATTCTGTTATAGATACAGTACACAATTCTGAATCATACTTTAGCAGATTGCATATCTTTGTTTTATGGTTAAATTGTATGTACTTAGTAACAGTGATAACTAGGCAATCTGTTTCTAAGTCATTGTGCTTCACCATTATGAATGCTGTCTTTACTGGTGAAAATGAGACTATTAGAAAGTTGACAGGCACAAAAATTTTAAAGGATCTCAACTAAAAAAAAAACTTCATGGAAAAGGTAAATTTTGTAGTGGGTTATTTATGGTTTCCCAAATAGATGGGTGGAAAAATCGAGGTACAGCATAGATAATATGTTACCTCATATGTGACTGTAGTTGCCGTTGTCTGGAATTTGGTGTGTTGAGATCTAGCTGTCCAAGTCATTTCTAAATCAGACTCTGATTTTTATTTCCAATTCTAGTGTGCCCAAAACAAAACTGGCTACAACAAACTAGTTAAGTAAAAAAAAAATAGTTGGAGCGTCTGGGTGGCTCAGTCGGTTGAGCGTCCGACTTCGGCTCAGGTCATGATCTTGCAGTCTGTGAGTTCAAGCCTCGTGTCAGGCTCTGTGCTGACAGCTCAGAGCCTGGAGCCTGCTTCAGATTCTGTGTCTCCCTCTCTCTCTGCCCCTCCCCCGCTCATGCTCTGTCTCTCTCTCTCTCTCTCTCTCTCTCTCTCTGTCAAAGATAAATAAACATTAAAAAAAATTATAAAAAAAATAGTTAAGAATGGCTGAACTTTTGTCCACAGGTAATTTTAACTAATAAG
This sequence comes from Acinonyx jubatus, assembly GCF_027475565.1. NCBI lineage: Eukaryota > Metazoa > Chordata > Mammalia > Carnivora > Felidae > Acinonyx > Acinonyx jubatus. Next base: position 35,683,252 of record NC_069381.1, on the reverse strand, counting down.
GTAAAATATTGCTAATGTTTTGTGACTCGAATTTTTATAGATGATTGCAAATATCCCGGGCAAGTATTTAAAGGAATCAAATAGTTATTTTCCTTTACTAAAGCAAACAATCAGCCTTTATTATTATTACTATTTTTTTTTTTTTTTTCATTTCAAGAAATGATAGAGGCTATACTGTGGTGCCAGTTTGGGTGTTCTAAGGTGTTTAGAAATTCCTAAATGACCATAAAATGTCTTGCCACCAAAGAACTTAGTAGTTTAACACATAAGTGGAAAATGTTCATAGGATAACAACATAGAAAGCTGTCTTTCTTAAAGGAGTTGACTTTTAACATACTTACTATGTTTACCTTCCTTTTCTATGATAAAACTGCTTTGCCTTATGTTAACCAGATGTCAGGCTAGAATCACCAGCATGAACAAAGTTTTGGTACACTTTTCTGAGCATTAGGTCTATTTGTGCGGAATACATTTTGTTTTCAGAAAAATCAAATTCATTTAAGTTTGGCTATACTTTAGATTTCAAACTCTTATTTCTGCTGATTGTAAGTTTAAATTTTGTTATATAAAAAATTCTTTTCTGAATGATTGCTATCTTTGAAGTATGTTGAAAAGTTGTTTTGAGGGCTCTTTGGCTAATTAAAAGGTAGAGGTATTCCAGTGTTCCTGCTATGTGTTTATGAATTATTAGCTCTACTTTTTAATTAGTCTTACGAGATATGGTGGGAAGGGTAGTTTATTTTGGGCTTCATAAGCTATGGGTTATAATAGAGTCTAGTATATAACCCAATGTATATAATTCCTCAAAATACTTTTTAATAAATAGATAATCTTATCCCTTCTACAAGTGAGTGTACAGAGGGTCCAAGAAATTACGTAATTTACATAACATAATGAGAGATCTGGATTCAGGCGCCTTTCTCTGATTCTGAAGCTCAGTTTCCACCACATCTGATGCAGAGATGACATGGTGTGGTAATTAAGGGCACCAGTTATACAGCCAGGTTTGAATCTCAGCATCGCCACTTACAGCTTTGTGACCTTGGAGAGTTTAAAGTGAAATTTCTTCTGTGCCTTTTCCTTCCTCTGTTAAATGGGGATAATAGTAATTTCTCGTAGAATTATTGTGGTAAATAATATTTGTAGAGTTCTTAAAAACAGTGCACTTCATGGGGCGCTTGGGTGGCTCAGTCAGTTAAGAATCTGACTTCGACTCAGGTCAAGATCTCAGTTTGTGAGTTCACACTCCACACCGGGCTCTGCGCTGATAGTGTGTGGCGTGTTTGGGATTCTTTCTCCTCTTTCTCTGCCCCTACCCCACTTACGATTGAGCGTTCTGTCTCTCTCTCTTTCAGAATAAATAAATGTTAAAAAACAAAAAAATATATATGTATGTATTTATATATGTATATATATAACAATATTTCATAAGTGTTATATAAAATGTATGAAATTGTCTTTAATGAATGTCCTTTTACCAATCAAATGAAATTTAGTGAAATCTGAACAGAATGTTGCATGCAGAGGTTCTTCTTTTTTTCTTTATTAGGTATTATTTTTCTGTTAACTTTTTAGTTTATCTGAATCAGAATCTAGTTCCCACATACTATAATTGACATTCTTTCAAGCTTCTTAATTTTTATGTTTCTTCTGTGTTCCCCCCCCCCCCTTGCACTTTGTTGAAGTCAGATTATTTGGCACAGTTTGCCACATTTGAGATTTTTCTAATTTCTTATGAATTGGTAGTTGGGTATTGAAGCTTAGATTGAGTTTTGATGCATTGGGAATAAAGAGAAGACTAACTTCATAGGTGATTCTGTGCATTTGGGGATTATTTTTTTCAGGTTCAGTGGTTCTCATATCATTTTCTTAAAATTTGTCTATTGAGTAGCATAGAGTAATTAAATGAGTTATTTGTCCTCCTTTGATATGCATATAAAATGGAGTGTTTCATTTGCCAACTTAATACTAATTTTCCAAGCAGTTTTTTTTTCCTGTCCTTTTTTTCTTCATAGTATGTATTTATGGTGTTGTAAAATTGAGCTGAGTGTGCTGGGTTTGCAGTGGTTTTGTTTTCTAGTTTTGGTTACTAGTGAGTAGTTTTCTCAGTGTATTTGGTTTGAAAATTTTTCTCCTCTTGCTTATGCCCCACTCCCAACCCCCTTAAGCATTTTATTCTTAGCACCTATTGAATGCTCACTATAGGCCAGGCACTTCTTTCCCCACACCCCTAGGGAAAACATCCAGGCATATTCTTTTTTTTTTTTTAATTTTTTAAAATGTTTATTTATCTTTGAAAGAGAGAAAGTGTGTGAGCAGGGGAGGAAGGGGGGAGGAGACAGAATCCGAATCAGGCTCCAAGCTGCTAGCTCAAAACCTGATGTGGGGCTCAAACTCCTGAGATCAGGACCTCAGCTGAAGTCAGATGCCAAAGGGGATGCTAAACTGACTGAGCCACCCAGGTGCCCCCAGGCATATTCTTAACACTACCTGTATTCACCATTTAATCTTTCAACGTTCCAACAGTATCCAAATTACAGATAAAGATTTGAAGCAAAATGAGATGAAGTGATTTGCCCAAAGTTACCCAGCTAAGTACGTGGCAGAACCGGCTAGATACTGTCTGCTCTCTTCTACCTTAAAAGTAATGTTTGGATCGGAAGCCAAGTTTATTCTTCAGAAGAGATTTTAGAAATGCTTATAAGTTGGGGTGCCTGGGTGGCTCAGTTTGTTAAGCATTCAGCTCTTGATTTTGGCTCAGATCATGATTCACAGTTCGTGTGTTCGGACCCCATGTTGGGTTCTGTGGTGACAGCGCGAAGCCTGCTTGGGATTCTCTCTTGTCTTCTCTGCCCCCTTTTCTCTCTCTCTCTCTCTCTCTCTCTCAAAAAAAGAAATGGTTATAGGTAAGATGAACTTGAAGTAAAAATGTGTGTCTTGTGATAGTTATTCACTACTGTTACTTACACCCATCAGTTATAAAAATTATACATCGTTTTATTTATTTATTTATTTATTTATTTATTTATTTATTTATTAACGTTTATTTATTTTTGAGACAGAGAGAGACAGAGCATGAACGGGGGAGGGTCAGAGAGAGAGGGAGACACAGAATCCGAAACAGGCTCCAGGCTCTGAGCTGTCAGCACAGAGCCCGACGCGGGGCTCGAACTCACGGACAGTGAGATCGTGACCTGAGCCGAAGTCGGACACTCAACCGACTGAGCCACCCAGGCGCCCCTATACATCGTTTTTTAGATGTGACAAGTAGTCTTTTCCCTATTAGGGAATTGGAGCCTTTCAGGGTCAGTGTAGCTGCAAGAATTTGATAAAAGTTTATCACTGTTGAATGGCTTGTTTGTTTGTAGCGTAGTTGATACAGTGACTTCTGAAGCAAATGCTATGAAAACATTTTTGCTGTTTATAAAACCTTATGGTTTCAGGTACTTGCATAAATCTAATGCTCTTAATTATCTGAATCTCATAGCTGGCAAATTTTAATGTGTCTGGATTACATTAGGTAATAAATATATTTCTATAATATACTATTATTTGGAACTTTTGTGAGTTAAGAGTGTTTAGTTATGGTTGCAGCAAGTGTTGGTGACCATTGAATGATGCAGTATTGGAAAGGAGATTACTTGAAAAAAGTTAATAAATTTTACTCTTCAAAAAATTTATATTTTGTGAAATTACTTTCAGGAAATGTTTTTTGGAACAGTGAAGCGGAAGGTGGCACAGTGATTAAAGTTTATTACTGATGGGAAAACTGGCAAGATTCCTGTGTTAGACATTCTAATTGGGATTTAAAGTGATCCTTTGTTGTTTTCTTTTGACTGTTTACCGTTTTAACCCCCTTCGTATATAGCCTTTTTGTGAATCTTAGTGGGAGAGGAAGCTGGAAAGGCTGTGTGTATATAACTTGATGCATACACACATATACATACCTACACATACACTTTCTGTCCTGAACACCTGGCAGTTGTCACCCACGTTGTGCAATCACATACACTTGACTGAGGACTTGCATCTGGTGTGAGAGATGCAGAGAAGCAAGGACAGTTTAGAATCCATTCCATTGGCTGGTGGCAGTAGTTGTGGCAGTGCCAGTGGGGGGGGTTTCCTGGGACTCTTCTGTGGTGTGACCTTGGTTGGTAATTTTGACTGCTTAGTTTTACCTTGGTTTCTGCATGTTTGCAAAGTCAAGGAGGCCCTCATTCATTCTCTGAACTCCCAATATATTTCTGATAAACTCCTTTTCTATTTAATCTACCTAAATATAGTTTCTTTTTTTCAACCAAAGACGCTGATTTATAAAATTGGCTAATATAATTTGCTCCTTGTAGATTTTGTTTGTGACTGCCTTTATTTAGGGTAGTCTCCTAACTCCTGAGTGAAAAATTTACATGAATGTCTTTGTTAAAGACAATCTTAGACAAGAATTTTCCCTTTTATCCACTTCCAGGTTTGTTTGTTTTTTTTTATTTTTAACTTTTTTTTTTTTTTTTTTTGGAGAGAGAGAGAGACAGAGTATGAGCTGGGGAAGGGCAGAGAGAGAGAGAAGGAGACACAGAATCTGAAGTAGGCTTCAGGCTCTGAGCTGTCAGCACAGAGCCAGACATGGAGCTCGAACTCACTGCAAAATCTTGACCTGAGCTGAAGTCCAACAACACTTAACCAACTGAGCCACCCAGGCACCCCATATTCACTCCCAGTTTTTAAAAGCAGTAGTTCTCAATCTTTTTAAAATTTAGCTGGAGTAAGGCTTGTGCACTGTGAGTTTATTAAAGCTCCCCCATATGATTTTTCTTTTAAAGATTCTTTTATTATTATAAAAGCAGTACATATGCTGGATAGAATATTAAGAAATAAACATATGCAAAAATAAAAGCGTTCTCATCATCTAGAAATCACTAATGTGACTTTTGGTACACTTTTTCCAGATCTTTCTCTAAGCACATATATGTAGGTTTTTATTTTTAGTTTACGAAATTGAGACTAACTTACACCTTGCTTTTTTAGTTGGTAATACCCACTCTTCATGTGAATAAATGTTCTTTTCCTCTCATATCCAGGTGCTATTTAGATTCCCCCAGTTGATCTAAAGTATAATCATATAGCTAGCTTATTCAGTACTAGTATCTGATCCAAGACCTTGTTGCATGTAATACTTTATAATGTTTTTATTTATTTTATTTTTAATGTTTATTTTTGAGAGAGCGCATGTGTGTGGAGGAGGGGAAGAGAGAGGGAGGAGACAGGATCTGAAGTGGGCTCCAAGTGATAGCTCAAACTCATAAACCAACCGTGAGATCATGACCTAAGTCAAAGTCAAACGCTAAATCACCTGAGCCACTCAGGTGCCCCTGCATGTAACACTTTAATTTCTTTATGTCTCTTTAATCTAGCATACCTTATTTTTCAGTGACACTTGAGTTTGAGACTATCCTGAGAATGGTTTTATACAGTTGCATTCTGTGTTGTCATTTAATTTGTTCCTTTAATTCCTGTATTTTTCTCTGAAGTGTACATGTAGAAACTTGACAGATTAACATCAAAATATTAGAATACATCATAGCTATATCTTGTTCTGCACAGTATTATAAAACACGAGTGGCTCAGTTGGTTAAGTGTCCAACTCTTGGTTTTGGCTCAGGTCATGATCTCATGGTTCATGAGTTTGAGCCCTACATTGTGCTCTGTGCTAACAGTGCAGAGCCTGCTTGGGATTCTCTCTCCCCCCTCTCTGCCCCTACTGTACTTGTGCACTCTCTCAAAGTAAATAAAAAAATTTTTAATAAAAAAATACATATTATAAAATACATAATATCTCATTGACTTATAATGCTAAGGTTGATTTTTGGGTTAAGGTGATAGTTGTCTGGTCCGTATATTAATGATGAGTCTTCTTTTCTTGCAATGAGAAAATACTTTGCATAGTGCACTAAAAGTTCCCAGTCCCTCATCAGTCACCCTAATTTTTTTTAAGTTTATTTATTTATTTTGAGAGACAGAGTGAGCAGGGGAGGGGCAGACAGAGAGGGAGAGAGAGAATTTCAAGCAGGCTGTACACTGTCAGCAGAGAGCCCGATGTGGGGCTTGAACTCAAAAACCACAAGTTCTTGCTTGACCTGAGCCAAAACCAAGAGTCGGATACTTAACCCCATTGTTGTCCTAATTTTTTTTTAAGGCTACTTTATTGAGATACTAATTTACATAATCTGAAATTCACACATTTTATTTTTACATTTTATTTATTTTTAAATGTTTATTTTTGAGAGAGAGAAATAGAGTGCATATGCATTGGGGAGGGGCAGAGAGACGGTGACAGAGGATCCAAAGCAGGTCTCCATGCCAACAGCAACGAGACTGATCAGGGGCTCAGACTCACAAACCATGAGACCACTACCTGAGCCACAGTTGGACATTCAACTGACTTGAGCCACCCAGGTGTCCCTAAAATTCACACATTTTAAATGTACAGTTCAGTGATTTTTTTTTAGTATGTTCATAGAATTGTATAACCACTGCCACTGTCTAATTTTAGAACATTTTCATCACCCCAAAAAGAAACCTCATAACTGTCAGCAATCACCTTGCCCTAAGGCAACCACTAATCAACTGACAACCACTAATCACTAACCCCTCTCTCTGTGGATTTGGCTATTCTGGAGTTTTCATATAAATAGAATTATACAGTATATGGTCTTTTATGTATGACTTTCCTCATTTAGCATAATGTTTTTAAGGTTCATCCATGTTGTACTGTGTATCAGTGTTTAATTTGTTTTTATGGTTGTGTTCTGTTGAGACTGTATTTTGTTTATTCAGTCATCTGTTGATGGGCATTTGAATTGTCACCTCTCAGTGGCTGTTTATTATGAACAATGCTGCTGTGAACATTGAGGTACAAGTTTTTGTGTGAACATATGTTTACATCTTTCTTAGATCTTTTTAGGAGTGTAATTGCTAGGTTATATGGTAATTCTGTTTAACTTTTTGAGAAGCTGTGTTCCACAGTGCTTGCACCATTGTACATTCCCACTGGCAGTTTCTGTTGGTTTTGGTTTTTTACATCCTCAGCAACACTTGTTATTATGTCTGTCTTTTTTATTACAACCATTCTAGTGGGTGTGAAATAGTATCTCGTGGTTTTAATTTACATTTCCCTCATGGCTAATGATGTTAGGCATTTTCTTATGCTTAGTGGTCATTTGTATATCTTCTTTGGAGAAATGTCTATTCAAATCCTTTGTCCACTTTTTAATTGTGTTATTTGTCTTTTCGTTGTTGAGTTGTAAGAGGTTTTTTTTGTTTTTTTTAAATTTTAGAAGTTCAATTGAAGATGTAAAGAATACCTAAGTAAGAGATTGACTATATTCATGATTTGGAAGATTTATCATAAAGATATTTTTCCCATATTGATCTAGATTGACTCATTACTGTTCTAAGCAGTGTCATAACAACCTCCCATTCTATGCTTGTTTTATTTATTTTTTAAATGTTTTTATTTATTTTTGAGAGAGAGACAGAGCATGAGCAGGGGAGGGGCAGAGAGAGGGGGAGACACAGAATCGGAAACGTACTGTAGGCTCTGAACGGTCAGCACAGAGCCTGACGTGGGGCTCGAACTCACGGAGCGTGAGATCATGACCTGCGCCGAAGTCGGACGCTCAACCAACTGAGCCACCCAGGTGCCCCCCCATGCTTGTTTTAAAATATACATGAAAGGATAGTGAGGGCCTTCAATACGGTATATGTATGGGGGAGTGGGGGAGGCCTTGGCCTACTATATATTAAGATCTTATTATAAAGCCATAATAGTTAACACACGAGGTAATAGCATGGGAATAGATAAATAGATCAGTGGAACAGAAACCTGGAAACAGACCCATACATGTATAGAAATAATTTATAATAGAGCTGGCTTTAAGAAGACAACATAGGTAAATGACTACATTTAAATTTAGAACTTGTGTTCCTCAAAAGATGACCCATGAAGTTGGAAAAGATATTTGCAACACTTAGAAGATTGGGATCTATTGTAATTTTCTTACTTCAGATAAGAGAAAGATCAGCCACCAAAGGAGGAATGTTTAAAAGATAAAAATTGGTATTTTACAAAAAAAGGAAACAAAGATATGATAAATAGATTAAAAGATGCAAATGAAGACCAGAGTAAGTGATCATTTTATACTCACCAGCAGAACAAAGAATAACTGCCAGTTTGGCAATATGTAGCTTGGTGAGGATGGGGAACAGATGGAACTCTTAAAATAACCCCTACTGGTGATGTAAATTGCTAACACCTCATTGCAAAGCAGTATGAGATTACCTTGTGAAGGTGAAACTGTACTGCCTTTTGGTCAGCAATCCTTTCACTTATTTATGCACTCATTCAGTAAATATATATTGAGCACTTATGTGCCAGACAGCGTTCTTTGTGCTTGATTCATTGGGTGACAGTTAAAGATAAGTTACATAGGTAATCGTGCTATAGGAAAAAGTTACTTACTAGAATGAAAACAATAAGTTACTTCCCCCCCCTTTTTTTATTAACTTTTATGGATGTGATTTTTCTTTAATTTTTTAAATTAAATTTTAATTCCAGTTAACATACAGTGTTAGTTTCAGGTATACAATATAGTGATTAAGCACTTCCATACAACATCCTGTGCTCATCACAAGTATACTCTTTAAACCCCATCACCTATTTAAATCCATCCCTCCACCCTTCTCTCCTCTAGTAACCATCAGTTCTCTGTAATTAAGAATCTGTTTCTTGGCTTGTCTCTCTCTCTGATTTTCTTCCCTTTGCTTGTTTTTTTGTTTTTGTTTCTTAAATTTCACATGTGTGAAATGATATGGTATTTGTCTTTCTCTGACTTATTTTGCCTAGCGTTATACTCTCTAGCTCTATCCATGTTGTTGCAAATGGCAAGATTTCATTCTTTTTTATGGCTGAATGATATTCGTGTGTGTGTGTGTGTGTGTGTGTGTGTGTATGTGTATATGTATATATATATACACACCACATCTTTTTCTAAGGTTTTATTAAGCAATCTCTATACCCAGTGTGAAGCTCTAACTCACAACCCCAAGATCAAGTCACGTGCTCCACCAGCTGAGCCAGCCAGTCACCCTTATACCACATCTTCTGTATCCATTCATCAGTTGATGAACATTTGGTTGCTTCCATATCTTGGCAATTGTGAATAATGCTGCTATAAACATAGGGGTGCATGTACCCTTTGAATTAGTGTTGCATTCTTTGGGTAAATACCCTCTAGTGTGATTGCTGGATCATAAGGTAGGTTATTTTTAACTTTGTGAGGAACCTCTGTACTGTTTTCCACAGTGGCTGCACCACTTTGCATTCTCACCTACAGTGCATAAGGGTTCCTTTTTCTCCACGTCCTTGCCAACACTTGTTTCTTATGTTGTATTTTTATTTATTTTTTATTAAAGTTTATTTATTTTGAGAGAGAGAGAGAGAACACAAGCAGGGGAGGGGGAAGAGAGAGAGTATCCCAAGCAGGCTCCACACTCAGCGTGATGCAGGGCTCAAACTCCGAAACTGTGAGATCATGACCTGAGTCTGAAACCAAGAGTCAGATGCTTAACTGACTGAGCCACCCAGGTGCCCCTATTTTTATTTTTAAAGTAATCTCTATGCCCAGTGTTGTGAGGTTCAAACTCATGACCCCAAGGTCAAGGGTTGCATGCTCAACCAACTGAACCAGCCAGGTGCCCTGTCTTGTATTTTGATTTTAGCTATTCTGACAGGAGTGAGGTGATATCTCATTGTAGTTTTGATTTGCATTTCCTCATGTGTCAGCCATCTGGATGTCTTTGGAGAAATGTCTGTTCATGTCTTCTTCCAATTTTTTAATGGGATTTTTTTGTTTTTTTGAGTATTGAGTTGTATAAGTCTTTCTATATTTTGTACAGATGTGATATCGAAGAATGCCATACATGGTTTGTTATATCATATTGCCACTCACTTCTTTGAACTCTTTAAGTTGTTTACCAAAAATCGTTTCATAGTCTGTCATCAAAAGTTATTTTTAGTGATCTTTTAGCTGAGAACTAGGTTATATCTTTTTTTCAATTCTGTGGAATATAGGCATACCTTGTTTTATTGTGCTTCACAGATACTGTGTTTTTTCCCAACTGAAGATTTGTGGCAACCTTGTGTTGAGCAAGTTTTTTGGTGCCACTTTTCCAACAGGATTTTCGTGTCTCTGTCAGTTTGGTAATCCTCGCCGTATTTCAGAGTTTTTCATTATTATATTTGTTATGGTGATCTGTGATCAATGATCTTTGCTATTACTATTGTACTTGTTTTGGGGGACCACTAACTATGCCCATACAAGAAGGCTACCTTAATAAATATCTGTGTTCTGACTGCTCCCCTGTTTCTTTCCTTCTCAGGCAGAGTTCCTATTCCGAGACACAACAATGTTCAAATTAGGCCAATTAATAACCTGCAATGGCCTATAAGTGTCCAAGTGAAAGTAAGAATAACAGGTGTTTCACTTTATTATTATTTTTTTAATCTTTATTTTGAGAGAGCACATCCACACGAGTGGGGGGGCGGCGGCAGAGAGAGAGAGAGAGAGAGAGAGAATCACACTCAGTGTGCAGGGCCTGCTTGGGATTCTCTCTCACTCTCTCTGCCCCTCGTCCCCGCTTGCATGCTCTTGCTGTCTCTAAAGTATAAAATAAAATAAATATTTAAATCAATAGCTAGAAATGATTAAGCATAATGAGGAAGGCATGTCAAAACCCAAGATAGGCCAGAAGCTAGACCCCTTGTGTCAGACAGCCAAGTTGTAAATGCAAAGGAAAAGTTCTTTAAGGAGATTAAAAGTGCTACTGCAACAAACACCTGAATGATAAGAAAGTGGAATGGCCTTATTGCTGGCATGGAGAAAGTTTGAGTGGTCTAAATAGAAGATCAAACCAACCATAACACTCCCTTATGCCAAAACCTAATCCAGAACAAGACCCTAATTCTTTTTTTAATTAAAAAACAATTTTTTTTTTAACATTGATTCGTCTTTGAGAGACAGAGACAGCATGAGTGGGGAAGGGGTAGAGAGAGGGAGACACAGGATCCGAAGCAGGCTCCAAGCTCCGAGCCGTCAGCACAGAGCCTGACGGTGGGGCTCAAACTCAAGAACTGCGAGGTCATGACCTGAGCCGAAGTTGCATGCTCTACCGACTGAGCCACCCACGTGCCCCGACCCTAATTCTTGCAGAAGAAAAGTTCAAAGCTAGCAGAAGTAGTCATCTCCATAACAAAGTACAAGGTGAAGCAGCAAGTGCTGATGCAGAAGCTGCACCTACATCCAAGGCAGGACCCTCCACCAGCAAAAAGATTATGACTGGTTGAAAAATCATGACGGGTAGCATTTTTAGCAATAAAGTACTTTCAATAAGCTATATGTACATTATTTTTTTGGACATAATACTACTGCACACTTCATAGACTACAGTATATTGTAGACAACTTTTATTAAAAAGTTTATTTATTTTTGAAAGGAGGGAGGTGGGGAGAGGATCCCACACAGGCTCCACACTGTCAGTGCAGAGCCCCATGCAGCTCTCTCAAACTGTGAGATCATGACCTGAGCCGAAATCAAGAGTCAGATGCTTAACTGACTGAGCCACCCAGGCAACCCTAGTGTAAACAACTTTTATGTGCACTGTGAAACCAAAAAATTCGTTTGACCAGCTCTATGGCGATATTTGCTTTATTGCGTGGTCTGGAACTGAATCTGCAATATCTCCAAAGTATGCCTGTACACAGATTGTAAACAGATTGTGTGTTCAATGATTTGTTACCCAGTCATTACATTTCTCAGTTTCTAAAAGGTAGACCCAAAAACCTTTACTAAAGAAGACTTACCAAATGACTATAAAGGAGTTTTGTTTATGAATCTAAAATTAAACACAAGATTGGTTAAAAGGTAGATACTGAGTATTTGTGGATTTTTCCCATTGAGTATTAAAAAATTATATTAAAGCCGAAGCAAGCACTAGAAATAGAAATTTAATGGTTGAAGATGTGCTTATAATTATGCTTTAGAATTAAAATGGGATGTCAGCATCTGAGAGAGAGAAATTATTGGAATTAAATGAAGTGTATTTTGTTGTTTATAAGTTTAAGGCATTATATCCTAGATTGCATTTCAGAAACAGTTGTCCTCCCTAATGTGTAGATGTAGGTGTTCTGTTTTTAAGAGTATAATTTATTTTGCTAGGAACTTTTTTAAACAGTATAATTCACAAAGTCACTTTAAGCAAATAACTATATGGTAGGAATGAGTATGCGTCATTTATGACAGTAACAAAAGATTTGCACTTAAAAATGAATATAGATTTGGGGTGCCTCGGTGGCTCAGTCAGTTAGGTGTCCGACTTTGGCTCAGGTCATGATCTCAGGGTTCATGAGTTTAAGCCCCGCATCATGCTCTGTGCTGACAGCTCAGAGCCTGGAGCCTGCTTCGGATTCTGTGTCTCCTTCTCTCTATGCCCCTCTCCCTCTCACACTCTGTCCCTCTCCCGCTCTCTCTCTCTTTCTCAAAAATAAACACTAAAAAAAAAAAAAAGGTAATGTAAACCTTAACATGTGTTTGTATTTCTTTTTTAAAAACATGTTTTCAAACTTTATGTTCCTTTTATTCAAATATATAACATTGATCTCTTGGAAGTAAATTTGGACCTTTTCAGTAGCTTGGAATCATGTGAAATGTGAAACTGGGACACGTTCTTAGTGTAGCTTAGACACAGTTTTAGGCACAGTATGAGTCCTTGCCGAGTTTCACAGTAGATTCATTTTCCCAGCATGCTTTACAAGGAGTATTGCTGAGTCTGTTACCTACATGAAATAATGTTCTATATCTTACCCACATTCTCTGTGCTCTCAGAACCAAGGCATTCTTTCATAATAGGGACCCAAGAGACAAGGCCATTAAACAGAAATTCCTGTCATCACACTCAACAATCAGAATACTCCCGACATTAATCAAAAGATTTTTTATTTTTCTTTTTAATACACTTAAGGTAATACACCACAGTAAGATGGGTGAGAAGAACACTTTTGAACCAGGGAGATGGGAAAAAAGAACCAACATGATGCCTTGATTATAGGTGCCGCCTTAGGCAGAACAGTTTTAAAGAAGTGAGCATATGGAAGTAAAAAATAGGGAGGTTCCCTTCAAACTCTTCCAAGTCTACTACCCCTTTTAGCCAGTCTTTTGGCATAATCCTGATAATCTTTTTTTTTTTTAATGTTTGTTTATTTTTGATAGAGTGCGAGTGGGGGAGGGACAGAAAGAGAGGGAGACAGGATCAGGATTCAGTGGCACTATCAGCCGAGACTCTAATGGTGGGCTGGAACTCGTGAACTGCCATGACCTGAGCCAAAGTCAGGCACGTAATTGACTGAGCCACCCAGGTACCCCTGTAGTTTTATTAAGATGAGGAACCATGTGCTTTCTAGCCACATTTCATTATGTGGTTTTTTTCTTATCACAGAAACGTATTTTTTAAGTCTTTCAGTTTTGCTAGGATGCCAGGCTCTACTGACACAGACAAATAATGAGAGGAGTACAAAAAGAAAGACAAAAACCGCTATATTTAAGTTAAAATCCTTGTTTGGTACATTTGCTCCATTAGACTTTAAGGAGCTTGTTTTATTTTTCTAATTTTAGGAATTTTTTTTTTATTTTTTATTTATTTATCTTTTTACATTTTTGTTTATTTTTGAGAGGCAGAGAGAGACAGAGTGTGAGCGGGGGAGGGCCAGAGAGAGAGGGAGACACAGAATCCGAAGCAGGCCCCAGGCTCTGAGCTGTCAGCACAGAGCCCCACGCGGGGCTTGAACCCACGAACCGTGAGATCACGACCTGAGCCAAAGTTGGACACCCAACCAACTGAGCCACTCAGGTGCCCCTAATTTTAGGAATTATTTTATGACTGGAGACTAAGAGCCGCAGTGTAGGTGCACCTGGGTGTTTCTGTAGGTTAAGTGTCCAACTCTTGATTTCAGCTCAGGTCATGATCTCGTGGTTGTTAGATTGAGCCCCACGTTGGGCTCTGTGCTGATCATGGAGCCTGCTTAAGATTCTCTAACTCTCTCCCCTGCTTGTGTGCTCTTTCTCTCTCTCAAATGAGTTAATTAATTAATTTTTTAAGAAGATCCACAGTGTAATGCAGAAGGCAGTGAAGTTAGAAGGCTTGATTCCAGGCCTGACCTAGCTGCTTATTAGATGTGTTACCTTGGATAAGTCCCTTAACATTTTAGAGCCTGCCTCAGTTTTTTGTTGTTGTTAACCTCTGGAATGGATGGCTTCCCTGATGTCCGTGGGAGGAAGGAGCAAAAGGATAAAGTGAATGTTAGGAGTGACATAGATCAGTGTTTTATTTTAAGAATTCTTCCCGAATAGGAGTAAATAATGTATCTGGCTTTGTATTTAGTTTAATCCATCCTTTGACTAAGAATCAGTGTAATGTGTTTCTCATTTTTAATATTTGGTTTATTCTTCAAAGCAACGTGTGAAATAGCACAGCTTTCATTTAGAGATAAACTGGGAGCTACTCATCAGATTTTGGAATTAGAAGGACATCTGTGTTCAGAGTTGGCGTTTGAAATTGTGAGGGAAAAATAATTTGCTGTGGACTGAGGAATAAAGGGGGGGGTGACAAGGGATACGCTGCTGTCTATATAAGTTTATTAAGAATGAAGAGGGGAAGTGCCTGGGTGGTTCAGTCGGTTGGGCATCCAGCTTCGGCTCAGGTCACGATCTCATGGTTCATGAGTTCGAGTCCCGCACTGGGCTCTGTGCTGACAGCTTAGAGCCTGGAGCCTCCTTCAGATTCTGTGTCTCCCTCTCTCTGCCCCTCCCTTGTTCGCACTGTCTCTCTCTCTATCTCAAAAATAAGCACTAAAAAAAAAAGGAATGAAGGGAGGGATGCCTAGGTGGTTCAGTCGGTTAAGCATCGGACTCTTGGTTTCAGTCAAGTCATGATCTCACGGTTTCGTGGGTTCAAGCCCTACATAGGGCTCTGCACTGGCAGTGCAGGGTCTGCGTGGGATTCTCTCTGTGCTCCTCCCCCACTCGCACAGTCTCTGTCTCTCTCAAAATAATAAATTAACTAACTTAAAAAAAGAATGAGGGGAAGTGAACTTAAATACCTAGAGGGAAATACAGACTCTAGGAAAGGGTTTTGTTCAAAGTTGGGGGAGAAGTGGGTGTGTTTTTTTGTTAGTTGCAGTGAAACCAGTGTAGAAAGAGGTAGAAGTTACCAAGAGTAGTAGATGGTGACACTGCTGGACTGTGGAGAAAATGACTGACTGAGATCAGAGTGGTAAAGGGAGCCTAAGGTAGAAGAAGAGATTGAGGGAAGGTCCCTTGGCAGGGACATCCTCTACTTGCATTACAAGCTTAATTATAAGGGATAAAATTAGATCATGTTGTGAAGTACTTTGCAAATTGCCAGGCATATATGAAATGCCTGATAAGTTACAGGTTTGGAAAAAGTAAAATATTCAACAAATGTTTATGAGTGCGTGTTTGGGTCAAGTATTCAGGTACAGATATTTCTGATATACATGTTACAGGGAGAGAGCTAAAGCACTTAGATAAAACCTGAATAAAAATGGAGAGCATTGGGACACCTGAGCATCCAACTTCAGCTCAGGTCATGATCTCAGTCTGTGGGTTTGAGCATCGTGTCGGGCTCCAGTTCAGAGCCTAGAGCCTGCTTCGGATTCTGTGTCTCCCTTCCTCTCTGCCCCTCTCCCCCTCATGCTATGTTTCTCTCCATCTCTCAAAAATGAATAAACGTTGAAAAAAAATTTTTTTAATGGAGAGCATTGTTTGTATTTATTTATTTTTAAATAGCTTTGTTTCTCTTTTTTTTTAATGTTTATTTTGGGAGAGAGCGCATTCATGAAAGTGGGGGAGGGGCAGAGAGTGAGGGAGACAAAGAATCTGAAGCAGGCTCAGTGCTGACAGTACAGAGCCCAATGCGAGGCTCGGACTCATGAACCGTGAGATCATGACTTGAACTGAAGTCAGACGCTTAACCGACTAAACCACCCAGGCTCCCCTGTTTATATTTAATATTGACTATTTCTTTTGACTTAGCTGCCTTATTATACTTTTTAAATTGTGGCAAAATGCGCTTAACATAAGATTTACCATTGCAACCTTTTTTTTTTTTTTTTTTTTTTAATTTAAGTAGGCTCCATGCCCAATGTTGGGCTTGCACTCATGATCCTGAGATTAAGAGTCACATGCTCTACTGACTGAGCCAGCCAGGTGCCCCCACTGTAACCATATTAAAGTATATACAATTTGGTGCCATTAAATACATTCACAGTGTTTTATAACAGTCACCACTATCCAGTTGCAGAACTTTTTCGTTATTCCAAACATAAACCTCATATTCATTAAGCAGTCACACTCCCTCCAGCCCCTGGTAACCACTTAATCTGTTTTCTGTCTCTATAGATTGGATATTTCATATAAATGGAGTCATATAGGGGCGCCTGGGTGGCGCAGTCAGTTAAGTGTCCGACTTCAGCCAGGTCACGATCTCGCAGTCCGGGAGTTCGAGCCCCGCGTCAGGCTCTGGGCTGATGGCTCAGAGCCTGGAGCCTGTTTCCGATTCTGTGTTTCCCTCTCTCTCTGCCCCTCCCCCGTTCATGCTCTGTCTCTCTCTGTCCCAAAAATAAATAAACGTTGAAAAAAAAATAATAAATTTAAATGGAGTCATATAGTATGTGTCCTTTTATGTATTTGGTTTCTTTTAGTTTTCAAGGTTCATCCATGTTGTAGCATATATTAGTACTTCGTTCCTTTTTATAGCTGAATAATCTATTAAATGGATATACCACATTATATTTCTTCATCTGTTTGTGGACATTTGGGTTGTTTCTACTTTGGCTCTTGTGACCAAAGCTGCTGTGAATATCACTTACAAGTTTTTGTGTGTACGTATCTTTTCATTTCTCTTGGACATGTATCTAGGAGTAGAGATGTTAGGTCATATGGTAACTCCATGTTTAACTTTTTGAAGAACTGTCAATTGGGTTTTTTTTTTCTTTTCCTTTTTTAACGTTTATTTATTTTTGAAGGAGAGAGAGAGCGAGCAGGGGCAGGGCAGAGAGAGAGGGAGAGACAGAATCCAAAGCACACTCCAGGCTCTGAGCTGTCAACACAGAGCCCAGCACGGGACTTGAATTCATGAGTGGTAAGATTATGACCTGAGCCAAAGTCAGATGCTTAACTGAGCCACCCAGGTGCCCCAGAACTGCCAATTGTTTTCAGCAGCTACACCATTTTATATTTCTACCAGAAGTGTATGAAGGTTCCAATTTTCTGCATCCTTGCTTTATTGTAATTTGTAAAAATTCATTAAACCTTTGAATCCTTACCACATGCTGGAGACTATGTAAGATGCTATTGAGTTTCAAAAAAAGGCAAGGCAGGATTATAGAAGCTAATAGGTTTTTGGCCTGCTTGGGAGTTAAGATCAACATTTATATCTATACTGGAAGGGGTAAATGTTAAGTACATTAGAAGGTACAAAGTCCTTTGCAGATTTCAGAGGGGATTACTTGTGAGGAAACATTTATTTCTGACTATTAGACTGAGGAACTTAAATCCTATTCTGTAGTTGGTAGGAAGACAAAATTTCTCAGCCAGTGTTGTGATATAATTTGAACCTAGATTTAGGAAGAGAGATCTAGCAGCCAGGAGTAGAGGCTGAGGCAGAGGATGGAAGAGACTAGTAGTGCCTATGAAACCAATTTTCTTATTGGTGAGTAATTGGATCTTGGAGTGGCAAATAGAAATGGAAACTGAGGGATGGAATAGACAGCACTTCAAAACTATTTATATCCATATAGTCTCCCTAGATCTCATCTCCTCTGAAGTTAAGCATCATCTACCAGATACTGATAGTTGCCAGAATTCTGTCTCCAGAACAGACCTTTCTGAGATCCAGACCACATACTTGATGTCTCATATTTAAAAATATATATCTTATGGGGTGCCTTGGTGGCTTAGTTGGTTAAGCATCTGACTTTGGCTCAGGTCATGATCTTGCATTTCGTGGGTTCAAGCCCCACGTCAGGCTTGCCGCTGTCAACAACGAGCCCTTTTTGGATTCTGTGTCCCCCTCTCTGCCCTTCCCCCACGTGCACTGTCTCTCTGAAAATAAACTTTATATATATAAACTATATATATGTAATATATATAATATATATTTTTTTAAATCTTAATTTCCCCTCTAATTTAGTCTTGTACAATGTTTTTAAAAAGTTCTAAGAAAATTTTAAGTGATGAAATTTTTCCTTTTCAGAATCTGTCAGTGGTTAAGCAGAAGCCCCTTCAGTTACTCACTCTAGAAAAATGGCCACAGCTCCAAAAGGCATCAGCAGAGAACTTTATAAAATTTTATAAAAAATTGCTCAACAAAGTAATTTCATTCCAAAAATGTTGACTAATAAAGAAGATAAAACAAAATGCCCTTAGTTCCACCATCCTAATAAAACCATTATTGGCATTTTATCATGTTTCTCTTTAGTCTTTAGCTTTCAGAACAGGAATTTTTTTTTTATCTGACCTCTTTTCTTCTTCTTTTATTTGTTGCCTTTTACTAAACACTCCCATTTGTCATCCATCTTCTCCTGACCACATACTTTGCACATGCGTGCACGGATCACACTTTTATATAATAACTTTACATCCTAGGTGTGGTGTTTATTGAGGATGGTGGGAATTGTTAAGAGATATATGATAGCTTTAGAATTTTCATACCAGTAGCAAAGCATTGCCAATTAATATTTCTTCTGCAATCACTGCCTCAACTGGGAGTCTGTTACAGAAATTTGGAATTGAGAATTGACTGAAAAGATGGTATATAAGCATCAGTTGGAAGACTGGAGGAACATGCTTACTCGGGTCTGCAAAGGAACTGCTCATGTTTAAAATTGAGGCATTTTGGGGGGGCACCTGGGTGGCTCAGTCAGTTGAGCGTCTGACTTCGGCTCAGGTCATGATCTCACGGTGTGTGAGTTTGAGCCCCACGTCGGGCTTTGTGCTGATAGCGTGGAGCCTGGAGCCTGCTTTGGATTCTGTGTCTCCCTCCCTCTCTGCCCCTCACCCGCTCACACTCTGTCTCTGTCTCTCAAATAAACATTTTTAAAATTTAAAAAAAAAAATTGAGGCATTTTTCTTTTGTGTCTAACAGCTTAATAACCTATGGGTGGTTCATCTCCCTGCCTTGAATTTCACATTCTCTGTGGTTTAAGCCAAAATTCTTTAAGACAAAAAGCATGTAGCAGTTACGTCTTTCCATAAAAACCTATTACATGGACATTACATTTATTACTGGGAGTTGTAGGTATAGACATATATAAAAACAACTCTAGGAGTGCCTGACTGGCTCGGTTGGTTGAGTATGCAAATCTTGGTCTCAGTGTTGTGGGTCTAAGCCCCATGTTGGGTGTAGAGATTACTTTAAAATAAAATCTTAAAAAACAAAAGCAAAAACTGAATTACACTGAAGGAAGAGTCAGCATTTTATTCCCTTTATTAGCAAATGATATGATGGTCATCTGTGTAGTTGTACAAACTAGAAAGGAGCCTGTTTCTCCTTTACACCCACTCCCGTATCCCATTAGTTATGAAGTCCTGCTTATTTTCCTTCCTAAATATTGTGTGAATTGGCTTCCTTTAATTTGTTTATATTAAATGCTGGTCTTTCCCAGAGTGTGTCTTGCAATCAGTCGTGATTTTAAAAATCTCTAGACTGGGCCACTGAATCAAATCAAGGGATTGTCCTTGAATTAGCTATTCCTTTTGTGCAGTCTGGTCCCAAACTTTAGTTCTGGGCCAAAGTGCTAACCAACCTGTCCCAGCTCACTAACAAGGCACCTCTTTGCTAACCAAGAGCAAATTCCACACAGAGATTCAGCTTCCTTTCTTCACCTCAGACCCTTTTGAAAAGGGGCATTTTCTGATTCACATTTAAGTGTCTTTGGTGTGTGTAACAGTATATACAGGTCTATTTAAGTTTTTTACTATGCCAGATTCATCATGTAATAGAAATCTGGTGTACGATTTTCAAATTTATTAGCATATAAATTGCTCATGATAATTATTTTGCTCATAATATTTCTTAATCTGTTGCATTTATTGTAACTATAAATTACAAATCATCTCTATTGTTTTACCTTTTTTGCTTCTGTTTCTTTGGTTTGCTTTATTTTAAATTTTTATTTATTTTTGAGAGAGCGCACATGCATACAACAAGCAGGAGGGGGACAGAGGGGAGGGTACAGAGGATCTGAAGTGGGCTCAGCACTGACAGCAGAGAGCTAGATGCGGGGCTTGAACTCACAAATGTGAGATCATGACCTGAGCTGAAGTTGGATGCTTAACTGGCTGAGCGTTACCCAGGCACCCGTTTTGGTTTGCTTTATTGCTCTTTTTCTTTTTTAAAATTAATTAATTAATTAATTTATTTATTTATTTAGAGAGCAAGAGAGAGAGCGCGCACACGCACAAGGAGGGGGAGGGGTAGAGAGAAGAGACAGAATCCCAACCAGGTTCCACAGAGCCTGATGTGGGGCTCGAACTCATGAACCGTGAGATCATGATCTGAGCCAAGATTAAGAGTCAGATGCTTAACCCTGTGCTACCCAGGCATCCCTTACTGTTCTTTTTCCATCATCTTGATAAAAATGTTTTGTGTCAGTTTGGTTTTAGTCGTGTGTGTGTGGATGTTTTAAGAAAGAGAGAGTGGAAGCAAGGGAGAGGGGCAAGAGGAGAGGGGGAGAGAGAGAGAGAATATCTCAAGTAGGCTCCACATTGAATGTGTAGCCTGATGTGGGGCTCCATTCCATAACTCTGGGATCATGACCTGAGCTGAAATTCAGGGTGAGTCCTTCAACCATCTGAGCCACCCAAGTGCCCCTAGTCTTTTTTTTTTTTTCATTTATTTAAATATTCTTTTTTTCCTTGATAGATTTTCTTTATTTTTTCCCATTTTATCTGAACTATTACCAATAAAATTCAGTTATGATATGTTTTCATTAATAGTGTTCTAACATGTTATTTCCTGGTTTAAGAAAAAAAATTCAATACCTTTCATTTTTGAAAAATCACTATTATGGATATAAGTTTTTTGGTTGATGTATGGGTTTTTTGTTTTGTTTTTTTTGTTTTAAAATTTATCTTGTTTATTTGTTGCTGGCTAATGCATTCACATAGTTAAAAGTCCGAAAGGTATACATAGATATACAGAGAAAATATGACCCCCACTTTCCCTTCCCTCAAAGCAGCCCTTGCCAGTGTTGGTGGTATAGTGGTGAGCATATAGCTGCCTTCCTCAAAGCAGCCCTTATCAGCTTCTTGTGTAGCATTCTGGAAACACTCTGTGGCTAATCAAGCAATAACAAATATATTGTCTAAATTTTTTCCCCCCTTTTTTTTTTTGGTGGTAAAATAACAAAATTTACCATTTTAAGCCATTAAAATTTTTTTTTTATGTTTATTCATATTTGAAAGACAGAGACAGAGCACAAGCAGGGGTGGGGTGGAGACAGAGGGACACACAGAATCTGAAGCAGGCTCCAGGCTCTGAGCTGTCAGCACAGAGCCCGGTGCGGGGCTCAAACCCACAAACCGTGAGATCATGACCTGAGCCAAAGTCGGACACTCAATCGACTGAGCCACCTAAGCACTCCACCTTTTAAGCCATTTTTAAGTGTATGTGGCATTAGGTGAATTGGCATTGAGTACATTCACATTGCTGTGCAACTATCTTTTTTTTTTTTTAACACAAATATTGTTTTGTATGTAGTATTTTCAGTATCTTTTCTCTTTTTTTTAAATTTTATTCTTTAATTTACATCCAAATTAGTTAGCATATAGTGCAATAATGATTTCAGGAGTAGATTCCTTAAATGCCCCTTACCCATTTAGCCCATCCCCCCTCCTACAACCCCTCCAGTAACCCTCTGTTTGTTCTCCATATTTAAGAGTCTCTTATGTTTTGTCCCCCTCCCTGTTTTTATACTATTTTTGCTTTCCTTCCCTTGTGTTCATCTGTTCTGTGTCTTAAAGTCCTCATATGAGTGAAGTCATGATATTTGTCTTTCTCTGATTAATTTCGCTTAGTATAATACTCTCCAGTTCATCCACGTAGTTGCAAATGGCAAGATTTCATTCTTTTTGATTGCTGAGTAATACTCCAGTGTGTGTGTGTGTGTGTGTGTGTGTGTGTGTGTGTGTACGTACATCTTTATCCATTCATCCATCGATGGACATTGGGCTCTTTCCATACTTTGGCTATTGTTGATGGTGCTACTGTAAACATTGGGGTGCATGTGCCCCTTCGAAACAGCATACCTGTATCCCTTGGGTAAATACCTAGTAGTGCAGTTGCTGGGTTGTAGGGTAGTTCTATTTTTAATTTTTTGAGGAGCCTCTGTTTTCCAGAGTGGCTGCACCAATTTGCATTCCCACCACCAGAGAAAGAGATCCTCTCTCTCCACATCCTCGCTAATACCTGTTGTTGCCTGAGTTGTTAATGTTAGCCATTCTGACAGGTGTGAGGTGGTATCTCGTTGTGGTTTTGATTTGTATTTCCCTGATGATGAGTGATGTTGAGCATTTTTTCATGTGTCGGTTGGCCATCTGGATGTCTTCTTTGGAGAAGTGTCTATTCATGTCTTTTGCCCATTTCTTCACTGGATTATTTGTTTTTTGGGTGTTGAATTTGATAAGTTCTTTATAGATCTTGGATACTAACCCTTTATCTGATATGTCGTTTACAAATATCTTCTCCCATTCTGTTGGTTGCCTTCTGGTTTTGCTGATTGTTTCCTTCATTGTGCAAAAGCTTTTTATTTTGATGAGGTCCCAATAGTTTATTTTTACTTTTGTTTCCCTTGCCTCCAGAGACCTGTTGAGTTGCTGTGGTCAAGATCAAAGAGGTTTTGCCTGCTTTCTCCTTGAGGATTTTGATGGCTTCCTGTCTTAATTTTAGGTCTTTCATCCATTTTGAATTTATTTTTGTGTATGGTGTAAGAAAGTGGTCCAAGTTCATTTTTCTGCATGTTGCTGTCCAGTTTTCCCAGCACCACTTGCTGAAGAGACTGTCTTTATTCCATTGGATATTCTTTCCTGCTTTGTCAAAGATTAGCTGGCCATACGTATGTGGGTCCATTTCTGGGTTGTCTATTCTGTTCCATTGATCTGAGTGTCTGTTTTTGTGCCAGTACCATACTGTCTTGATGATTACAGCTTTGTAATACAGTTTGAAGTCCATAAAAAAGTATTCTTGAAGCTTATTTTCCATTAAGTACTGCTCTACCAGTTATACTGAAGATGTATTCATAGTGTTTTTTGTAATTCTGTGTGTTTTGAAATTTTGTCATTGCCTCCTTTCTCCCACAGTAAGAAATCTGACTCCTGTTTTTCCTTAATACTTTTTACTTTTTGATCAATTCCCAGTATGTAACTAAACTCCAGTTACCACCTCCTCCCTTACATTAATTCCTTCCTCACTTCACCCAGGTTACAATACCTGTGCAAAGCATCTTGCTGCATGGAAGTCCTCAACTTGCTTGGCCCTGTCCCTCTGCCAGGATGGCTTCCTTATTCTACTCAGGCTCCTGCACTTTGAATTGGGCTGCCCTCCTACTAGGACTTTTGCCTTACGTTTCCTAACAGGAAACAGCAGGCTCTGACATTCTTCACTGGGCTGCTGCCATACACACATTACCTTATCTTCCACCCTTCGTGGACACACTTCACATCCTGATTAGGCCCCAGCACCCTGACATGGGCCTCTGCCATAGATCTATAGATCTGACCTTGCTTGACCCCACCTAATGACTTTGGACAAGATCTTTTCAGGAGGGGGAAGGAGAATGGGAACTGCATAAGAATGTCATTTTCTAAGTTTAATACAGTATGGTTAGAGAACATAGAATGTTTTATTCTTTGGAGTCTTCTAGCTAGTATAAGGTCAGTTTTTATGACTTCTATGTGTACTGAAGGAATATATATACTCTGGGTGATTGGGGTGTGTGTGTGTGTGTGTGTGTGTGTGTGTGTACGTTATAAGTTGCATTCAAATCTTTTTTTCTTAATGTTTGTTTAATTTTGAGAGAGGGAGAGAGAAGTGGGGGAGGGGCAGAGAGAAGGCAAAAGAGAATCCCAAGCAGGCTCTGCACCGTCAGTGCATAGCCCGATGCGGAGCTCAAACTCTCGAACCATAAGATCATGACCCAATCTGAAATCAAAAGCTGGATGCTCAGCCGACTGAGCCACCCAGGTGCCGCTGCACGCCCATCTTTTACATAACTTTTTTTTTTTTTAATATATGAAATTTATTGTCAAAATGGTTTCCATACAACACCCAGTGCTCATCCCAACAGGTGCCCTCCTCAATACCCATCACCCAATACATAACTTGCTGTATGCTTGTTCTGTTACTACTGTTTCAAGTATTTTAAGTATATAAAAAGTGTAGAGAATGGTGAACACATAGAGATTGGGGAGAGTGGTGCACCTGGAGAGAGCTTAGAAGCTCTGCATACTTTCATCACCTTATGCATGTCTTCCAGCTGGCTGTTGATTCATATCCTTTATCATATTCTTTAATAAGCTGGTAAATTAAAAAAAAAAGTGTAGAGTGAGTAGTGATGTATGTATCACTCACTTTAAGAAATAAAGTATTACAGATGTAATTAAACCCATCCAAGTCCTCTTTTTGATTCCTTTCCTTTCCTCACAGAGGTATTTACTGCCCTGAATTTGGTATTTCCTATCCCCGTGAACTTAAAATAGTAGAGCAAGGCTGCCAATTTATTATATGAGAAATATCCTCCAAAACTAGACTTGGTACCAGTGTAGACCAGAGTTGCCTACAGATGCAAGCCTCCTCTTATATCAAAAAATTTTTATCTAGCCCCTGGAAGAATGATGGGAATTCGCCAAAGAAATATTTGTGTTCTCTCTTACAGTATATCGTAAGTCAGAGCCTAAGAGCCTAAGTCTCTCAGTTGATAACTAGGTATCTAAAAATATGTATCATATATCAGGAATACTATGACAGATGTCTTAAGTATTTTAAGGATCAAGCTGTGGTTGGTATTAGTTGATGACTGTGGTAATAAGCAAGTTATATGGATGGCTTTTTGATTACTTAGAGCAAGTTATTCTCATGTAGGAGAGAAAATGTTAACTCTAACAAACTCATTAATTTGCATTTCTGAATTACCTTTGATAGCTAATTACAGGTATGGTTATATAAAACAACAGACACTGTTCAGCTGACTTGTCTAAAATCCTTAAAAGAATTATAGCCAGTTATTTTGTTGCTATAGGCGGTGACACATTAATGTCTAAGTTGGACCTAAAAGTTTTAACTACTAATACCTTTTATTGATTGATCATTTGACTGTGTCTCATTTTAGCAATTATATGTAATAATGATTTTGCCTCTTGTGATACAGTGTTATTTTGCTTTTTCACTTATAGTGATAGATTCCTGTGGCCTTTAAATGATTGAAAAATGATGGAAATGGATCCAAAATAAAAAGTGACTACTCTACTGAAGCAGTAGAAGATTCTTCATAGTACCCTCCAGCTCAGTTCAGTCTTCAGGAGAGGCAGAACAAGTGAAATACAGCAAACTGAAGAGAGAAAAACCTCAGCGTTGGAACTGTTTTACTCCTTAACTACTCCTTAACTTCTTTCCTTCTGCTTGTTTTAATTTTGCTGTGAATTTATAAATAGTGAAGACCAAAGAAATAGAAGATACATTTGGGAGCTTTATATAACAAAGAAATTTGCCTTGAGAGCTGCTATTCTTTAGAGGGAAACATATATCAAGTTCTTGTCTGATTAAAAACAAACAAGATTTCTTATGCCCTTAGATTTTGAATATTAAAACAGATATAAATATCTGCATACTTTTTAGCAGCTGTGTAGGAATAATGAGATTTGTAAATTAAGGACTTTGTCATGTGGATGTTTTGCCTTTAGAATTGATTGTTCAGAAGATCTTTTATAACTCTTTAATGTTATATTTTTGACTATTGCTTTGATGGCATTATTTGCCCACACATGAGTTAACCTGTCTTTCTAGCTATGACCTTGTTATGAACAGTGTTTGCACTCAATGTGCAGATGTCCATGCATTATCTATTTAAACAACATCATAGTGCCGTCACTCAAGGAAGTTGAATGAGGTGAACGTAGGCACAGCTCTTTCCCCTTCCCCCCATTTTTTAAATGTAACAAATACTTTTTATGTTCCCCTTCCCCCTTCCCCTTTCCCTTTCCCCTTTTTGGAAACGTGTCAGGAATTAGATAGTTAAAGATGAGCAATTGAGGGGACTGAGAGTGATCCACACAGAGTCTGGCTTCCTTGTGCTTTATCACAAGGCGTGCTGCTGGCCAGCCTATTTAAGCACCCTTTTAACAAGACAACCTCGTGGGAAATCCAGCTGGCAGACTCAAGGAGTTTGGGAAACAGGACCACAGAGGTTACACTCTGGGGTAAATATTCTCCTATATCTAACTTTGGAAGAAGACTGTGTATGTATCTGTATCATGGAAAATACATACTGTTTTCTGGTGTATTTAATTTTGGAGATCTTTAGTGGGATGGTTTAGAGACACCAATGGATCTCTTAGGAAAACTGATGCTAGTGGGTGTTGGAGGAAATTAATGTGAACTAAATAGAATAAATTTTTTTGTTGTTTAATGTTTATTTTTGAGAGAGAGAGCGTGAGTTGGGGAGGGGCACAGAGAGAGGGAGACACAGAATCTGAAGCAGGCTCCAGGCTCTGAGCTGTCTGCACAGAGCCTGACACGGGGCTCGAACTCACAAGCTGTGAGGTCATGACCTGAGCCGAAGTTGGACACTTAACCCACTGAGCCACCCAGGCACCCCAAGAATAACTCTTTGAGAGATTGCATCTTCCTTCTCTAGGAAGGTCTTTTCTACTGCTTTTTCACAATTTGCTTGAGTACCTGAAGCAGGTTAATCTTTTCATGAGAATCAGTAGTTTTAAGTAGGTGTTCATTCTTTTTGGTTTTTTCAAACCTTTCGCTATTTGTTTTTAAAATGTTTATTTTTTGAGAGCAAGGAATCCCAAGCTGGCTCCACACTGTCAGTGCAGATCCCGATGCAGGGCTCAAACTCATAAACCGTGAGATCATGACCTGAGCCAAAACCAAGAATCAGGTGCTTAACTGACTGAGCCACCCAGGCACCCCAGGTGTTTATTCTTAAGGTTCTTCTCATAAAACTCAAGAATTCATAACCTTCCAGGTTTATGTCACCTTTTTCTGTTCATGTGTTTTTCATACTCCTATATTCATGGACTGCTGCTCCTGTTTAGAACTTTGAGGTATGTCTGATAAGTAGTCTTAGAGAGGCTCAGAGGGTAGGTCTTTTTATAAAGCGAGGATCTTAGAGTAATCAGATTCTTTTGTACATTGGTATCCAGGTCTTGCAAGCATAAGTGATTAGAGTTTTCTCATTTTCAGATCCTGGCCATGAGGTTGGATGCCTCACCTT
This sequence comes from Acinonyx jubatus, assembly GCF_027475565.1. NCBI lineage: Eukaryota > Metazoa > Chordata > Mammalia > Carnivora > Felidae > Acinonyx > Acinonyx jubatus. The sequence goes on along the minus strand of NC_069381.1, from coordinate 35,655,624 downwards.
GCTGAAAAGAGACACTGGACCTAAATGGCGCAGCATGACTTTGTTCCTGCTTGGCTAAATTTCTCAACACCACAGTCAGCTAAGGTACTGTTCTTCATTCCTATAGTAACTTTCCAAATAACAGTTTTATCCCCAACTTGTTGACAGCCTCTCTTTTACAGTCTAAGTGTTTTTTGTATATTTAGCCTTGCCTGAGGGTTTAAAGTGTGTTTTCATCAGCTTACCACATTTCTTTTAATAGGATATAAATAATTAGGCAGTCTAAGTCAGTCAGTGTGTGCCCTGCCACTGCCAAGTGTGTCTCCCCACCCACCCCCCATTTTTCATTACATGCTAAGCTTTTCTCATGTGGCACACAAGATTTCCTGGATTAGGTGCACTACACTTTGGAACTAAAACATATTTGCTTACCTGTTATTTAGGTAAAAAGGGGCAGGGGTAAAGGGGAATTGTTTTTTGGGGGAAATGGACCTTTGGAATGAATGTATATTTGTGTATAGTAACAGATGAGAAGGAAAAGGGAGAGGCATTGATTGACTACTATGTGGATCTCAGATTAAATCTTAGAAATTTTCCTTTAGGGGCACCTGGGCGGCTCATTTGGCTGAGCGTCCAACTTCAGTTCAGGTTATGATCTCACAGTTTGTGAGTTTGAGCCCTGCATTGGGCTTGCTGCTGCCAGTGCAGAGCCTGCTTCAACTTTTCTGTCCCCCTCTCTCTGCCACTCCCCTGCTCACACTCTCTCTCCCAAAAATAAATATTAAAAAAATAGAAACTGTTTTAGAGATAATAATCTGCTTAACAATTTCAGGGGAAAATGTGTGTTGAATTAGGAATAAAGACAAATGAAAACAGCCAGTTCATATGAAGTAAAGTAGTCCTAGTCACAGTACACAGAAGAACAGCCTAAATTATTGATAAAAGAAACCTTTGGGAAGTTAATAAACTTAAAAATGCTTCCCAAGGAGGGACAAAGTTGATTGGTAATCTCAAAAAAAAAAGGCCCATCTTCCCTATTTTTAAATGTGATTTTTGGGACAGATACTCCTTACCTGCCTAGACCCACAACCTTTTTCTCTGAACTTCATTTTGAATTGCCCTTTTGAAATTCCCAAGATCTCATAATTGGCATAATTTTGACCCAAAGCTTGGGGATGGTGGATTTGAGGGAGAAGGTGTGAGATCCAGGAAAGCATTTAAAAGTATGTAGATCTTGTCTGCAAAGATAATCTAGCACAGTGAAGTAAGTAAAAAGAATTGGGAAATATGGTTTGACTGTTGCCAGTAAAGTTACAATAAACAAAGTTGTGTAGCATTGGCATAAGCATAGACATAAAGCAATGGAATAGAATATGCAGAAATTGTCCTATAGGTATAGTCAGTTGATTTTTTTACTAAAATGCCAAGGTAATTTAATGTAGAAGTGATAGTCTTTTTAGGAAATGGTTCTAGAACTGGATATAAATATGGGGGGGGGGGTGAGAACCTTGACTTCAACCTTCATATCACACACAAAAATTAGCTTGAAGTGGATAATAACCTAATTTAAAGAGCTAAAAACCATAAAACTTCTGGAAGACAGGAGAAAAATCTTTGTAACCCATTAGAATTGGCTAAAATAAGCAATACTAACAATACCAAGTGTAGGTGAGGATATTAATAATAAGAAAATAAATGCAAAGATATCTGTGCCCCAACCTGTAGTTTTCCTCTAAGCCTTTGTCAAATATATCCATATTTTTCACAACTTCTTAGACTTTGTTCTCTCATTGGAAACTAAAGAATGTTCTAGAATAAAATTATTTGGAATAGGGAGGGAAATGAGAGTTCATCTGTATTTCTCAAACTGCTTCCTTTTCATGATGTAACCGCAAAGACTTATTTTCCCTGACCTCTTTCTTCATGTGTAAATGAGTAAAATGAGAATGATGCCAAATTATAGTACTGTTATGAATATTAAGTGACATTCAGAACTAAATGTTTTATAAAACTATAAAAACTGTGTAGGTGTTAATGGCCTCAAGGTGATGTGGTATTTAAACCATTTCTTTCTCTCCAATTCTAGAATAACTTACGGAAGTAATAAAGCTGTTTAGGATTTAAAAATAATTGTTTTAATGTTTATTTTATTTTTGAGACAGAGCATGAGTGGGGGAGGGCAGAGAGAGAGGGAGACACAGAATCCGAAGCAGGCTCCAGACTCTGAGCAGTCAGTACAGAGCCCGAAGCAGCTCTCGAACTCACAAACCATGAGATCATGACCTGAGCCAATGTCAGACGCTTAACCAACTGAACCACCCAGGCGCCCTGAGAATTTTTGAAAGCAAGCATCTTTTCCTTTCCTGTTGCAATATTAACTTAATATCTTTAAGTGTAAAGTTGGAGGTCTTATTTATGGATATCAGCAGGGTTTTTGTTCACTCTCTCATGCAAATAAATGAGTATCTCTCCCCTTCTGGAATATAGAAAATGAGTTAATGATTGAGTATGTAACCTAGGACTTCTCTAACTCATGGGCCTATAGTACCCTTATTATGGCCCGTATGCTCATAATGGGGTTTCTGCCGGTGTTACTTGTTTTCTAAAAGGCTGATGCGAAACCTAAGATACTGAGATTGATATCTTAACTGTTTGCTTCTCTATACTTTATCATCTTAGTCACCTACAGCCACCTTCGAAAAACACGGAGAACACCTACCCCGAGGAGACCGTAGATTTGGAGTAAGCCGTCGTCGACATAATTCCTCTGATGGCTTTTTTAACAATGGACCTCTACGAACTACAGGAGGTAAGCCATGCCCAACTTCCATGACTATATTTAAACTACTCAGAGCAAGCCCACATTGAGGGATGCAAGTCTGTCCATAATCTTGAAATGATGATGTTTTTTAAACATATTTTTCAGTTAGATCTCCTATTGTCATTATTCAGTTACATTGGCTTTCTAACATTCTTGTGTTCTCCTATGTCATTTATTTATTTGGAAGATTTCATATAGAAATTACATAAAAGAAAAAGATGTATTTTGTGATTTCTTTTTTGTGGGCTTAATCTTTTATTTATTTGTTTGTTTATTATTTTTTGAGGGAGGGAGAGAGCAAGTGGAGGAGGGGCAAAGAGGGAGATAGAGGATCTCAAGCAGGCTCCATACTGTTAGTGCAGAGCCCGATGCAGGGCTCAATCCCGCAAACTGTGCGATTATGACCTGAGCCGAAATCAAGAGTCAGATGCTTAACTGACTGAGCCACCAAGGTGCCCCTTAATCTTTTATTTTTATTTTAAAAGATCCCCTAAAGTGCTTTTGGTAGTACTGTAAATCAGCTCAGGAAGCAAAAATGTAATGTGTTACTTTTCCTTACTATTCCAGATTCCTGGCACCAGCCCTCCCTGTTCCGCCACGATTCTGTGGACTCTGGTGTCTCTAAGGGAACATATGCTGGAATCACAGGGAATCTATCTGGTTGGCATGGCTCCTCCCGAGGTCATGATGGCATGAGCCAGCGTAGTGGGGGTGGCACAGGGAACCATCGCCACTGGAATGGCAGCTTCCACTCCCGGAAAGGCTGTGCCTTTCAGGAGAAGCCACCTACAGAGATTAGAGAAGAAAAGAAAGAAGACAAGGTGGAAAAATTACAATTCGAAGAGGAAGACTTTGTAAGTATCAAAGTGTAGATGTTTAATTAAAACCTAACAAATAATGCCATAAATATAAGACCCTGTTAATAATAAGAATATTGAAGAAATTGCTAAAAAAGGAAGTCCCTAAATTTAGATTTTTATTGTTTTTAGATGGAGTTGATTAGTATGAAGATAATGACCAAAATTCCTTTTTTTGTTTTTTTTTTTTTAATGACCAAAATTCCTATGTAACTTTTGGCACATCATCATGTTTTTCATCTTTATGCCTTCAAAACTTTAAAAAGTTCTTAATTTCCTTTGTTTTATAAGGTTTAACATTCAAAATTCAGTATTTAAATTATATAAAAATGGTCTTGCATGTTAAATTGTCTTTCTCCAGTTATTGTAAGAGGTCTTTTTCTCTTGATTTTTCCCTCTTATATAAAATAATTGTGATGTTATAAATATGCAGTTGTGAGTATTTAAGCTCCTTCCTATATATAAGTAAAACTTTGCTATTGTGTGTTGAATTAATATGCCTTTTGGACTTTCAACCTAAAGTAGAGTTTTTAGTGTGCCTTAAAAAAAAAGTCGAGTATATTTTATTTAACAAAATATATCTAAATTATTAACATTTTAATATGTAATTGATATCTTTAAATTATTGAGATAATTTATGTTATTTTTTGTACTGGATCTTCAAGATCCTTTGTGTATCCTCTACTTGTTTGTAGTATAATCTCAGTATAAATGACACACTTCCTGAATGCTCAACAACTACATGTAGGTAGTGGCTACCATATTGAACAGCGCAGCTCTAGTTATTTATTTATTTTTATAATTTATCTTTTTGAGAGAGAGAAAGTGCAAGTGGAGAGGGGCAGAGAAACAGAGAGGGAAAATCCTAAGCAGGCTCTACAGTGACAGTGTGACAGTCTAACACAGGGCTCAAACCCATGAACCATGTGATCGTGACCTGAACCGGAAGTTGGACGCTTAACCAGTTGAGCCATCCAGATGCCCCTAGTCATTTTTAAGTAGCACATTCGATTAGCCAGTCACTTCTGTGACAGCCGTTTTAATATATTAATAAGGCCAACTGATTAAGAGTCAAATTTAGGTGTCATCTCCTCTTTTCCCAAGTCTAGCAAATGTTCTGGGGTCATTTTATCTTAGTTTTTCTAGATTTCTTTTTAATGTTTATTTATTTTTGAGAGAGAGAGCACGTGGGCAGGCAGGGGAGGGGCAGAGAGAGAAGGAGAGAAAGAATCCCAAACAGGCTCTGTGCTGTCAGCACAGAGCCGGATGCAAGACTCCATCTCAGGAACCATGAGATCATGACCTGAGCCAAAATCAAGAGTCAGATGCTTAAATCTACTGAGCCACCCAGAGGCCCCATTCTGGGATCCTTTAAATGTTATTTTTTAATGTGAATTCCTACCCCAGGCACCTGTTCTTCAAAACTTTGTGAAAGGTTTATACTTCCCTGACGTATTGAATATTTGTCCAGAATGTTCTAAATATTAAGTGGTGCAGACTTATGACACTAAATGATAACTTTCATTATTTATTCAATAAATTTAGCAAATATAAGAAAGACTAGTGGGAAAGATTAATAAAAACCTCTGTTGCTCATCATGCTTTGGGAAAGTCCTCATCAGACTAGCAATGACAAAAAACTTTGGGGCACCTGGGTGTCTCATTTGGTTAAGTGTCCAGCTCTTGGTTTCAGCTCAGGTCATGATCTCATGGTTCATGGGTTTGAGCCCTGCATGAAGCTCTGCACTATCTGCACTTGGGATTCTCTCTCTCTCCCTCTCTGTCTGCCCCTCCCCCATTCCTACTGTCTCTCAAAATAATTTTTTTTTTAACTTTAATTGTATTCCTATTATAAAGTATTTCTTTTTGTATTTTATTCCACATAATTAAAAACCGCTTTTTTTAATGCTTATTTAGAGAGAGAGAGAGAGAGAGCTAGCAGGGGAGAGGGCAGAGAAAGAATCCCAAGCTCAGTGTGGAGACCAATACGGGGCTCAATCCCACTACCATGAGATTATGACCTGAGCTGAAATCAAAAGTTGAACGCTTAACTGACTGAGCCACCCAGGCACTCCTCCACATAATTAAACTAACCCACTATAAAATTGTAATTTATATATGACTTGAATGTTTATTTAGAAGTATGTCTTACATTATGACCATAGCCATCAGAGCATATAGTAAAGAAGTTTATTTGGGTCTCTTTATTATTTTTGTTTTTGCTTGCTTTGGTAAAAAAGAGATTGCAGCAAACAAGAAATGTGGGGTAAAGTGGAAGTTGCTTAATAAGAGTATTTTTTTTTTTTTTTATGAATACCTTTTAAACTAGGTTCTATACTCCTCATTGGTATGGTTTGATAAGAAGGACTATTTCAGTTCTGTGGCATCCCCAGGGAAGTGAATTGACAACAGAAAGAAAAATGTGAATGGGAGGCTTTGAATTAGAAGACCCAACATTGTTAGGACATCATTTCTACAGGTGCTGCACAATATCAGTCAGTATGCTTTCTTATAGAAATGGACAAAATTATTCTAAAAATTTTTCTTAAAGACTCTAGAATATCCAAATTAATCTTGAAAAAGAATTGGAGGACTTATACTACCTAACTTGAAGCTTAGTGTAAAGCTTTGATAATCAAGATAATGATGGGGGTACCTGTGTGGCTCAGTCGGTTGAGTGTCCCGACTCTTGATTTCAGCTCAGGTGTACCAAGTCAGGCTCCATGCTAAGCATGGAGCATGCTTGAGACTGACTCTCTCTCTCTCTGACTCTCTCTCTCTCTCTCTCTCTCTCTCTCTCTCTCTCTCTCTCCCCCTCTCCCTCTCCCTCTCCCTCTCCCTCTCCCTCTCCCTCTCCCTCTCCCTCTGTCTCTCCCTCCCTCTCTCTCTCCCCCTCTCTCTCTCCCCCTGCCTCTCTGCCCTGCTTTGTGCTGTCTCTCTCTAAAATTAAGAGGAAAAAAAAAGATAATGTTACATTATTATAAGGATAGTCCAATAGTGGAGCAGAATAGAGAGCTTAGAAATAAACTTCCATTTATACATTCATTTGATTTTCAACAACGATGCTAAAGCAGACCAACAGAGAAAGAAATGTGGAGAAAGAACTATATATACATACATGCACACACACACACACACACACACACACACACTCTCTCTCCCTCTCCCTCTCCCTCTGTCCCTCCCTCCCTTCCTCCCGCCCCCTCCCTCCCTCTCCCCCTCTCCCCCTTTTTCTCACAGCATACAAAAAAATGAATTTGGGAGGAATTATAGACCCAAATGTATGGCCTAAAACTGTAAAGGTTCTAGAAGAAAACTTGGGGGAATATCTTTGTGGCTTAGAGGGTAGAAAAAGATTTCTTTGGACATAGGAAACAATAACCATAAAGAAAAACATTGATGAATCAAATTTCATCAAAATGTAAAACATCTGCTTATCTCACAGACTGAGAAAATATTTGCAAAACATATATGAAAAGGGACCTGTATATATAATATGAATAACTCTTATGACTTAATAATAAAAAGACAATATTTTATATATACAGTAAATATATATATGGTTTGTGAGCATAATTCATTCTGGAAACATGCTTGTAATCCAAAGCAGTTGTATATCACAGCGAATTTCTGTGTAAGAAATATTGGAAACTCAGATAATTCATCCCACAACCCAAAAATATTCATATAAAAATGATTGCAATACTGTAATATAATACAAAATAACAAAATAAAATACAAAATATAAAGAAAAATAATTGGCACTTACCTTTGAAAACCTTTGTGGTTGGTATGAGGGAAACAAGAGAGGAGGAGGGTTATTGGATGACTTTCACTATCACTAATGGAATCACTGCTGTCTATTGGTTCAATGGAATCGTTTTCTTTTCATGCAGTTTTAATGAGGAACCTATCCAATGGCACTTGCTTTTGCCTCCTTTTGAGGATTTTACAGAAATGTGATATTGGATTGTTGTTAAGCAGATTCGTCGCTCGCACTGCTGCAGCTTTATTGAGGTGGTGCTTTTCTACAAAGTTTGCACTGTTTGCCACATTTTACACATCTCCCTAATCTCATTTGAAGGGAAGGATTCATCCACTTTTTTCTCCTCCTCCTCTGCAGACATGACGCAGACGTAGACGTCTTTTTTTTTTTTTTTTTAATGTTTATTCATTTTTGAAAGACACAGAGCACAAGCAGGGGAGGAGCAGAGAGAGGGGGGACACAGAATCTGAAGCAGGCTCCAGGCTCTGAGCTGTCAGCACAGAGCCCGACACAGGGCTCGAACTCACAAGCCATGAGATCATGACCTGAGCTGAAGTCAGACGCTCAACCGACTGAGCCATCCAGGCGCCCCCAGATGTAGATGTCTTCTAAAATCTTGCAATTTTAGCAACTTGCAAACTTTGTTCTTACTTCTTGATGGTTTTCTTTTTTTTTTTTTCTTTTGTTTATTTTTGAGAGAGAGAGAGAGAGAGTGCCAGTGGGCAAGGGGCAGAGAGGGAGGGAGCCTGATGTGGGGCTCAAACTTACGAAAAGTGAGATCATGACCTGAGCCGAAGTCAGATGCTTAACTGACTGAGCCATGCAGGCACCCCACGATGATTTCCTTAACTTTCACTGTAATCATTTCCTCCTCCGCCCTGCCTGCCTTTTCAACCTTTTTGTGCATGGGGGCCATTGTATACACTGGCACCGATGTTGACTACCGGACAGTATCAATAAACTCTTGTCATACACTGTATTTAATGTAACTGGCAATAAGGCAGCAGAGGAAAGGGTCTATATCTGCAGGTAGCCTGACCTAGAATGAAGCAAATCATTCCTGAGCTTACTCTTATATGGAAAAGCAAAGGACTGTCCATAGGTGCTTTCAAGTGACAAAAAATACGCTAGTGCCAGGTGTGGGCACCTTCCAGTGTTCTGAAAAATCACTGATTTTTGCCAAAACCCGTGGCCTCTAAGACCAAGCATCCAAGTATGGGAGACGATCACCCACAATCTGCAGCGAGCAAAAGAGAACTGTTGACTCAATTATGATCATGTGACGCTTGGCATCATGTACTATTTGTATTGCAAGACATCATTCATTTATCAAGTTAAAATTTATTAGAAATATTTGCTCATCTTATGGAACACTTGCAAAGCAAGTTACTTGAAATCCAAGGTTTTACTGTATTTTATTTCTTTGAAGTAACCTCTATGTCCAATGTGGGACCCAAACTCATGACTCCAGGATCAAGAGTCACATGTTCTACCAGCTGAGCCAGCCAGGTACCCCAACAACTCGGTATTTTAAAAATGAGCAAGATTTATGAGAACCATAATGAACTTCTCAATAGATGCAGAAAAAGCATTTGACAAAATACAACATCCATTCTTGATAAAAACTCAACAAAGTAGAGATTGAACATACCTCAACATCATTAAGGGCATATACAAAAGACCTACAGCTAATATCATCCTCGATGGGGAAAAACTGAAAACTTTTTCCTGTGGTTAGGAACAAGATTACAGATGTCCAGTTTCACCATTACTATTTAACATAGTACTGGAAGTCTTATTAGCCTTAGCAATCAGACAACAAAACGAAATAAAAGGCAATCCAGATGGGCAAGGAAGAAGTCAAACTTTCACTATTTGCAGACAGCATGATACTCTATGTAGAAAACCCAAAAGTCTCCACCAAAAATTGCTAGAACTAATACATGAATTTAGCAAAGTTGCAGAATATAAAATCAATATACAAAAATCTGTTGCATTTCTATACACCGATAACAAAGCAGAAAAATAAATCAAGGAACTGATCCCATTTGCATTTGCACCTAAAACAGTTAGATATGTAGGAATAAACCTAACCAAAGAGGTAAAAGATCTGTACTCTGAAAATTACATAAAACTTCTGAAAGAATGTGAAGAGGTTATGAAGAAATGGAAAAGCATTCCATACTCATGGGTTAGAAGAACATAGTTAAAATGTGTATACCGCTCAAAGCAATGTATACATTTAATGTATACCCATCAAAATACCACCAGCATTTTTCACAAATCTGAAACAAACAGTCTTCAAATTTGTATGGAACCATAAAAGACCCTGAATAGCCATAACAATCCTGAAAAATAAAAATAAAATTGGAGGCACCATGATTCTGAATTTCAACCTATATTATAAAGCTGTACTCATCAAGACAGCATGGTATTGGCTCAAAAACAGACATATAGATCAGTGGAACAGAACAGAAAACCCAGAAATGGACCTACAGCTATATGGTCAAATAATCTTCAGCAAAGCAAGAAAGAATATCCAGGTGAAAAAATACTTTCTTCAACAAATAGTTTTGTGGGAACTGGGCAGCCACATGTAGAAGAATGAAACTG